>NW_017731727.1:392076-414145 GCF_001890085.2 Hipposideros armiger
AGGGGGGAAGGGTAGGGGGCGGGGGGTGTTGATGACTATATCTTAAACTTCTGGAAGCTAGCGTGATATGTTAATCCTGAGTATATGCTTTTGGCTGTGTATTGACCCTGTGGATTTGTCTCTCTAAGAAAAGAAGCTGAGCGCCTTACCCGGTGCAGTCTGCACCTTTCTCTCTCTCCGGACTCATCTGGAAGGGAATTCACACTGTTTAGCATCCTCCTTGACACACATCTGCTGCCGTCACCACCCCCCTACAACCTTCCTAGGAGTGAAGACACGGAGTCCCTACCAATTGTCCCATTGTAGGGAACAAAGAAAGCCAATGTTTCTTCTGTATAGATTGCTTCTTGTCCACCTCTCCATACCTCCCCATTTCCCATCCGCTCATGCCCCTGTGTCTGCCTCTCATGGCCATTATGTGGGAGGCCCATGTGAAATCTCCCATTCTTATGTGAGTTTTATAAAGATGTACACTGTGCTTAATCCCCGCCCATCCTTGGTATCCCCTAGTGCAATAAAGACCCCTGAGTGGTGATTTCTCCTATCAAGGATTAGGGGAGTTCCTTCTTCAGAAGCCAGCTCCCCCCTTCCTTGCCTCTCCTCCCACAGGACCAAGTTGTTTAATGGGCCAGAGATGCAGCCAGTGGGGAACCTTCCCCCTTGACCACTGCAAGCCTGAGTGCTGACGTGGTCTTCCTCTCCTCCCAACTTCTTGATCCTGCACCTTCGCCACTCAGGCCCTGCCTGTGTCATTCTACCACCATCCTTCACCTCTCCTTTAACCTCATGGAGAGGACACATTTTCTAATGTCTGTATATAGTATATATACTACAAAAAATATATAAATTATATATATATATACTAATTTATGTCTTGTTTTTCAAACAAGAATGATTAAATCTATTCATCTTACTATCCCAATAAGTCTTGGCAGTGCCTTTGTGGGTGTCCTTGTGTCCTTGAATTGTTGGTTGGTGGCGGCCCTCTGAGTACTTGCCCTGCACCTCTCCTCCCATCTACCTGGGTCCCAGTGGGTGATGATAGCTGAGGACTCTTTTCCTCCTGCCACCCCTCTACTCCTCTTAGAAGCCTCCTGTTGGTCACAGGAGTTGGATACTCTCTAATCCTTTCTCTTGACCCTAGGGCCTCTGGCTTACCTGGTCACCACAACTGTGACCTCAGAGCTGAAGAGGGCAAGTGGGTGGAGTGGGGCAGAAACACAGTGTGCTCTGTGTCAACTGCACTGGATGGCCTGGGAGTCAGGAGACAGGGTTTTAGGCCAGCTCTCAGGTTGGAATTGGGAAACGGGGCCTCTCCCTCTGAAGTGTGCCCAGTCACCTCAGAGTGTAGCCCAACTGCCTTGTAGTTTAAGCTAGCAAATCCCTTGCAATGGCCCCTGGCAATTTATTGGGAGTGGGGTATAAGACAGAAGCAGGGGCCGGCGAGTGGCTCAGTTGGTTAAGAGCTCGCTTCAAGAGTTTGAGCTCTGAGCAACAACGGTTCGGTTCTCAGCTGAGCAGCCGCTGAGCTGCCAAGAGGTGGCAGGATGGCTCAGCTTAAAAAAAGAAAACAAAGAAAAAACATGCTAAGATAGAAGCAGCAGGACCCTAAGCAGGGTTGACTTCTCTGGCTTTTCAGAGCTACTTAATGGTGAGAAATGATTTTGTTTCTCTGTTCTTTTATTTCCTTCTGGTAATCACAGGTGCCTACTAGCCTATGAGGTGCGTTTGTGCCAACTAGAAAAAGGTTCTCTTTGCCATCATGCCTCCGTGATGATTTAGATAAAAGAAACCCACCCCCTGGGCAATGCTAGCCCTGCAGGCACATGGCTTGGTGATTTCAGCTCCACTCAGCCTCATTGGCCGGGTGCAGAAACTACACAACCATGCACAGTGGCCCTGATTAGTCACGTCCTCCCAGAGGTTGAGCGTATACTCTTTTTTTCATGTCTGCAAAGGTCGTGGCTAAAGTGGTTTGGAAGCAAAGCACAGAGGAGGAGCCAGAGACAGTGCAATCAGGCTGGGTTGCTCTGCATGTTCCCCAACCCCAAGCCAAAGCTCTGCTCTGCATGCAGGACCAGGACACCACCACGGATGACAGGCCTAGTCCTGCATGCAGGCAGAGCCCTTCTGGGAGCTTCCCACCAGGGATCCTGTCCCACAAGGCTGGGATTCAGTAAAAGGCAGTGAGGCCTGGTACCCCTCAGAATGACCCAACTGAACAGTCCAGAAACTTGGGCCCTGGTCCTGCACTACACTATTAGTAGCTCCTTACAGTCGGAAAGCAAGCTTATTTGGTTTTATACCCAGGGTACCCACTCACACAGTCCCCGGCACATAGCAGGTCTTCAGTAAATATTTGTTAAATAAATGAGTGTTGAATGGGATGACTGTCACGAAACAGCCCTCCTGGACCTCTGTACCTTGTGAAAAGGGCCCTCTCTCCTCTGGGATTGGTTAATCCAGGGCAGTGCAGTTAATCCAGGACAAGGCCAGGAAGCCTGGCACCTCCTACCAAAGGAGAAGGAGTCAGGTCTGTAATCCAGCGTCCCGCTGACTCAGCTGAGTTTTAGAAACAAATTTCCAAAAGCTTCGGAAACTCTTCTGAGGTGACCAATGGTCTCCTTTTCTGTGGATCCATGGCCGTTCTCTGCAGTAGCCAAAAGCACTGGAGGAGGCCATCTTCCCACCAGCATCTTCCTCGCCATCTTTGGCCTAAGCCAGAGCCTGAAGCTGATACTCTTCAGCCACTCCATACCAGACATGAGTCCCCAGAGCCTGACTCCTGCTTTTCTGATTGCAGCCAATTAAAGGGAAATGGGTTAATGCTATTGGCATGGGCCCCAGGATGCCTGTGGTGCTGGCACAGTTGCATTTTTTTCAAGCTGTTGTCAAAGCACTGTGGATAACAGGCAATTTCACCAGCAATGAATTGAAAAAAACTGCCTCAGCCAGAACTTTTGCTGCCAAAGGGGCAGGGGAGAATCAGCTGCCAGCATTGGGAAGTGGTCATGAATTTATGTCTTAGGCTCAATTTCTCCAAGCAGTCACCTCAGATGGGAGGAATAACTGCAGCCCGTTCCCCATTCTGTAGGCTGGAAGCCAGACTGTGGGGGTGTGTCTGGAGTCAGGAGGAGAGGTCCTTCACGGAGTGGGAGGAAATGAGGGTTCAGCCCTGGGCCCTGGCAAAACGTCCTGTATTCCAAGTGAGTCTCTGGGTTTCAATGCCCCAACCTGCTGGAAGCCACTGTTAGGTGGAAATCCTGGAAGCCCGCCTTCTCACAGGAACATAACTGCTTGTTTCACTTCAGTGTTTTAGCGACTCCTTCCCACCCATACCCACGCACCCACACACCCAGTCCGTGGGTGCTACCCATGCTCCCAGCATCAGGGGGATGTGCTCTGGCACCCACGGTGACATTTCCAGCTGCAGGTTCGGGACATCAATGAGCTCAGTTTTAGATTCCCTTCCCTCTTGTCTATGTCTGTCCTTCCCTCTGGGTGTTGATTCCGCATTATTATTTTCACAGCTTTGGCTAAAAGGAATATGCATTTGTAGTATGTTGGGAGCCTCCCACATTGGATCTCTGACCTTAAATATGCAAAAACAACTGTGCATGAGCACTTGCCATATGTCAGGCGCTGTGTTAAGTACTTTACATCCATGATCTCATTTAATCTTCCTAACAATCCTTTGACAGAGATACTATGATCAAATACACTTCTCAGAGGAGAAAACTGAAGCCTAGAGAAGTTAAGTCACTAGCCCAAGGTCACACAGCTGGTAAGTGGTAAGCCAGTGAGTTTTCAAACCCAGCCCAGAGTTTCGACTGCTACCCGACCGTAGTCAGCCCAGCTCTACCTTTGAAGCACTTCCCCTGGAAACAGGCATGGAATCAGCCACAATCATGAGAAGATGGCTTGTAATTGTTTCTTGGGGTTTATTTAGGCAGTACGTGAGTTGTAACAGGTCGTTGGGAACACTGGGATGTGAGGTACAGGATACTGCAAGACCACCTGAACCCCCCGCCCACCTCTCTTCACTGGACTTCCCTAATGCCACACATATCTGGGATCCAGGGGTGGAGCAGTATATGTGCATGGAAATTTGTGGATAGAGCAGTTGTGTCCAAAAAGCTACCATCAAAATTATGCCCCCCCCCACATTCTCCTCAAACTGGAGTCAAAGTCTCCCAGGGAATGTGGCTTTGTTCCAGCTTGTGCCAGCAGACACAAAAAGCCACGGTTATGATGTGTCTCATACTCCCGATGCATTTGCATTTTTTTCAAAAATTCAAGAGGAAAATATCCCGTGGGTGATACATTAAATATTTTTATGTAAAAATATAAAGAGGAATGCAGAAGTTTCATGCCTTGTAAATAATACATATCATTTCAAAGACACTTGAGACTCATGTCTGATACTTCTGGCTACATTCCCATACCTACCTCCCGGCACCTAGGTTCACTCTCCTCTACCACCAGACATGTTTTGGTGGAAATGTGGCACATGCTCAGGGTCTATCAGATGGGCTAACTGGTGGCATGGGTCCCAAGGAGAGGACATCTAGAACTGACCTACTTCCATGGCTCTGGGCACAGGTGGAGGTCAGGCACTTCTTCAGGGACATATAGGAGACCTGAAAGGATGGAGTGCCAGGAAGGAATGCCAGGAGAAGATGGGGCAGTGTTAGTTAGCAAAGGCTCCAACCCCTCCCCCACCCCACTGTGGCCTGTTACACATTTTGGCATGGGGTCGGCCCCGGCCACAGCCTGAGAGAGCCAGATTCTCTCCAAGCTGGAGATTTCTGCATCTGTAATGAGAAGCAAAGCAGGGCGACTGTGTGGGCTAGGATGAGCAGTTCCCCCCAGAATCAGGGCTCAGTTCTATTTTCAGCCCAGCCGCTACCTTGCCATGTGATGGGGTACAAGTCATTTCACCTCTTTGGGCCTGTTCTCGAAAATGAAGATGACTGAGTCTCTGGACTCCTTCTGTGGTTCTGAGGATTAATGAGGTGGTGCTGGAAAGGCAGCTATAAAAATGTTGAGTCCTAGCTGTACAAGCTTAACTACAATACAAATCGAACTGCCCCATTTGTAGCTGGTCCACAGAAACTAACAAAGCTTGCACCAGCAGCCTGGAACTGGAAGCTTGGAGGCCTGTTTTCTTCAAATATCTACTGTTCTCAGTCAAAACCATCCTCTGGTCACTTCCCCTCAGGAGGCATATGCAAGAAGATCTCCTCCTCTGCAAGCTTATCTTTTGAATTTGGGAAGTCTGCCTGCTACCTCAGTGGACAACCCCCACCCAGGGGTGAACACAGTCAGGTGGACCCTAGGCTCTTCTTAGCCTTTAGCCAATACCCTGACTTGATTCTCTGACAGCCTCCTCTCCTCGCTTCATTCTTATCATTCTTGCTGGAAGCAGCTTTAATTGAAGGAGGCGTGAACTTCAGATATTTCTTCAACATTCAGACTTAGCTCTTAGGAAAGGGCTTTGAACACCAAACTCAGCCAGGTTCCCAATGACAGCTTCACGTTCTATCCACTGTGCTCAGCATTTAGTTCCCATGCATCCCACTCCCACGCTAGCAGTTTGCCAACCCATGGCAGCAGGCCCAGGGCAGCAGGAGAAATTATTTTCTAAGATCCTCGGGGCAGGGGGTGGTTCAGCTCCCAGGATCATGGCAGAATGGCTTGAAAGGCAAAGTTGGCTTTGGTTCCCAACCCCTGGTTGTCCTTCCTACCCCTTTCTCACCAGGACATCCTAAGTCCTCATGCATTCCTCTGGCTTCTCAATGCCCTACATGATGACAGCCCTCTAGGCCTGCCCACCCTTCAAAATGACCTCTTCCTCTCCGCAAGCAAAAACTGACTGATAATATGGACATATGTTAGGCTTTGAGCTTTCTGATTACCAAATAAAGCAATTTGTACTGTGGCTAAGGGCTCCCTGCAAAGTTAGATATAGTCATATCCAATACAGAATGCAATGAATCTCATCTTTTAATTGGTATGCATGCTGTGTGACCTTGGCTGTTGGAAATCCCGTCTCTTAATTATGGGATTATGACAGTGGGGAGTGTCCAAGCCACTGAGGTAATGTGTGTGGGTTTTTTTTGCCTTCTCTAGAACCCTAATCACTTAATCCCCCAGCCTGCCAGTCCCTACTTCATATAAATTTGAGGATAAATTTGCAGTATGGGCAAGCTGTTTGCAGTTTCTTGGAAGTAACTATAATTCCTGCTTCCTATTATGATTTATAGGGGGAAAAAGACATATGGCAATGGCAGGACTTTTGGCCACCAAGGACAGAGGAATTGGTAGGAAAGGAAGAGCAAGGACAAGCATTTCTGCCTCTTTCCTAATCTGGAACAACAGGAATGCACAATGCCTCTAGGGACCTGAAAAAATTCAAAGAACCAAATAAAAAACGGACAGATTTTCCCCCTGCTGAACAATGGAAGATACTTTGATTTCACTTGCATTTTCTGCAGCCCTGAGCCCACGCTAGCTTGGCTCTGTAACAGAGCTGCAAGCAGGAGCCCTACACCAGGAGCCAGTAGACGTTGGTTCTACTTGCAGCTCATCCAAGAGCTAGACCTTGGGCATTCACGTCCCCCCTCTGAGTATCAGATTCTTGCTATATAAAGTGAGTGGGTTGAACTAGAGGGCCTATTAGCTTTTAAAAAGCATACATTCTTCCACTTAAGGATTTTTTAAACAAAGGCAAGTATTTCTAGCATCACCCAAACATTCCCCAGTCCGTAATTAAACTGACAGACTCCCTGGCTTATAAAAGTTAAACTCCACAACAAACGACAGACACCACTTGGCCATGCATTTTCATCAAATCCCCTTCTGTCAAGAGGGCTGAAATCTCCCATCTCCTAAATCTCTAGATGATTCTAGCCCCCTGAGATACCAACTTTGTATAATAAAGCCTACATCCACAGGAAACCAGCTCATGGGAACCCTAGGAGAGTGAAACATATCCAAAGGGTCCAGCCAAATCTTCCCTATGGTAAAACAAGCAAACTTTGCTTTATGAGATAAAGCTTGTTTTAAGACAAAGTTATGTTAATAAAACCAGGGCTTACCTATGTGTCCTTTAATCTTTCAAATAAATCCTATGTTGCAAAGGAATCCTATGTTGAATCCTTTTGAAAAGCCATTAGGAGTCACCTCCTAATTTATCTTTGGTGTCAATCCAGATTTTCAAATCAAATCCATAAGCATTTAAAATGCACCCACCCCAAGGCTGTGTCTATGCTAGAGGCTGTGGTAGATGCTTGGTCTCTACCCCCACAGAGCTTGCATGCTCGCTGAAAACAGAAAAGGAGAGTTTGGGAGTCCAGAGCCCAATGGGAGGGCAGACTCCTGAGCTGGTGAGCTCAGCATGGGCTGCAGCACATCAGGCAGTCTACCAATGTGATGCCCTTTCTGGCCTTTGAAAACCCTCTGGTGTACGTACAAAAGTGAGATACCCACTGACAATCACTTTGGCATTGAACTCCTATTGGCTGAAAAAGTGCAGGTGGGGATATGAATAATGAGGACAGGTCAGACAAGAATGCAGAGGGAAAAATCGGAACATAGGTAAGAGATAGAAAAGACAAAATAGTTTGAAAGAAATGCTAATACCCAGAAGGAGCAGGAAAGTTTGCTTGAAGGTGACAAGGAGACCCAACTACTCAAAGATGATGCTATTAGTAACCCAGTGCTCTGGGACTGAAGTGGCGGGCCCAGCAAAGAGAGATTTTGCTGCAGCGACTTATTTCTAGTCCTGCAAGGAGCAGGAGGAGAGAACAAAGACTTCCTTTTCTCTGTCTGCTGTTACAATATCATTTACAAGTCTGTAAAGCTTTCTGAGGAAAAGGGCTGGTTTTATTTATTTCTGCACTCTGAAGACTGAGCACTGTACTTTGCTTGTAGCTGCTGCCCAAGAAATGCCTACAGAAGAAATGACTGACAAATGGATGGATTTAGAATCTCCTATAACGCCTGGAATCTCAGAAGGAGGCAAAACCAGACATGCCCTATGGGGCAGTGGGATTGAGGGGGCCCTTCCAAAGGGGAGGGTGTTTACAAAATTCTCCCAGTGGCCCCTGAGCTTTGGAGTTAATTGGAAATATGAAATATAGGCAAGAGGGCATTCTTCAGCCTTTTCTAGAACAAAATAATTTATGCAAAATAATTTCCCATTCCCTTTCTCTCTAGCTTAAGGACCAGATTTCCCCTCATCAGGACTCCAGCCCTTACCCTCAGCACCCTGAAACTGGCACTCAGAGCCCTCCACCACCTGGTTTTGTATGGGTCAGGGTCAACCATAGAAACAGCCGCATTAGGAGATGTACATTAAGGGATTTATTGTAAGGAATTGGCTTACACCATTGTGGACGTTTGGCTCGGCAAGTCTGAAATCCATGGGACAGGCGATCAGGAAGGGCAGGCTGGAATTATCAGACAACAGCTGAAACTGCAGTCCACAAGTAGAATTCCTTCTTCCTCAGGAAAACTTAAGTTCAGCTCATAAGATCTCTCAGCCAGTTGAAACAGACTCAACCAAATTGTCTAGAGAAATCTCTACATAAAGACAACCATTATGAATGTTAATCACATCTACAAAATTTCTTCACAGCAACACCTAGATTAATGTTTGATTCAATAACTGAGACAACAGCCTAGCCAAGCTGACACATAAAATTGACCTTCATAGGCTTCTAGTTAGTTGCCTGTCCTGTCTGAACTCTCAACACACCTTCCCTCACCTCACCTCTCCCCACATTTGCCTGCCTCCAGCCTTTGTTAAAATTATCTCAGCTCTCTATCCCCAGGTTGCAATCTGAGGGTCATTTCCTGCAGGACCCTTCCCAAATCCTCTCAATGTGATTGCATTTCTCACACCCCCATACTTAACTTTGTATGTACCTGTCTTGCCTGCTAGGGGGAAAGGATTGTATACTAAGTATTCATTCCCTGTGTGCCCACCCTCCAGAAGTTCTGGCATATGGAAGGATCTCAGCACATTTCTTTTCAATTCTATCAAACTTACAGAACCCATCACCACTTACATATAATTCAGCCACACTCCTTTCAAATCCTCACCTCTTAGGATCCCCTACACATTGTCCCTTTTCTGATGATTTGTCTTCATTTATCTATCCTTAAAAGGTCTAAGGGCATTTTTTTCTAAATTCTTTTAATTCATGTCTCCTTTCAACTTTCTCCTCAGGACTACTTACTGTTGATATTGTGTAAGCCCCACCTGCCCCTAAAGAGTAAGTCCCTTCCCCATGCTCTAATATTGGTTACCATTCCAGAAAGGAAAAAAGAACAAGGATAGCAGTATTATTTGCACACATATTTACATTCTGGAATTTGGTGATCAGATTACCTAGTGTTTGCCCTAAGGGGACATTTTAGTTTTAATCTAATGAGTTGATTATTAGATAGTCTAATTAGATAATCTGATGGCTCATTCCTTTATCTCCTTCAGGTCATTGCTAAAATGTTACCTTCCCAGATAGGCCTTTTCTTACTACCCTACTTAAAATTATACTCCTCCTCCAACTCCACCACCAGCACGGCACATTATCCCACATCCTTGCCTGATTTTTCTCCATAGCATTTATCTCCATTTGACATATTACATGTTTTCTTTTTGTTACATGTTAGTTGTTTCAGAATGTAAACTCCATGAGGGGTTTTTGATTGTTTACTGCTGTATTCTCAGTGCCCAGAACCTGGCCTGGCCCATAAAAAATACTCAATAAATCTTCACTGAAACAAATTCCTTGGGGACAAATACTTCATAGTCCTCTCCATGCCTAGCACACTGCCTTGTATGCAATAAAGCACACAGTGATATTGGATGAATGAACTGTGATGGAGGACTACTAATATTTTGCCTTGGCGCTTACTTCCTTCTCCAAGTATTCCTATACATCTGGGCCTATATTAAATTTCTGAACTTGTGAAAGTATGAACACGGGTCAAAAGGAGAGGTCCTCCACGGACACCACTGAAAATGGCAGGAAGAGAAAGATAGGATGCTGCTTTGAGTATTTTCTACCCTTGCCACCTGAACAAATCCCTTCCCATTTCTGGGTCTCAGCTTCACCATATGTAAAATGAAGCTAGTAGGCCAGATGATTTCTGAAGTCTCTTCTCTTTTCACAGTTTGTAATTATGAGCACTCTAGTGCTCATAAGTAAATTTGTATGATTTTAAATTGTATGATTTTTGATTCTAAAATTGTATGATTTCTCTCTTCTAATCCATGGTTCGAATATACCTGACAAAAAGGTGGTATAAGAATAAAAGCTGTCTTTGGTCCAATTAGCAAGTATCATCATAAAAATAATAAAGCATGGTGCAAAAGGCCACATTATCAATAAGCAGCTGCTGCTGCTGAGGCTCACATGAGGCAGATAGGACCAAAAACCAGGTTTTCTGATTCATTCAGGGCTCTTCATCCAAAGTCCCATAAGTATACTAGATTTTCTTTCCTTTCCAACGGTTAGATAAATCAGGCCTTTATTGCCCAGAAAGTTTGAAAAATCCATACTCCTTCAGTTGTATGAACAAACTTGGCCCCAGCGTTAGAAATAAAACACAGCTTTCTCTTGCAGTGTCTGGATGGTGCAGATGGTATGCCCTATCACTTTCCCCATGGGACTTGCCATCCAGGCACAGGAGAGGCTGTGCAATTGCAAAGTGCAAACAAACCTTTTGGATGCACCTGTGCTCTGGGTGTCTCTGTGATGGAAACGTGCTTTAATTCGGCCCAGTCCTTATACAGAGATAAAAATCATTTCTGTCCAGAAACATGCAAACTCATGTCCAGAAATCTCCCCTTCATTCTGACGAACTGTGGCTGCCATCTTCATAAACCTATTTTACTTATTTATTTATTATTAAATTATTGGGGTAACACTGGTTAATAAAATTATATAGGTATCACATATACATTTCTATAATACATCATCTACATATTGCATTAAATAGATTTTCTTAGAAGAAACTAAACCAGAGGTAGACTTACTTTCTGGCGCTGAACAGAAAAAAAAAAAAAAGCGTCGCTGGTATCCCGCTTGCGGAACGATCTGGCCCTACGCGTCACCAGCATCCCTCCACCCTTAATCAAGCGGATCCCTGGGGCGCTCTTTAGCAAACTCTCCCCGGCAGCCTAGCTACAGGGGGCGGGGCTATTAGCCTCGCCTCATGGCTTCCAGCCAATACCTGAGAGTGTAGGAGGCAGGCGAAGCTACAATGAGGACCCGCCCCTCGCTGCCCCTCAGCTAATCGGCACAGGCGGGGTGTGGACTTGCCTGGTGGCCCCGCCTCCCTGGCTCTGAGCAATTTAGAGCCGCGCGCGCAGGGCGGGAATGTAAGATGGCGGAGTAGCAACGCGAAGCAGTAAGTATTGAGGTTCTGAGCCGACCTCGGTTTGCATCTCGGCAGCAGCAGTGATCACTGGGCAAAGAGTGCCTAGGGTAATTGGCCAAGATGCCGAACATCAAAATCTTCAGCGGCAGTTCCCACCAAGACTTATCCCAGAAAATTGCTGACCGCCTGGGCCTGGAGCTAGGCAAGGTGGTGACTAAGAAATTCAGCAACCAGGAGACCTGGTAAGGGCGAAGCTGGGACCGCAACCGGCCTCACCTGCCCTGGCGGCGGGGGCGACGATTGGGCTGCAGAGGGTAGGGGGATGGGGCCGCTGCATGAGTTCTGGGGGACCGGGTGTGGGGGAAGGGGCAACTCTGGGGAGCGTGCTCTACCGGCTGTTTCCGTTATTTTACCTCTCGCGGAAGGGTCACATTGGTTCTCACCGTGCTGAGGGTTGCAGTCAAGATGGAGCTTGAGGCAAAGCTTCTGGGTTTGAAGGCAAGGGCTGGAGGACCCAGCCTAGGGATGTTAGCTGCCTAGAGCGACGGGAGGGGAAGGACGCTTAGCCTCGACTGTGGGGCCACGTGGCTTTGTGCCTTCCCTGTTGAGCCACCCAGGTTGGACAGGTGCTGCTTCAGCTTTTGCACCAGCTTACAAGGGAGAACGTACGGCATACTGAGAGCCCTCCTGGTATTCTAATAGAATCTAAGAAGCAGCTTTTCTATTCGGAATTGTGTTGGGTTTGGTTTTGAGGGAAATTAACATGTACTGAGGGCGCCAAAAGTATTACTGAGCACTTCCTTAGATTGACAAGCGTTGGCTTTTCACATCTTCAGAATCTTAGACTCGGAGCCATACTTAATGTTAAATCTAGTTGATCAGATACTGTGATGCATTAACTCTGCATCCTGATGGCCAGCATCTCAGCTTGAGCCATCCAGAAAATTTTAGGGAACTTTAATCCTGGAATCCTTGACCTTCCCCAGTGCAACGACTAGTACAGATAATACAAAAACATATTTTTAGCAAAGTCTGTCCTGAACTTGTCCACTTCTCTTGGTGCTGGGTGGGAAATTTTGGAAACAGTTTTGAATGTTAAGATAATTGAAGAAAGAGAGTGAAAGAGCTGGATCACACAGAACTTTGCAACTCAATTTTTTTTCAATTAAACTTGCTTCCTCCCAGCCCCACTTGCACCCTCTTCCTGCACCTTGAGGCCATCTTAGAGATAACTTCGTTTTCTTAGCTTTTCAATACCCCTGCCACCTAAACATAGAATCTTTTGGCTCTGATAGGCCTACTTTGTGTTTTGTTGTTACTCTGTTGGTCAAATCAGAGCAGTGCTCACAATCTTACAGATCTACTCATCTATGAAGGGGCAAGTTTACACCAAACTTAATGACCAGTTAGTTAAATAAGATTGCTTTGAACATGTTTTCATAAATGCTTTTATTTCCATTTTTCTTTCTTTAAACTTATTACTAAAGTGTAACTCCCATTATACCTTTTAGACACTGGTGATAAAAACAAGCATTCATCTGTAGTGGACAGTTTCCTTTCGAATACTTGATTATTGTGCTACTGGTTGTGATGCAAGTGATAGTGCAAACACTGATCCCATCGGTATCCAGGCAATACCTTAGTGGAAAGAGGCTAGCCAAGCTGCCGACTTCAGTTTTGACCACACCATTATGACTCATGGGCGGTGCTAAAGAAGACAAAATAGGACCAGACTTTGCAAGTGGCATTATAGCTAGGGGACAAGAATAATTTTCATTTAGAGGGTTTTGTTTTGGTCCCCTTAAATAACTGGTTATTAAATGTTTTTCCTATGCTTTATAAAAATTCAAAGAAAAATACAAGTTTTCCTTTTGTTAACCCTTCACCCTCTGCATAGTAAAACACACCAGAACCTGAGGCTGTATTGGGAGAGGGGAGGGGGAGAACAACTTCGTTTTGTACTGATTGATTTATCTGAATTTATCAGTAATCCTAATCTACTGAGATATTAGGCTGATTTCATTTTTAAACAACTAGACAGTAACATGCTTGGAAACACTGGATAAGATTAAGCCCTGTGTGGAAAATTGCTGATTGGTTAGGTTTCCTTGTTTCTGGCTTAAATCATTAGCTTTTTGGTTCCTTAGATGTTTGGAAATCCTCATAATCAAATATGTTGCCTAGGGAGCTCCCCCCTCCCACCAGCCTTTGGCTTTTCTGCACTGCAGAAATGGTAACTGCTACTCCGTGTGACTCTTGTGATCTAAAGGTGGACAGGGAAACTCAGTGGGTATTGTGGGTCATCAGAAGGGGGATTGCAGAGCCCATCCTCAAATGAGACAGTTTTGCTATTCTATTTGCTACAGTTTTGCAGAATCTCA
Organism: Hipposideros armiger; assembly: GCF_001890085.2. Classification (NCBI taxonomy): domain Eukaryota; kingdom Metazoa; phylum Chordata; class Mammalia; order Chiroptera; family Hipposideridae; genus Hipposideros; species Hipposideros armiger. The sequence goes on from NW_017731727.1 coordinate 405,849, forward strand.
GGGTTTGGTGCTCTCTTGAGCAAAGTGGCTTTTCTTTTGAAGTCGTCAGGATCATCCTTTGCTATCCAGTTATTTGGGAAACATACATACATATAAGTGGTGTATTTCACACACACAAATAGTTAAGAGAGGTTAAAAATGTAGGCTCTGGTCTCAGACAACCTAGGCTTTCTTTGCCTCAGTAATCTCATCTATAAAGTAGTGTCTACCCATAGAGTTATTGTGAGGATAAACTGAGAAGGACTGAAGTTCTGAGAACACTGTCCAACACAATAAATGTACAGTAAATGTTGGTAAGAAGAGGTGGTGGTGGTATTGCAGAAAATAAAGAAGAGGACAAGGGAAAAAAGACATCCCCAAAATTTCCACTGCCCAAGATAAACTCTTCACATTTTGATGTATGACCTTCCAGATGTTTGTGTATGTGCTCATATACTTTCCCAAATATGTAAGACATGTTGCTTATAGCTTTCTTCACTTAGCAATATATTTTGAATAGTTTCTCCCCTTAATATTTAGTCTACATGGTTTTAAACAGCTTTTAAACAGTATAATTTGTCTTAATAGTTTAGATAACCTAGGCCCTTTTATTAGGTATTTTTTATCTAATGCTGTTAATATGAAAACCCTTGAACATAAATCTTTGATCATTTTTATTTTCTTTCATTTTTTAGATAATTTTTATAAGAGTTTATTTGAGCCAAATAAACTGACTAACTACATATGCCAGAGAGCAAGATCTCAAGTGTCCCCCATTTCTGAATATTTTCTTAGGATAAATCCCTAGAAGGGGAATACTTGAAGGTTAAAGTGCATGTACCATTTTTTAGGCTTTTGAATACCTATTGCCAAATTGCTCTCCAGAAAAGTTAAACCAATTTCTGTTCTCTCACCAGCAGTAATAATATTAATAGTAATTAATGTATAGTGAATGCTTATGATGTGCTAGTTCAGATGCTAAGCACTTTACACACATTATATTTAACCCTCTCAACACTGCTGTGAGGAGTTACTTTCACTATCCCCATTTTATGAATGAAAGAACTAAGATTCAGAGGTTAAGTAACTTTCCCAACTCTGGGTATTACTGTTTAAAATTTTTGCTAATGCAGTATCTCATTTGGCTTTTAATTTTTTTGAATATGATAAAATTTTTTACTTGATTCTCTTCAAACTTTGGTTTATTTGGTTACTCTCAATAGGATGAGAGGGGGGAAAATTCAATTTTGGTTGCCTAGGATTTTCCTAAGAACTATATATCCTTTGGTTAATTAATCCCATGTATTTTGCATATGCCAACATCTCTGTCTAAGTTCTTAATATTTTCTTAAGAATACCACCTGCATTTTAGATTTACTTTATTTCCTTTTTGTGTTTGTTAACATTCTGTGCTCATTCTATGCACTTATGCCTGATGCTAAAGGAAAGGGTAAAGGAGAAGCTAGTTTTCTCATTGAATGGACAAAGCCAGTCTGGCCTCTCCAGAATGGCTGGGAGAATGATTGGCCCAAAGCCATTTGGAGAACACACCATTAGCCAGAGGGAGAGAACAAGGCTTGTTATCCTTTAAATTGCCAACCTAGGCCTTTCTACCTGATAGATTATGTTAAGAGCAAACAGGTTATAGGTAGGCATAACTGTTGCACCATCAATCACTGCCTAACTTCTCTCTTAGAGGAAACCATAAAAATAATACAGTAAGTTCCCGACTTACGAATGAGTTCTGTTCTGGGGGAATGTTCCGAAGTCGGATTCGTTCGTAAGTCCGACAAAGTGAGTCGTATACACCTTTAACATAAATACACAATGTAAAGCCAATGGTTGAAGGATTCATGTTATAAGAGCGAGCGATGTCAACCATCTTTTCGCCTCGGTCCAATCTCTCAATTATTTTCACTTTTGTTTCCATGGTTATTGCTTTGTGCTTCCTAGCAGTCCCCTCCACATCACCACTGCTTTCCCTCTTGCTTCCGGACACCCTGGGCTTTGATTGAGCACTGTACACTATCGCACTGGACAGTAAGCACACAGCAGCACAACTGTGACAATGGCCGGCAGACACGTGAGCTACTTCTGCGATTTGTTCGCATCTACGAATGTTCATAATGCGAAGGGTCCGTTTGTATCTGAAAGTTCACAATTCAAATGTTTGCAATTCGGGGACTTACTGTATTAAGATTTCTTGAGGATTCATCAAACTGTTTATTGACCAAGCTGTATGACCTGAGTGTATTTCATGGGCTTTTAAAGGCTTTGTGAACATCTGTACCATATAAACTAATAGAGGGAAAGATTCGTCTTGGTTAGTGAAATTAGAATTATGCACAGTGGAACAAGGCAGTGTCCTAGTTTACTTGCACCGCTTTATTTTAAATATAGTTAAATAACTTTTTCAAGTTATTAGAGAGATTCCTGGTCGTAACATCCTGCTTCTATGCTTGAAGGGAAGTTTTAGTCGTAAGTTTGGCTTTGGGAAATGGCTGAACTGTTGGTTGATTATCATCAGGTGATAACACAGAAATGGTACTAGTGGTTGTGGTAGGTGGTGACTGGTGATTTTTTTAAGAATTATTTTTCAAACCTTATGTGATGTTAGAATATTTTTTTAAGGAACACCTGTATTAAAGCTATGTATTTAGAAAATGCTCTCTGTTGTTTAACATGGCAGTGATAATTTTATAATGCCATACAATAAAATATTTGAAGTGTGTTTCATGATAGTTGACATGCAAAAGGTTCATTAAGTAGATACACCAGAAGCCTTATAGAACAAACAATGATAGTAATTGTGCCAAGAATTTGGCATAAAGTGATTACTGAAGTTTAGTGTTAGTTGAACTGTATCCCTTGGCTTTCTGGCAGACAAAGTGATAAAGGCATATGCAATGGATTATGTAGTTTTTATTTTCATAATACTCTTCAGAAACTTTCAGACACAGAATTCTAACAATTTTATGGGCAGGATTCTTAAATAATTACATTGAGTGACATTAGGACAATGTAAGGAATTTTGTATTGACTCTGATAGTTGAACCATTTGTAAAGACAGATAAGCCACCATGGTCTAAGTATGTTGTTTCTCCTGGTCTTACCTGATAATAAGAAAACTTTATTGGGTTGTCGGAAAAGTCATGATGCATATTTCCAACAGATGGCACTAGTTCATTTTCGGAAGTACTAGAGTCATTCGCATCTATGTTACTGCTATGTCATTTGACAGCTGACAGTTGTAGCTTCATTCTAAAAAAAATTGAGCAATTTGGATGAGTTTTGGAGATTTTACAACAAGTTGAAAATGGAAGACCAAACTGCATTTTTGCCATATTTTACTATTTTACTTCCATAAAGGGAAGAATGTGTGTCAAGCTTGTGAAGAGTTGCATAAAGTGTATGGTAACAATGCTCTACAAGAATGTCAGTACCAATGATGGTTCACGAAATCCCATGCTGGTGATTTTGATCTCAATGACGCCCCTTGCTCAGGGAGGCCCACCGAGGTTGATGACGACAAAATAAAGGCATTGATCGAGTCAAACCCACGTTACACAACACGAGAGATTGCAAAAACATTGAATATCCATCATTCAAGCATTCACAACCACCTGAAGACACTGGGATACGTAAGCAAGCTCGATATTTGGGTTCCGCGTGAACTCAAAGAAGTTCATTTGACGGCGTGTATAAACATCTGCAATATGCTCATTAAACGTGAGGAAAACAATCCTTTTTTGAAGTGACTGACAACTGGTGAGGAGAAGTGGATTGTTTACAACAATGTGGTGTGCAAATGGCCTTGGTACCGACGTGATGATTTGCCTCAAACGACATCGAAAGCAGACATTCATCAGAGGATGGTTATGCTCTCAGTGTGGTGGGACTTTAAAGGTGTCATGTTTTTCAAGCTCCTACCAAGGAAACAAGCAATCAATTCAAATGTGTACTGTTGGCAATTGGACAGTTTGAACGAATCCATCATCCAGAAACACCCAGAGCTCGTTAATTGTAAAGGAGTTGTGTTCCATCACAACAACTCCAGACCACACACAAGTTTGATCACCCGTCAAAAATTATCAGAGCTTGGATGGGATGTGTTGCCACACCCACCATACTTGCCTGACCTTGCGCCATCAGACTTCTACTTGTTTCGCTCTCTTCAAAACTCCTTGTGTGGCATAAACGTTCAATTCAGATGGGGCTGTAAATCAGCACCTTGTTCCGTTTTTCACAAATAAAGACAGTTTCTTCTATGAACGAGAAATTATGAAGCTCATTGAAAGAAGGCAAAAGGTTATCGAACAAAATGGGCAGTATATCATTGATCTTTGTTCTTTATATAAATAAATGACCTTTGAAAAACATAGACAAAATACGTCATGACTTTTCCGACAACCCAATGGAATGATTAACTAGCCCATCCCTTATATATGTTGTCTTGGCTCAATTGTCGAACTGCTGTTCCCTAGCTCCTAATCAAACAACCTGACTCTGGCAAGTGAATGTCTGGAGTACAGACGTCTGTATACTTGACTGAAACAAGAGCCACAGGCTTCCAACACCAGACGTAGAGGACACAGTTGACTTTTTATTAAAAATCAATGTGCCTGACTTGTTTTCCCCCAGGGAAATGGAGATCTTGCTCAAGGAAGTGCGATATGGGGGATGACTGTGGAAGGATTAAAATTTTCTTGAGTTTTGAAGTTGCTCAAATATTTGAAGTACTTGGTCAGGACCCTAGAGTTGTGCACCATAATACATAGAAGGGATGCTTTTAGCTTGGAAACTCTCAAAGGGGCAGTGAGTGTTAGTAAAGGATATCTGAGAAGCCCCTCTAAGCTACCACTGCCTCTTAATTGGGCCTACCACAATGAGTACCTTGCAGAATATGCTCACCTCCAGAAAGGGTTATTTAGTCCTTTCTATTTTCCTTTTTTTTTTTGGTTTTGTGTTTTGTTTTGTTTTATAATTTTAATACCTTTATCCCAGTATATCCCAAATATTACAGTTTTAACATGTAGTCAATATAAAAATTGAGATAGTTTTCCTTTTAAATATACTATGTTCACAATCACGTGTGTATTTTAGGAAATGCCCTTCTAGCTGCTAGATGGGATGCTGCCCAATTCGTGAATTGCTTAATAAAGCCAACTACAATTGATTGTCAAAACAAAGTGTGTATTTTACACTTACAGCACATCTCATTTCAGTTCCTCAGTCACACTAGCTGCATTTCATGTGTTCAATAACCACATGAGGTCAGTGACTCCCATATTGGAAAGTGCTATTCCGGGACCTACACTTCGGGAAACATGCAAGTTGCTCTTCTAGAAAGCCCTCCCTGACTCCCTCCAGCCTGTCCATTTGAATTTTGAAGAATGTCTTCAGAAAGCAATTTTGGCATTTGGCATGTTGATATTGCTGACAGGCTCAGTTGTTTCTTAAGGCTGGTCAGTTCAGCTGGGTCCACAAAATTGCTATATTGTTCGTTATGTTACTCAGTATCACTATTTCAGGATCCCATCATAAAATTCTTCATAGCTGTCACCTCCTGTTGGGCCCATCAAGTTGTGGTTCTACCCCAGAATAAGTATCTGTCAGCTGAGTATCTGTAAAAGGGAATGAACAGATTTGTCCAAATCTTTTGAAGGAACATGTTGGATCCACTTGCCTCTAGTGTGAAGTGAGTTACTTTGTGAGGGACTATAAAAGTCAATCTTCTAAATCTTCACAATAAGCAAGCCTGCAGAAGGTTCATATATTCTGTCTGAAATGAGAGGATCCAAGAGGCGGCCTAATCCTGAGCAGTATTCATTCATTCACTCTTTGAGTCATATTGACACTTGCTGGCTGGGGATACAGATGAGCATCACAGATCTGGTCCCTGGCTTCATGGAGCTTGCATTCTGGTGGAGGAGACAGACAATAAACAAGTGCATAAAAAACAAGGTGAGAAGAAATTGTGATAAGTGTTCTGAAGGGAATAACCAGGGTGACAGGGTGATGAGAGAATGACTGGGGAGGGTCACTTTATTTAACTTTATTATGGAACATTCCAACCACACAGAAGTAGAGAGAATTGCATAATCCCACCCACCGTACCCGCCATCTAGCCATCACCCAATCCAATAGTTGGCAATTTATGGTTAATTGTATTTCATCTATTCCTTCTCCATATACCTGTCTTCAGTTTAATTATTTTGAAGCAAGCCTAGGTATTATCACCCATATATTTAAGTAGCTACAATACCATTTGCTTGCCTAAAAATATTAACAGTAATCTTTTTTTTTTTAAAGATTTTTATTGGGGTATTGGGGGGAATGGAACAGTGCTGGGAATTGGGGGAAGGGGAACAGACAAGTTGCTGTCGTTTTGTTCTTCAGTCTAGTTGTGGAGGATGTTGCTTCACTGGCCCAAGTTGGCACCATCATTGCGCTCTTTCCAGGTGAGGCAGATCAGTCGCCGGCTTCTGGACGGCCACTCACTGCGGCTGCTGGCCACTCACTGCGGCTGCTGGCCGCTCACGCTGGCTGCTGGCTACACACGGTAGCCCATGGCAACCCACTGCAGCAGGGGCTGCAGCCTACGCCGTCGTCGGTGACTCATGGCAGCCCAACTCCCAAGTTGAGCTGTTGTTCAGCATCTTAGCTGTGGAGGGCAGTGTCACTGGCACTCATATGTGGGATCCAAACTGGGGCCCTCTGGCGTCCCAAACCAGCTCTTAACCAATCCGCCACTCGGCTGGCCCGGGACTACAGTTTTCTTGCAAAACAACAGCATATAATGCATCAAACAGGATATTGAGATTGGTGCAGTCAAGATAAAAAAGCATTCTATGGCAAGGATCCTTCCCGTTGCCCTCTCGTAACCACACCAACTCTTCTCCTCCCCCTCTGTAGTGTTCCTTTTTATATTGCCTCTCTCTGGTTTGGTATCTGGGTAATACCAGTCTCATAAAATGAGTTTGAAAATAATCCCTCTCATCTGTTTCCTGAAAAGGATTCTGCAGAATTCATGTTCATTCTTAACTGTTTGGTAGAATTCTCCAGTTAAGCTGTTTTAGGTCAGCCTTCCTAGAGGTTTATCAATTTTATTGATTCCCCTTCCCCCAAGAACCAGGTTTTGGTTTTTCTTATTGTCTTACTGTTTTCAACTTCATTCATTTCTACTCTTATGGTTATTTTCTCCTTTCTGCTTACTTTGGGCTTTATATCTTCCATTTTCTGGTTTCTTGATGTAGGAACTTAAATTATTGATTTGATCAAATAAGGCACGTTTGACAAGGATCACTAGTATAAAATGTTTCTTGAATTTAGTACTTGAAGGTTTGTCTCCAGATATCCCAAACTAACTTAACGTGTTTTCCTTTTTGTTCTGGCTACCAGGAATAGCAGCTTCCCTGTTCTAATTGGTTTCTGGTTTGATTTTTCTTACCATTTGTTTATATTTTTCTTGTTTTATAATATAAACTAACACTATTCTTTTTAAATGTAGCATCCTTTCCATTGTTACTTGGATTGGAAAGAAAGAAATATTAAATTATAATTATCACCTATATCAGCTTCTTCTGGCAATGGAATTGTCTCCTTTTGCAGTTTTTCTCTTGGTCAATAGGTGTTATCAACCATTCTGGTTTACACCTCATCTACACGTACTACACACACATGCACCTATGTGCCCCCACAAACACTCCTCCTCGCCTAGAGGATTAACAGGGGAAATGGTGTTGTTTTGAGGTGTCACTGAGGTTATTTTTTTAATCATAAATTATTCTTGGTAAGGATCCAAGTATAGATACTAAGATTTTCATTTTATAGTAAAAGATAGCCCTACTCCATAGTTATAGTAATTTCCTGTGGGATTTTTTAAAACAACACTTACTAATTGGACCAGAGTACAGTTAGCATAGAATGAGGGCAAGGACCGCATCAGTTTTATTCTCCATTGTATCACTGACACCTATCACAGTGACTGGCATAGGAACATTTAATATTTTTTGAGTGAACTGGCCCATATGGGAGGTGTGGTACGTTCTTCTGTAGAAGGCATCACTATAGAACCATAGTGATTCATTCCTTATATGATCTTTCTCATTTGTTATTATTTCTTATTGTGAAATACACATTTTTTAGAATTAGTTTCAGCTGTACAACACAGTGCAATAGTTATACTTTTTACCCCTCTAGGTGACAACCCCCTCCCCCAATCCGCCACCTCACTTCCCCCCCCATATCATACTTATCTATTACAATTCCCTTGACTCCAGTCCCACACTATACTCCACGTCCCATGACAATTATAT
>NW_017731727.1:419447-422858 GCF_001890085.2 Hipposideros armiger
CTGCTCTTTTACTTGGGACATGTTTCTTTGTTTCTTCATTCTGGCTGTCACTCTGATTGCTTCGATGTACTAGAGCACCTAGAAAGAAAAAGGAAAAAGAAAAAAAAAAGGAAAAGGAAACAAAGATGAAAAAGGAAAAAAGGGGGGGGGCTCTCTCTGCCCACTTTAATCTGAAGACCACTTGCTCAGCAATAGAGAGACTCTGGGCAACTCCACCAGCTGCTGGGGGGAAGGGCTCAGTGCGTCATGCGCCGACCTTCCTCTAGACTTGAAGTGAGCTTCCCACAATTAGTTGCTATGTGCTCTGGAACCGTGCTCACCACCAAAAATCCACACAGGTTGTTGCAGGCTGTCTGCTGCTGCAAAAAACCCTCTGTGGGCTGCAGAGGTAGGAGTCAGGGACCAGGTGCTCAGGTTGCCCCTGGCAACATAGCTCTAGGTGGGCGGGGCAGGCCCCCAAAGCACCACAGGATGTGGTCAGTGGCACCCACCAAGTCAGAGCAGCATGCACTCCTGCATCAGCAGCAGCCCACACAAACATGCCAGGAAAGCCCCGGCCGAATCATTGCGGCACACAGCTCGTGGCCCTACACTCCTAGGAAAACTCTCAGTCTCAGCCTGTCCCAATCAGCTGCTCGCAGATCAGGCTGAGCAGCCCGACAGACCAATCGCCACCCAGGCAACTCTGCAGCGCAGTGCAGAAATCAGGGACCTAAGGCGAGTTGCGCACTCCCGGGTCTCAAGCAGTCTGTTGGAGTTGGAGCGCGCCTGCCATGCATTTCCCTGGCTATGCAGCACAAGCAGTGCGGAGGGTGGGGATTCAAGGCTGCATGCGTGCGCACACACGCACTCCTGCACCAATTTCAGCGGAATAATGCGGTCCCAGACCTGAGCCTCTGTGGGAGGGCCCAGCCCTGAAAAAATGCGCCCTCCTGTGCACTACTCATGTGCATGCTCCACACTAGGGGAACAATGGTCCCAAAACTCCCCAGCTCCCACTCCAAAGGCACTCAGTTCAGTCCTTCCCGCAGGCTCCTGGGCCCCGCTCACACAGCTACTCCCTCCACCAGAAATCAGGTGAGTGCTCACCAGTGAGCGAATCAATTTGCCAGCTCCACTGGTTCTCCAGTTGTCCTCAGCCTCACCAAGTTGAGCAAAGAGAGTCCTCACTGTTTTCTACTTCCAGCTATCATAGAACTCGTCTTCCCGGCAAGGTAACTCTGGGCTGGTGAGCGCGGTTGGGGGCTGGAGGGTCTCTCCCCCAACCGGAGAAGCCTCCCCACCGCTGAGGTGTCCTTCATGGGGTTCACCCTCTCTCATCCCTGCCCCTCCTTCCAGACTCGACGTGGCCTCCTCTTTAAGTCCTTCATTTAGAGGTTCTGTTCATGTAGTGTCCAGGGAACTTCCCAGGTTGAATATCTTATAAATTATTTGTAATTTTTGTGTGATCCTGGGAGGCAGTCAGCACAGCATTTGTCTATTCCCCCATCTTACCAGAAGTCTTTCTACTTTTATGTGGATTGTGACAGTCACAGGTGCTGTATCAAATTTGCATTCAAATGTTATGTACCTGGAATGGGATATAGGCTGCCTACTGAAATTATGGTTCAATTACTTGTGAGTATGTTAGCCAGACTTTTTCATGTTGTGTCCCCTATAAAAATAGGTAATATTTGTATAGTGCTCTGGAGTAAACTGGGCCAGTAAACTGCTTCTGGTACAAGGGCTCCTCCGGGGAACCTCATAAAGTCTGAGAGGATAACCGCCCACGTGCAGGTGTAACCCATTCATAGCATACTAGTAGGGAAGCTATGCTTTTCCAACCTTACTGTGTGTAGAAATATAGTATAGTGCTTTAAAATATTGCTTTTGTTATCCTTCCTTTCCTGGTTGTAGCGTGGAAATTGGTGAAAGTGTACGTGGAGAGGATGTCTACATTGTTCAGAGTGGCTGTGGTGAAATTAACGACAATCTAATGGAGCTTTTGATTATGATCAATGCCTGCAAGATTGCTTCAGCCAGCCGTGTTACAGCAGTGATACCATGCTTCCCTTATGCCCGGCAGGATAAGAAGGATAAGGTAGGAGCAGAATCTCCTTTATAAAACAAGTTTGGTTTTGGTTTTTTTTTTTTAGTCCGGGGAAGCATGAGCACTGGTCCAAAGTTCAAAAAAAAAAAATCCCTTACTCATCAGATATATATTTAGAGAGTATTATTTTTTACATTCTGTTGCGAATTACCTAATTATCAAAACAGTTGATATGTGATTGGTATAAAGAAACACATTTGTAGTCTGTATATTTTATTCCAGATATATATANCTGTTCTTTCTCCAGTTCCCTTAGGTGTAAAGATAGTATGTTGATATGAGATTGTTCTTGTTTCTTTAGATAGGCCTGCATTGCTATGAATTTTCCTCTTAAGACTGCTTTTGCTGCATCCCATAGATTTTTGAGTTGTTGTGTTTTCATTGTCATTTGTCTTGAGATAGCTTTTGATTTCTTCCTTGATCTCAATTTTGACACACTCGCTATTTAGTAGCATGTTATTCAAGCTCCATGTATTTGTGTTCTTTCCAGGATTCTTTTTATAATTGATTTCTAGTTTCATAGCATTGTGGTCACAGAAGATGCTTCTTATGATTCCAATCTTCTTAAACTTATTGAGAGTGGTTTTGTGTCCTAACATGTGGTCTATCTTGGAAACTGTTCCATGTGCACTTGAGAAGAATGTATATTCTGTTGCTTTGAGGTGAAATGCTCTAAAAATATCAATTAAATCCAGCTGGTCTAAAGTATCATTTAAGGCCACTGTTTCCGTGTTGGTTTTCTGTCTGGAGGATCTGTCCGTTGGTCACAATGGGGAGTTGAAGTCCCCCACTATGATAGTGTTGTCGTTGATCTCTGTCTTTATGTCTGTCAAAATCTGTTTTATATATTTAGGAGCTCCTATGTTGGGTGCATATATGTTTACTAGGGTTATGTCCTCTTGAATCGATCCCTCTATTATTATGTCATGTACTTCTTTTTCTTTATTGTAGTCTTCATTTTAGAGTCCATTTTGTCTGAAATAAGTTTTGCTACTCCAGCTATTTTCTGATTTCCATTTGCATGAAATATGTTACTCCATCCCGTTACTTTCAGTCTGTGTGTGTCTTTTGATCTGAGATGAGTCTCTTATAAACAGCATATGCATGGGTCCTGTTTCCTTATCTACTCAGCCACTCTACATCTTTTGATTGGAGCATTTAATCCATTCACATTTAAAGTGATTATTGAGAGGTGCATATTCATTGCCATTTTGTTATTTGTATTTCTGATCTTACTGGGTTAGCTTGTTTTCCCCTTCTGTTTAAAAAAGCCCTTTTAGCATTTCCTGCAATGGTGACTTGGTGGTAATGAATTCCTTAAG
>NW_017731727.1:426480-436207 GCF_001890085.2 Hipposideros armiger
TTATTTTTTACATTCTGTTGCGAATTACCTAATTATCAAAACAGTTGATATGTGATTGGTATAAAGAAACACATTTGTAGTCTGTATATTTTATTATATATATATATATATATATATATATATATATATATATATATATATGACTTTCTTAGCTCACTGCTGTTTTTTAATTGTATCAGTAAGACTAAGTACCAGCTCCCATGAAATAGAACTTTTTTAAACTAGTAGATGCTTTGGGACCCTCTTGGGGTGGTAGTTGTGACCTCTTCCTAAAACTTGAAGTTGTTACATGAATACTTGGTCTCATTACACACACACACACACACACACACACACACACACACACACATACACATACACACCTTGTTTATCTGGTACACAGTAAAAGATAAAGCACATACATAAAACTTTGCAGGTCTGTTGTCTATTGTAATCAGTGCCCAAATTTTACATACAATGCCTAGGAGAAGGCAAGATATTTTATCCCAATAGAGTGCAGTGCTCCTACAGAGTGTAGAGTAAAGGGCACGGGCTTTGCCATTTTACAGTACAGCAGATGTGTTTACTTGTTATTTAAGGGGCTCGAGGTTACTGGAAGGTTGACTTCCAGATGAATCAGGGAGTGATATAATTTACAACATAAATTATCGTATCTTCAAATTTTGGCATGTTAGATGTTATACAGTTTTGAGTATGTATGTGTTAAAAGAGATTTTAAGAAAATGCTTTGAAAAAAGATATAAGTCTGCCTAATTTAAATGGAGCATTGGAAACACTTGAATAGGCTGAACAAATGTGTACGTTAAGTTCAGAAAATGAAAGGTAAGAAGGTATTGTCCTGTACTAAATCTGTATCCTGAGTTGGAAAAGGGATGTTCCACTTAGTATGTATGCTAGATTGTGATCTACTCAAAGTCAGTGACCATGTCACTTTCTCTGGATTTTCTGGTAGCACACTGCCATAAACGTAGTAAGTAGTTACACAATAAATAAATGCTTCTTCAGCAAAGGAATTGTTTCTCAAATTGGCTTTTTTTTCCCCCTCCCCTCCATTTAGAGCCGTGCTCCGATCTCAGCGAAGCTTGTTGCAAATATGCTCTCCGTAGCAGGTGCGGATCATATTATCACCATGGATCTGCATGCTTCTCAAATTCAGGTATCAGTGGAAGCTAAATATTAGCTTAGAGAGTTTTAGGAGTTAGAAAGGGGGGAGGAGAGGACTGATAATGCTGAAGACTGCAGAGAAGAAAAAAACTGTTCAAGTACAGCTCAAGTAAACTAGACATTGACGACCTTTTAAACACCCTCACTTTAAGCTTAGTTTATGGTCTTAGTCATTTGGAGTGCTTGGAAAGGGAGGCAGTCATGTATTGTGGGTAGGGTAGGCTTTGGGATCAGATCTACTTTGAAAACTGGCTGTGATGCTTACTAACTTTATAACCTTGGGCAGATTATTTAACTTCTGAATATACACTGCTTTGTTACTGTATGAAGTAAGATATTAAATTCATAGTATAATACCTGGCTGATGACAGGAACCAAATAAATGGGAGCTGTTAATGTCATCGTTAAATTTAGAGCCACAGATATGGGAACCTACTTCCTAGCATAAACCCAGACTATGGGGAACAGAATGCCACCTTATGTTTATACATTTTAAAGAGACTTTCAAATTGTTAATGTTGGAGGCTTACGGCAATCCAGTGAGGTATATAGGACAAGTGATTATACCCATTTTACAGAAGAGGAACAATTAGTTGAAAAACACAACTAATCTGTAGCAACTAGTATTAGAACACAGATCTGGCTTCTAGTTACTCTCTGTGACCATTTATTATAAAAATCTTCCACTCAGTTTATATACTATAGCATCTCTAACTGGTTTGCCAGTTAGCTTTACTCCTGAAACCAGGCCAACATTGATTAGCATGAAGCAGTAAATATGTATTACCTTGCGAGTCTGCATTGGCAGGGTAATTCTGGTCTAGGCTGAATGTGGACCTTTTCCCTAAGGGTTCACTCATGTGCCTGTGGTCACTTTTGGTTTACCTGGGACTGGTGCTTCCCATTGTGGCTGTGTTCTCTTGCACAGCCTGGATTCGTGGAGGCCGTTTTTAGTCTACCACAGTGGGCGTGCCTTCTAAGCAGTCTGAATGCTGCAGTAAGGTATTCTTTGGACAAGTCACTATTCTATTTGTGTTTGTCATTTATAAAGGGAAGAGGGGCCGGCCGAGTGGCTCAGTTGGTTAAGAGCTCACTCAAGAGTTTGCGCTCTGAGCAACAGCAGTTCGAGTCCAGGCCCGAGCTGAGCAGTCACTGAGCTGCCAACAGGCAGCAGGGTGGCTCAGCGAAAAAAACAAAAAAAGAAAAAAACCCCAAAAACTTGTAGTATAAATGGAAGAGAAGGAACATGAAGGAAAACTAACACAGCTCCTTCCTACAGGGCTTTTTTGATATCCCTGTGGACAATTTGTACGCAGAGCCAGCTGTCCTGAAGTGGATAAGGGAGAACATCTCTGAGTGGAGGAACTGCACTATTGTCTCACCCGATGCTGGGGGAGCTAAGAGGTATGGCTGAATTTGTTTTTCCTGTATTTTTTTCATTACAGTTTATTGGGGTGACAATGGTTAGTAAAGTTACATAGGTTTCAAGCATTTGACAAGATACAACACCCATTTATGGTTAAAACACTTAATAAAATGGGTATAGAAGGAAAATAACATAATAAAGGCCATATATGACAAACCCTCAGCTAATATAATTCATGGTGAAAAACTGAAGCCCATTGTTCTATGTTCAGGAACATGACAAGGCTGTCCCCTATCACCTCTGCTTTTCAACACAGTATTGGAAGTCCTAGCCAGAGCAGTCAGGCAAGAGAAAGGAATAAAAGGCATCCAAATAGGGAATGAAATTTGTAGTATTCTCAATATACTGGGAAAATCTTTCAGATAGTTGTCAGAAAGTGATGTTTTTCTATCCAAGTGACAGTTTTTAGATACTTCAGAATGGATTACCAGTAGCTGGGACGCGGGCTGGATATAGTTTTACTCACTCCTCTTTCTGGCCTGAGTCACTACCTGAAAGATAAGACAGCAGCATGGGGGCCCCAGATAGTTTGGTACTGTGGGCCTGACTGTAACCCATTAGTAACTTGGCACCGCAGGCCTAACAATACCGCTGGAAACCTATCAGGAAGGGGAGGGTGGAAATTTGGTTTTCTAATGAGTGGCACCTGCTGTCAAGCCACATGCTGATAGTGGACAAGTAAGCTTTTGCATACCTCTTAATGCTGCTGTTGGTTAGATCATTTTGGTCCTTTGGATTAAAGTATTAAGCAGGAAGGAAAATAAAGCATGATAGTTTTATTTAAAGCCCAGACCTTAACATTTTAAACAAACTGCCAGGGATTACCCGTTGCAGTGTTTTATAGCTCACATGGTGCCGACTACGAGCTTTTTATTTCCTTAGTGGGTCACTCATTAGTAATGCATTCAAAAGGGACACATGCTCTTCTTGTTGTGGAAATAGAATGAAAAGCTACAAAACACAGATGATTAAGAAAAGCTAATTCAGATCTCTCTAGAAGCCATTCAAATCTTCAATGACTGTTTCTCAACAACCTCTTTATTTCAGTAACTTCAACAGTACTGATAAGCTGAGAACTTGAGTTCTATTATCCAGCCAGATGTATGGCTTTGTCAGGCTCATGTAATCGCCAGTTACCATCTGTAATACTAGAGACAGAGCCTAAAAAACATTCCCCTAATGGCGGTTGTCATCCTTGTCTTAACTTGTGCATTGTTTTCACATCTTGCCATGGGACTTAAAGAAAACAGTCACATAAGCAAGCAGGATTTTCTTTCCAAAGTTGGTACAGAAAAACTGCCTTTAGCAGATGATGTGTGAGGGTTTATGGTTAATAATTTTCTTATAGTGATGGAGTATTTCAAAGTGAGTGGCCCTCACTTCTGTGCACTTGTGACTTGTACATGGTTCTCCCCTCAAGGGCACAGGTAGCAACGTTTTCTAGCCTTTATGCTTTGTCAGTCACTAAGTTTGTTGCCATTAAGCATGACTAGTTTGGGATGCTTGAACTAACCATGCCTTTCTCTCAGATGCATCATCATTCCAAGCAGATCGGTGACTAGATGTTATGTGCCCACGAAGTAGTAATGGAGAGTACAGGGTGTGGCTTATTTAGATCAGGTACAGTGTCGCCCAAATTGTGTCTCAAACCTTGTGTGTTGTCTATTATGTTGCCACAGGTTATCCCATATCGAGCACAAGCTCAGATGTGTGACCATTGTCAGAAGGGAATTAGGACAGAATGCTTTGGTTGGACCAGTACATTCAAAACAAAGCCCAAAGCACAGGCCTCGTCACACATGATTAGGACAGCACAGATGAGCACAGACGTACATGTCACTGGGGAAGCACACTATCATTTACTGAATGAATTTCTGTTTGAATGAATCATGTGGTACTCTGACACCAAACAGATTTGTCTTCTATTTCACCCTCTGGTCTGCTTCGTATTTTCTTGTAATTAAAACAAAACAAAACAAAACAAAAACAGAAACCTATTTTGATTTGGAGATACTTTGGCTGTACAGTGAGGTACCCCAATTTGCCCAGTTAATTGGTATTACTTTCTTTCTAGCAGCCATTAAAGGAACTCCCAAGCTTGGTACCCAGGTACAGTTGACATTGACAGTTGGTAGATCACTGGGAGGAGTGTGATGAGGGCACGGGCAACGAACAGGCTGGCTGCTGCTTCTCTTCTGCCAGGTTCAGGTTCACTTCTCACCACAACCACATGTCGAATTGGGACAATCTGCACTGTTGGCATAGTTAACCAAGTCTCATCTTTCTTCCCTTCTGCTGTCAATTAATTAAATGAACGTGCCTTAGCATTATGCTGCTTCCCAGAACTGGTGAGGGCATATGTCTGTCCCCTACTGTAAGCCAGAATGGATTCTAATTTACATTCATAAACTGCTCTCAAGATATGGAGGCATTAGTCTATGAAACCCAGTTGTGATGTCAATAAATTATAGTTGCTTTCTTTCAGCCCTGAGAACTGTTTGGTTTCAAGTTTTCTCCCCCAGAAAACAAGCACATTTTTCAGTTCATTTCTTCTGTCTTAGGAGCTACACATGCGGGTTTTAACTGTAAACACCTGGTTTTGCAGAGTGACCTCCATTGCTGACCGATTGAATGTGGACTTTGCCTTGATTCACAAAGAACGGAAGAAGGCCAATGAAGTGGACCGCATGGTGCTGGTGGGAGACGTGAAGGACCGGGTGGCCATCCTAGTGGATGACATGGCTGACACTTGTGGCACAATCTGCCATGCAGCTGACAAGTGAGTGCTGAGCGGTGGGGCTGGAGGTTAGAAGTAAAAAGTGACAGCTATCTGAGTTGCCTTAAGCCTGCGGATTCTTTTGGGAACTGAATTGAGGACATGATAACTAGCTTTGGGAGTTTTTTATCACCCTAGGCTTGAATTGCAGTATGTATACATTGATGAGTACTCTTTCTCCCCCCATCCGATTTCCTTAGTTTTTTGTTTTTTATTGTATTAAAATATATATCACATAAAATTGGCCATTTTAACTGTACGTTTCAATGACATCAGTTACATTTGTAGTGTTGTACAACTATCACCACTATATTTCCAAAAATTTTTTATCACTCTGAATACTCTATTTTTGATAGTTTTTTTAAAAAACAAGTTAAGGTAGAAATCCACAGGCCTGAGCAGACAGAAATATACCGGGGGTGCCAAAAAAAATGTATACAAGTGGAAACTTTGGTCATCATCACTCAATCAGTGGTTGACCATAATCAGAAGTGTCTGGACACTGATGGTAACCACTTTGAGCACATCTTGCAATTTCAGACGTCAGAGATGGCTTGTATTCATCTTTTATTACCAGTATATTTTATTACACTTTTTTAAATATTTTATTGGGGAATTGGGGGAGGGGAACAGCGTTGGGGAATCAGGAAAGGGAAACAGACAAGTTGCTGTCCTTTTGTTCTTCAGTCTAGTTGTGGAGGACGTCGCTTCACTGGCCCTTGTTGGTATTGTGATCATTGCACTCTTCCCGGGTGAGGCAGTCGCTCGCTGGCCATGGGACGGTCACTCACGGCAGCTCAGCTCACGAAAGCTCACGCCCACTGCCGGCCAGCCCCACTGCAGCCTACGCCATCACACACAACTCAAGGCAGCCCAGCTCCAGGTCGAGCTGTTGTTCACCATCTTAGCTGTAGAGGGTGCAGCATCACTGGCCCTAATGAGGGATCCGAGCGGGGGCCCTGCTGCTCAGAGCTGGCACTCCAAGCCAACTCCTCACCAACACGCCACTCGGCCAGCCCGAGTATTACAATTTTAATACAGTTTTACTTTCTTAAAATGCGTATACATTTTTTTTGGCACTCTCTGTATTCTCATGTTTATATTTTACCTAAGCCTAAAATCCTAGTCTTACTTCTCGGCTGTCCATTTTAGCTGCTCTTACCTTCATTCAAATTTATTTTCATCTCTTGCCTGCACTGTTCTAAAATACCTTCCCTCTGTTCCGTCTGCTCAGTCTCCTACCTCCCCAGTCCATCTTTCACATTGCCGTCCCAATTGCAAATCTTCCTAAAACCTAAGGCTAGATCCCATCATTCCTCACCTTTAAAACTTTAAGTGCTTACAATCCAAGCCACTCCAGGCAGCAATGTTTCTCATCACATTTTTTTTTAACCTTTAAGCATGCCTTGCACAGGGCCTGGCATATAATGGGTGCCAAAAAAATATTTGTGTGCTAAATGAGTCCTGATTTGGATCCTGGAGTATTCATAAAATTCCTTTTGTTCTGGTATTAGTAAGGTAATGCTAATTGCTGTAACACATCAACTCCCTGAAATGTCGGAGGCTTAACATGATGCAGTTTCTTTCTTGCTTGTTGCATACTCTACTGCAAGTACTCCTCTTGCAGTCTTATTGCACTGCATCTTTAATGTGTGGCTTCCAAGATTCCTTTCAAAGACATTTATTTCCATTTTGGCCATCCAAAAAGAGAAAAGAGCATGGAAGATTGTTCACCCATGGAGGAGTTTTATAAGCTCAGCCAGGAAATGGTGCTCACATTTTGATAGCCAGAATTAAGTCACTTGGCCATGCCTAACTATGCAAGAGAGGCTGGGAAATGTAGTCCAGTCGTTTGCCCAGGAAGAAGAGGAGATGGATTCTGTTGAGTGTAGCAGTCTGCTACAGCCCTTTTACATTAATCCAGACCTATTCAGATAAGTTTAGTCCAGTCCTCTCTCCTTGCTATGGATTGAATTGTGGCCCCCTAAATTTTATGCATTGAAGCCCTAACCCCCAATGCGATGATGGTATTTGGAGATAGGACCTTGGGAAAGTATTTAGGTTTAGATGAGGTCATCAGGGTGGGGTCCTTATGATGGGATTGGTGCAGTTCAGAAGAGACCAGAGAGCTCATTCCCTCTCATCTCCCTATGCATGTGTACACATAAAGAGGTCAGAGTGGTCATGTGAACATATGGGGAGATGGTAGCAGCCAACAAGCCAAGAGAAGAGGCCTCAATGAAACCTGCCTTGCCGTCACCTTGGTCTTAGACTTCGCAGCTTCCAGAACTATGAGAAATAAAATTCTGTTTAAGCTATATCCAGTCTGTTGTATGGCAGCCACACTGATTAATACACTCCTCCTTCCTAACTCAGATTCTATAGTGACAAATAAGATTAACCCAAATCAACTCTGCTTTTTCCTGTAGACTTCTCTCAGCCGGAGCCACCAGAGTTTATGCTATCTTGACCCACGGAATATTTTCTGGCCCAGCCATTTCTCGTATTAACAACGCTTGCTTTGAAGCTGTCGTAGTCACCAATACCATACCTCAGGAGGATAAGATGAAGCATTGTTCCAAAATACAGGTGAGGGTGAGATTCTTGCAAAACAAAACTCCACTGAAGCATTCAGGAGGTGGTTACATGTGTTGAATGACCAGATTTCCTGCTTTGTTCTTAAGGGTTTAGTCTGTCATCAGGATCTGTGATCCAAAAGTTAAAAAAATTGCGTGTTTAAAAATTCAGATTGCTTGACCTCAGAATCTCTGGAGGATGAAGCCCAGGATTCTCCATTTTAGCAGGCTCCCTCCATGATTGTGATGCTCATGCAAGTTTGCAAGTCCATGTTTTATAATATGTGTGTGTCACTCTTAACTGCTGGTCCCTGCAGAAATAATGTGAAACCTTTAAATTGGTGGTACACTCCTTAGAACTCCAGAGTCTCTCAAAGTTGCTCTGAAAACAACCTAACTTAATTACCTAGTGTTCTTTTTAAAATGCAGATTCCTTTGCTCCATTCAAGACCTACAAAACCAGGGGCGGCCGGGTGGCTCAGTTGGTTAGAGTGTGTGCTCTGAACAACAAGGTTGCCAGTTCGATTCCCACATGGGCCAGTGAGCTGCACCCCCCCACCACTACTAGATTGAAGAATTGAGCTGAGCTACCGGTGGGCGGCTGGATGGCTCAGTTGGTTAGAGCGCACGCTCTTAACAAGGTTGCCGGTTCGACTCCCGCATGGGACAGTGGGCTGTGCCCCCTGCAACTAGACTGAAAACAGTGACTGGACTTGGAGCTGAGCTGCGCCCTCCACACACAACTAGATTGCAACAACTACTTGACTTGGAGCTGATAAGTCCTGGAAAACCACATGTTCCCCAATAAAATTTCTTTAAAAAAAACAAACGAACACCTACAAAACCAGAGATCCTGGGACAACTGCTTTAAAGTAATTCCGCAAGTAATTGTTAGACACTCAATTTTGAATGCTGTTGCACTAAAACACAAGGCCTTTGCTTAATTATGTGTACGGTAATCTGTTCCCTTTCTGAAATATGTAGAATTGGAGGGCTGATGCCATTCTTAAGGATTATTTTCCAGCTGAAATTTTTTTTTCATTTCTAAGAATTTTTAAATGACAACGCACCACCATCTTGGTGAGTCTGAGTCAGAACTTTTCCTCCATTAGCATTTTTACTATCCTATGTGGTTATATTTAAAATGTTACGAAGAATATCTGGGTGCCGGCTCACAAGGGGAGACAGCACAGTGCAGCAATCTTAAGAGGAAGGACTTTCATTAGGCTGCTCATCGGTGTGCAGACTGGCCAGTCATCTGTGTCTGAAACTAACCTGGTGCTTTTCTTGCCTTTCTAGGTGATTGACATCTCCATGATCCTTGCAGAAGCCATCCGGAGAACTCACAATGGGGAATCTGTTTCCTACCTGTTCAGCCATGTCCCTTTATAATAGAATAATTCCTGAGGCTTTTAAAAAATAAAGTGAACCCCACTCCTTGTTTTCCCTTGGTATTTGATGAAAAACTCAGTAGAAGACCCAGCTTGCTCCAGTAGCCTTTCTGTATCCCATATCAGGTGTATTCGCGTTTCTCCAAAATCAGGGAAAAACAGGTTGAGACTAACTGCTCAGATTTCCTACATGCATTGTCTCATTCTGGCTTTGATTTTGTGAGCCTTGCAGCTTTAACTACAGCTCAGCTGCTGCAAGATTTCAGACTTCGAAGGGTGTTGTATTGGGGGTGTTTGAATGTTTTGGGGGAAGTTCAGACTATTTTGCATGTGAGTACTTCAGGGTTTCTTTGGTTCAGAACTACTAGCAACAAAGCCAACCCAATGCCCCCCC
>NW_017731727.1:436312-452162 GCF_001890085.2 Hipposideros armiger
GGGGCGGGGCTGAGGAAAGGCAGCAGTACACAGTGCAGCGGATGCTTCTGGAGAGGAAAATACCTGATCCATTACCCTCTGCTTGGGGACTGTCGCTTAGATTCTTTTGTACCTATTCCTTCTCCATTTGACTTGACCTTCAACCATCTTAACCTTTTCCTGGCCAAATATCTTCTTGGGCCAAAATGAACATTGTACTAAAGTCTTCTGGAAAGCAAACCTCATTTCTTGCTATGTATTCTTTAACATTTACACAAGATTATTTTGCTGTAGCTTCATCTTCCTTAGCCCACTACCACCATGGTAGAAGGCTCTAGGCAGCGGTTCTCAACCTGTGGGTCATGACCCCTTTGGGGGTCGAATGACCCTTTCATAGGGGTCGCCGGGTACTCGTATGTGGACATATCTGCATGTGGGCCTGGAGACGGATAGAGGAGCGGTGTCTCGGTTCCTAAGACCATCGAAAATATGTGTTTTCTGATGGTCTTAGGCGACCCCTGTGAAAGGTTGAGAACCGCTGCTCTAGGTGGTGGTGGTGTGCCTTTTGATTAATTGAAGTATTTAATTTGCATCTTTCTTCCTTGGATCCGTTTGGCCTCTCAAATGACCTGAGGTTTCTGTTAAAAAAATTGACGTTACTAGCTCTTGTAGAGGAAACTAATAAAGTATTTGTGTTGTGTGACCATGGGTCTATATCATATCTGTACTTTGCTCTGTCTGCCAGAGGTTTCATTTAGGTGTCTTGCTGCCCAATGATACTTATCCTTTGTTTCCAGACTATTAGCCACACTAAGCTAAGAGATGACATTGGCAGCAATTTTATTCAACTTAAGGTTTCTGGAGTTTATGTAGAATGAATATATATATATATATATATATATATATATAATTCTATGCAATATACCTGAATTACAGGGTGTATAATGCCTGCTGGATGTCTGGTTCTTATTCCTGGGGACAGGAATTAGGTATTATCTTATTGGAAGAGAATAGTTTCTGTAATTCATTTTGAACCAATTTTGCCAAATACGGTAAAATTTCCCTACATCAGTAGTTGACATACGTTTGGTATTTAATTTCAGCCCTTCTAAATATTTGGGGAAGGTAAATGTACAAAACTTAAAAATGAATTTTAATGCATTCCAAATTTGTAAGCGAGTTTCTGCATATCATCTAGGGCTTGCTTTTATTTGGGGAAGCTGCGTGCTTCTGGGGCTTTGTGAAGAGTGCTCCCTTATCTTTGAAGCCTGGTTCTGATTTTTGCTTTGTTTTTGCTTTATGTTGAATATTCGGATATCTATTTTACAATGAGTCTTGAAAAGTGATTCAGAAGGGGATGGAAGTGAGCTATGAAAAGTGTGCCCCTGACCCTCTAGTCCTCTTTCACCCCAAATTTTTGTTCTGGGAGAAGCTGACTTGGAGCATCAGTTCTGTAATTTGCTGACTGCTATTTCCTGAAGTATTGGATCAATTGATCAGGGTTTGCCGTGTCAGAATATTTGGACAAAACATATACTGTGCCCCCCCCCACCTTGGGTAATCAGTTCCTTGGATAAGGTTTTGAGATTCAAGAGGCCCTCAGTCCCGACCTCTGATCCCTAAGCCTGGGGAGAAGGTCAGTATTCAATTCCCTGTGACACTCAGCAAAATGTGACAAACACCTCCAAGGCCATTCTTTTTTTCTCCAGTGGGAGCAACCAACGTGTCCCCGCTGGCATGTGATTCTTGGGAACAGCAGCAGGAACACATGGGATGTGAGGAGGCAGCACCCAAGCTGAAGGGAGTTGCAGGGACGAGCACAGTTGAAAGGAAGCTACCCAACCGCATGTGATAGCTATATGATCACTTTTGAACCAAAGGCATCACCACGTTCTATTTCATATCCCCTCACCTCCCCAACCCTCAGAACCAAGAAAGATTACTTGGACCAAGGCTAAGCTTTTCAAGTCCCCAAGCTTATAAATGCCCTTATAAAAGATTTACTTCTCAAATTGGGGCTGTTAGTCCTTCCAGATTCGGAATAGAAGCATTTTGTGCTCAAGGGCTTATTTAATGTGCACATTAGTATCATGTAGTCCTTAACCTGAAGGTTATTAAGAATCCTAAAAAGCTTGAAATTAAGACAAAACCTTGTCTCTCCCAGTGACCTGCCTTTCCACCATTTCCCTCTGACTAGCTCTTGACTGGGGGGAGACGGAAGAGACCTCAGGAAAGGAGTCTGGTTTCTGGGCACCTCCCCCACAAACAGGATGAGGAAGGGAGCTCTGCACTTCTGCCCAGTGCCCACCACTCAGACCAGGGACCAGGGAGGGAGTAAAAGCAATTACACTGAACCAGGAAAGGGTGCCAGCCTGTCATCCTTTCGCCTGACCCTCCACCCTTTAGCCAGATGCTTCTTCAGTTGATTGGCTCCTGGAGCCCTGAGCCCTGGCTTCCTGTGCCTCTGGTTTGCCTTTGTGCTGCCTTGGCTGTGTTTCATTTTCATTGCCCATGACAAGACCTTTGGCACCCAGTGCATAATATGACAAAAACAGGTTCAGTTATAGGAGGGTCGCATGTCTTTGGGAGTCCTCTACATCACGTAACTGATGTCACCAGGGTCATCTATATATTGTCCTCTCCATGGATATAAATGGGAGAAGGGAGGATGAGAATGAACACAGCCAAGGGGTGGGGCCTCATTTCCAGGCCGAGAGTTAACCAATTATGTGCCTATTCGTCATTGCCGTCTTTTGCCAACTGGTGGCTCTCAGGTAAAGCTTTTGAAAGGCTCAGCCTTTTGCAGGTGATGACTCGAAAACACGCATGGCAGTCTCCCTCCCCTCATAACCATTCACTGGCCCCTGGACAATGCTGCTTGAAACAGGTGGCTTCTGTCATGATAGTCATAGCTTAAAGGCAAAGGGTTCTACAGCTGAAGACCTCCCCATCTGCTTTACTTTTCCACCATGTTTTCAGGCCTGTTTTTCTCTCGCAGATCTTTTTCGCCAGTCTGAGACTCCTTGTTGAAGAATAAAGCAAATCCTGCTCCAAATTATGACAGATAAAGCTCCATGTTCCATAGAGACGGTTCAAAGCATTTTTTGAAGTTTAAGTCTTTGTGAGACAAGTGCAGGAAAGCTAATATGTTAATGGGCATATTCAGGTCCCATGTACTAAACGCATGTGGGGGTTAGGATCAGGTCTTGCCATTGGTTCTCAGGTTGCTCTTCTGGGACCTTTGTGCTGGGGCAGGCGATATTGCTGCCTCAGACCTTATGCTGTTAAGACAAACCTGTGTAAAAAACCCGTTACTTCAGGGATAAGATCGAATGTGAGGTCGATTTACATCAGAAGTAAGGTAAGATGTCAGTTGTCAAATCTGAAGGAAATTCGGTATAGCCAGTTTCTGAAAGTTTTCCATAGTCTCATAACAGGACAGTGACTTGCAGTCATGTTTGCTGCATTCGGATGGGGGAAGGGGTCACCATTTCTTTTGAGTGTAGAATCCAAATTGGTGGCGGTCAGGGATATAGTGGGTAATATGAAGAAGGGATGGTCCTTAAAACTTCAGGAAGTTGAATTTGACCAGAAGACCCATGATAACGAATGTTTAGTTGCTGCTCCATGTGGCCCCTAAGATTGCAAAGTAAATGGCTTGCGGGGGCTGGACAGATTCCTACTGCCTCGCCCTTCCTGAGACTGCTTCCCTGACTCATGTACCAAGGGCCATGAGAAAGAAGACACTTCCTGACCACCACCTTTCATTCCCCTCTCCCCTACTCTTTCCTGCCAGGAAGCCTGGATGCCCTCAGCCTTTGATGTTCCCAAGCAGATCTTGCCATGAAGTTTCTTAGGCCCTCCTCCTGGAGGATGTTCCTTGGGTTTTTGCTTGCCGAGTGAAAGGGAAAGAGAGACAATGGGGCAGAGTAGCTTTTTCCATCCCAGTCCTTGGTAACCTTACCAGCCCCAGAGCCTCAGAAGTCTACCTGGCTCCTTGCTCCTGCTCAGTCCATGTGGGTGTAATACTCTTCGTTGACGGCCTATTGTATGCCCCTTGGTGACAGCGTACTGTCCCTGCCCCATGCTCTAAGGGAGACTAGAAGATCTCTATTGCCCATCTGCCACTAGGGGGAGCCAAGCAGAGAGTAAAACAGTGGTTCTCAACCTTCCTAGTGCCGCGACCCCTTAATACAGTTCCTCATGTTGTGGTGACCCCCAACCATAAAATTATTTTCGTTGCTACTCTATAAATTTGCTACTGTTATGAATCGTAATGTAAATATCTTTTTATTTTCCGATGGTCTTAGGCAACCCCTGTGAAAGGGTCATTCGACCCCCAAAGGGGTCGCGCCCCACAGGTTGAGAACCGCTGGAGTAAAGGGAAGGGATATCTGGGGAAAATGGCTTGGGGCTTGAGGAGCGGCATGAGTGGCCTCAGGATCTGTTGGTCCTCCAGGTCCCTTCTTCCCCTTTAGGTCCCCAGCAGTCAGGGTGATGACACTGTGTCCAATTCCCACTCACTCAACAGAAAGAAAGTGCAAAAAGTGTAAGTGAATAATCTGAGGTGCTCTCATCTAGAGGGGGCAACAGGACATTACAACTTGGTAGGATCAGGCCGATAATAAGGGAAAAGCAAGGTCTGATAAGAGCATAGGAGATGGTACCTAGTCCACTGTTGGAAGTCATGGAAGGCTTTCTGGAGGAAACTGACTCTTGAAGCAGTTGATTAGATGTTAGCCAAAGAGGGAGTAGGGAGAAGGGTAGAATAGCACATGCTTACCTAGACACCCAAAAGAATGCATCTGGGGCGTGTGTGTGTGTGTGTGTGTGTGTGTGTGTGTGTGTGTGTGTTTGAGGGTAGGGTGTGGAGCTGTGAAGAGGGATGTGGCTGGAGAGATCAGATCATGAAGGATCTTATAAGTAGAGTGACCAGAGGCCTATTGTCCCAGCGTAATTATGAATAACACTCCTTTTCACTCTCAAAAGTGTCCTTGTTTGGATAGTAACCCTATTATATGGTAACCCTACTTGAAAGACATACTAAGGAGTTTGAACTTGATCCTGGAAGCAAAGAAGAGCCAGTGAGAGTGTTTAAGGATGGTACTGACAGGGTCAGATTCACACAGTTAAAATAGATTGGCGGTAATGTGAAGAATGGATTGAGTGGAGTCAAGACTGAAGTCAGGCAGTTGTCCAAGGGAGAGATGAAGGTGGCCATGGCAAGACAAATGTTGGTGAAGAGAAGACCAATTTGCAGTCTATTTTGGAGGAAAATGCAACAGAACTTGGTGATGTTTTTCTTTCTTTCTTGTTTTAAAGGTTTTATTGGGGAATTAGGGAAGTGGAACAGTGTTGGGAAATTCGGGAAGGGGAACAGCCAAGTTGTTGTCCTTCAATCTTAGTTGTGGAGGGCGCAGCTAGCTCAGCTCCAAGTCCAGTCACCATACAGCCGCCCCTCGGCAGCTCACGGCCACTTAACTCAAGGTGCCGTGTTCAAACTTAGTTGTGGGTGGGCGTAGCCCACCATCCCATGCGGGAGTTGAACCGGCAACCTTGTGGTTAGGAGCACATGCTTTCACCAGCTGAGCCATCCTGCCACCCATTGGCAGCTCAGGGCAGCTCAGCTTGGGCGCAGCTCACTGGCCCATGAGTATAAAAAGGACAGGCTGTAAAAATAAAGTAAGGCATTCATTCTTGAAAAGCGCTTCTCTGTCTCCGCGCGTTCTTTCCTCGCTGATGCAGCCTCCACCTGAAGGAACCCCTGGACTTGTGGGAGCTGGTCTCTCGCATGGGGGACCTCACCAGGATGACTCAACTGGCAGCCATTGCAACCAGTGGAGAGATTGAGATCATCAAAACATTTTTGCAGACATACGTTCAGATGGTCATGAAGTGGCGGGGCTCTAAACCAGACTGGCCTTCAGTATCCTGGGTGTTTGACTCCAAAGGACAAGGAAAAATGGGGGACTTTATGGAACAGGAGCAAAGCTAGGGACCAAGGAGGAAAGACGAAAAGGGTTTTAAATGCACAAGACGAAAATGTGGGCTATAGGTTACCTAAAGGAGAAAGATAAATAGAACCCAAGAAAGAAGGCTGTAAAAGAAAGAGATGTGGGTCTTTGTTTAAAATTATGGACAGTTTACAATAGCATTACAGATCACTTGGGAAATGTGTGTAAAAAGCCTTAACCTATAATCTGCCGCCCCATCACAATGATGATTATTTTGGTGTATTGGGAAGGTATGTGTGAGTGAAGCAAGAGTAGCAGCAGCAGGTTAACTAAAGAAAACCTGCAGTAACAGTTTAACAGGGTCCAAGGTCAGACTTGGAAGGCTGCATCAGCAATCCAGATAGGGAATGGCAATCAAGGCCGCCTTGAAAAGGGGGGCACAGGCTTCAGAGGACAGAACACAGAGTCCCTATGCCTCTGTTTAAATTAACATGTTTACTTTGAGATAAGTACAGATTTACATACAGTTGTGAAAAATAATACAGCGAGATCTCATATGCCCTTTACCCAGCTTCTCCCAATGGTCACATCTTGCAGATACAGACAGGAGACAAGCAGCGCCATCACCACAAAGGGCCCTTGGTTGCCCTTGTTCAGCTACAGCCACTTCCCTCTTACCCTTGCCCCTTCCGTAACCCCTGGCAACTACTATTCTGCTCTTCATTTCCATAATGTTTTCATTTCAAGGATCATAGAGCATATAACCTTTTGGGGTTGGCTTTTTTAAAAAAAACAGCTTAATTCTCAGGCAATTCATCCAAGTTCGAGTATCAATAGCTTGGTCCTTTTTAGTGCAAGTAGAATTTCATGGATCTATATGTACCAGTTCGTTTAACCATTCACCCATTGAAGGATACACATGTTTCCAGTTTTGGGCTAATATGAATAAAACTGCTATGAACATTGATGTATGGGTTTTTGTGTGAACATAAGTTTTTATTCTCTGAGATAAATGCCCAGAAATGCAGTTGCTGAGTTGTATGGCAGTTGCATTTTGTTTTGTTTTTTTAAGAAACTGCCAAACTGGTTTCCACCGTGGCCATACTATTTCTCATTCCTACCAGTAATGAATGAATGGTCCAGTTTCTCTGCATCCTCACCAGCCTTTGGTGGTGTTGCTGTTTTGTGTTTTGGTTTTTGTTGCATCACTCTGATAGGTGTGTAGTGATCTCTCTTTTTTTAAAAAAAAGATTTTTATTGAGGAATTGGGTGGATGGGAACAGTGCTGGGGGATTGGGGGAAGGGGAACAGACAAGTTGCTGTCCTTTTATTCTTCAGTCTAGTTGTGGAGGACGTTGCTTCACTGGCCCAAGTTGGCACCATCATTGCGCTCTTTCCGGGTGAGGCAGATCAGTCGCCGGCTTCTGGACGGCCGCTCACTGCGGCTGCTGGCCGCTCACGCCGGCTGCTGGCTACACACGGTAGCCCATGGCAACCCACTGCCACAGGGAACTGCAGCAGGGGCTGCAGCCTACGCCTTCGCCGGCGACTCAGGGCAGCCCAGCTCCAGGTTGAGCTGTTGTTCAGCATCTTAGCTGTAGAGGGCAGTGTCACTGGCCCTCATATATGGGATCCGAACCGGGGCCCTCTGGCGTCCCAAGCCAGTTCTTGACCATCGCGCCACCTGGCCGGCCCTGTAGTGATCTCTCTTTGTGGTTTATTTGCATTTCCCTAATGGCTGATGATTTTTTTCATGTGCTTATTTGCCATCCTTTATATCCCCTTTGCTGAAGTGTCTGGTCTGAATCTTTTTGGAACTTATTTAAGCTTTCTGTTTTAGCTGGCTCCCTCTGACATCACTCCAGCATGGGAAGGAGGGATGGGGCACCACCTCATGACTGCCAGCTGGGGGTCAAAGTACAGGTCCCCACTAAGCCCCTAATAACAACCAAGTAAGGAGCCTCTCTGTTACTGTTAGGAGGGCATGGGAGTTCCAGCCTCCACTGGGCCTCTACTGATACCTCCTGGCTGGGAGGGGTAGGCATTCCTTGTCGTTGCTCCCCACACGGCCTCCCCTGACATAACAGGATGGGGAGGGTGTGGCCTCGTTACTGCTGGGTGACCATGAAATTCTTAGCTGCCCACTAGAACTCCTGACATCCCCCAGCCAAGAACGGAAGGGTCACCTCATTACTGCCTAGTGGAACGGGAAGTCCAGGGTCCCCACGTGGTCTCCACTGATACCCCTGAAGGGGCATCCTTGTTACCACTCAGCAGTGATGAAAGTCCTAGCTCTCTACTAGGCCTGTTCTGACACTCCCTGGCAGGGGACATAGGCCAGAGCTTGGGGGCGGGGGTTCTCGTTATGGCCTGTAGCTAAAGTCTGTATCCCACCAAGGCCTGTGCTGGTGAGGGTTGGGCCATAGTTTTTTCTGTTGTGCTTAGCTACAGTAGAGAGATTAACAGCTACACATTTCTGTCTTCCTAGGCTGCCCCTTTCCTAGAGAGAGAGGACTTTTGCTGGGTTTTTTTTGGTCTGCACCCACTGGTGTTTCCAGGTTGTGGTCTTCTTCAGCCAAGTCTGGAATATATGAGACAAGCAGAAAACCCAGGGAACTCACCACCATATTGTTCTTTGAGTCTGAAACCCCTAGTCAGTCTGCTTTCTCTCCACCTTTCAGAGTCTTCTGTGGTCATTTTATATATACTGTCCAGAGTTTTCAGTGGTACAGAAGGAATGGGCAAAAAAGGTACATCTACTCCATTTTCCCAGAACTCAATATGCCTTTGAAAAACAAAACTTTTTATTGACAGAAAACATATAAGAAAGTGCACATTTAATAATTTTATAGCTCAGTAAATTTTCACAAATTGAACATACCTAGCACCCAGATCCCAGTACATTACCCACAACGTTACCAGCACCTCTGAAGTCCCCTCTTGCCCCCTTTCAGCCACAACTCTCTACACTAGAGTAGCTGTTGCCTCTGTGGCTCTTACCTGGCTGGCGTAGCAGAAGGGCCTCGACAGCTTGAGACCCACTCTAACTGGCTGAACGCTGTCTCCAGTGTGTGTGTGTGTGGGGGGGTATGTGCGCATGTGCACACGCGTGCACATACACTCATGCCCCCTTGAGCATAGGCCTGTGGCTTTTAGCAAACAACTTCTATCAATCTAACTTCCTCACCTAGGCACCTTAGGTTTGAAAGTTCTTCACAGACCCGGATTCAAAAGTGAGCTCCATTATTTACCAGAAGTGCACTGTAGTAAACTAAGAGCATGGACTTTGGAGTCAAACTTGAGTTCAGATCCCAGTTCTACCACCTATGTGATCTAAGAAAGGGTGATGACAGTACCGAGCTTGTGGCGTTGCTATGAGGATTAAATGAAACAACGCATGTGAGCTGTTTAAAACGGTGCTGGGCACATAAACCAACCCTCAATCAGTGGTAGGTAGGTATAACCATTATTAGTATTAGGATTGTTGTGAATATTGAATGATATAAATTATGTAAAATACCTGATAAAGTTCCGGGCACCCAGTGTCCCTTCTCTTCCTTCCTTCCTTCCAGGGAACGATAAGGAGTTGTACCAATTGTACCTTTGTTCTCATGACTTGGAGGGAGGGAGAGAAAAGTTTCAGTGGGGAGAGCAGCTGTGCTATGGTGTCCTTCTCAGGGCTCCTTGGGAATATGCAATGTACTCCCTTTTAATAGACTTCCTTCCCCTCCTCAGGAACAAGGCCAGTTCCCACTGTCTCCCTTCATGCCCCTACTCAAGACTCTTATCAGTGAAGACCTGCATGGAGCACAAAGTAGTGCTGATGGGGATGCCAGCCCCTCTCCATAGCTTGAGGTCTAGCTGGCCCCTAGCACTAATGCTATTCTACTTCCCTCTTTATATGGTGGCGTAAAGGCCCTGGAGGGTCCCAGGCTAGCACAACTCTATGCCCTAGCTTGGCCCCTATGAGCGCTTTCCTCTCTCTGGCAAATGGTACCAGCTGCCATGCCCAGGTCTGCCTCAGTGAAGCCCCAAGGTGACTCCCAGTACCCCAATTTGGGGGTTAAAGGGAGACTTTGTCACTAAATGTCCAAAATGCAGTTTGACATAACCTTCATTTTCAAACTATGTCATTACACATTTCTATGAGGAGAGAAGGAGTGAGTATCTCGAAGTTAAACGGAGTTAAGGCATTACATCTCCCCAAAGATGGGGGATTGGCTGGTTACTCTGATAATTGAATGTAATTTATGAACTCCTGATCTACCTTGTTCAATTGCTGAGAAATTTGCTACAGCCTCTAGATTTATGGCATTGCCCTTCTCTCTGCAGACAGCAGAGGGCCTCATTAGCACAAACTCAAAGTCACTGACAAATACTTGGGAAGGGAAGTGTGTCAAGGTTCTAGAAGCACGGTAAAACTTTGATAAACAGAAATGTGCAAGAAAATTGACTGTTCAGCTTAATTCCCTTGGGGGAAAAGAAAGATTTTCTGAGTTAATAGGGGTGAAGCAGAACCTTCTTATTGTTCCTCTCCTCTGGTTGAAAATTCATCCAAAATCCCTAAGTCATCTTTAATGCTTCAACTAGCTATAGGGATCTGAGTAGGGTTGCCAGCTTTAGCCTATAAAAATACAGGTTGTCAAATACCAACACTGGACACTATATATTTTTAAAATAAGACAGATGGAGAGAAGAAAGCTAGGGTCCTCAGGATCTGAGGAACAACATGGCAGATTTGCTTTTTGCCTCATATATCCTGGACTGGATGCTGGAGAGGCAGTCAACCCAGAAATGCCAATGGGCACAGACAAAAAAGGCCTTACAAAGTCTAGCTCTCTCTAGGCAAAGGAGCAGGAAAGCGACAGCCTAAAAAGATAGAAAACACATAGACAATAACCAGTCTATGGCAACTAAACACCACAAAGAAAACCTGCCCTGCCCACCCCATGCCAGCAAAGACCTAGTGGAAAGCCATGAAATACACCTTGCCAGGCTGTAAGGAGGTTCCCAAACCCCCCATCAGGGTGGTTTCAGAAAGGCCTAGCATGGGGCTGGGGCTTTCATCACTAGTAGGTGATAAGGAGGCCTCTCACCCCATAGTGTCAGTGGAGGTACGCCCCTGCCCCCTCCCAGTGAGGAGCCTAGTGGAGAGCCTGAACCCTCACCCTTGCCCAGCCTCTGGGTGTCAACCACGGCTGAGTGGAGACCCTGGACTTCCATCTCACATGGCTGTTATGAGACCACGTCCCCCTTCTCCCACCAGCAGGGTGTGTGAGGATACTGGCTAAAACAGGAATTTTAAAGAAGATCCAGAGTCTCATAATACTCCCGATGTCCAAGCTGAAATAAAAAAAAAATTAGTCGTCTTTCCAAGAGCCAGGAAGATCGCATATTGATTGGAAAAGGGTCATTAATAGATGACAGCACCAGGATAACAGAGATGTTAGAATTATCTGACGAAGATTTTAAAGCAGTCACCATCATAAAAATGCTTCAATGAGCAAATATGAACACGCTTGAAACAAATGAAAAATTGAAAGTCTCAGCCAAGAAATAGAGATATAAAGAAACAATTGGAAGTTTTAGAACTGAAAAATATAAGAACTCAATTGATGGGCTCAACAGCAGAGTGGAGGGGCCAGAGGAGAAAGTGCCAGTGAACTTGAAGATAAAACAATAGACATGACCTGTTCTGAACATTACAGAGGAAGTGAATGGGAAGGGGGAAAAAAGGACAGAACCTTGGGGACTTGCAGGACTCTAACAAAAAAAAAATCTAACATTCAAGATATCAGAGTTCAGGAAGGGGAGGACAAAGAAGATGGGGCTAAAAAGATACCAGAAGAAAGAATGGCTGTAAACTCCCTAAATTTGGCAGAAGACATAAACCAACAGATTCAAGAAGCTGAGTGAACACCAAGCAGGATAAATCCCAGTACAATCCACACCAAAGCACATCACAGTCACACTTCTAAAAAACCGAAGACAGAGAAAAAAAAATCATAAAAGCAGGGAGAGAGAAATGACATCTTACCAATAATGGAAAAACAATTCAAATGACAGCAGAGTTCGCATCAGAAACCATAGGGGCCAGGAGGGCTGGCTGAAAGAAAAGAACTGTCAGCCCAGAATCCAGTGAAAATATCCTTCAGAAATGAAGGGGGAAGAATCAAGACATTGTTAGATGATGGAGAATTGAGGACAATTTGTCATCAGCAGACCTACTCTGAAAGAATGGCTAGACGAAGTTCTCTAAACAGAAAGGAATTGATAAAAGAAGGAATCAAATCTTGGAACATCAGGAAAGAGGAAAGAACACAGTAAGCAAAAATATGGCTACATACAATAGGCTTTCCTTCTCCTCTTGTGGGTTCTAAATTATATTTGATGGTTGAAGCAAAACTTACAACCATATTTGATGTGGTTCTTAATGTTTAGAGGTAATATTTAGGACAATTATATACTTGTCAATTATACTTCAATAAAGCTAGAAAAAAATTAAGAATATGAGAAAAAAATGAGTATAAATGAGGGAGAGTAAAGGGAGGTCAGGGTTCTACACTTCACTCAAACTGGTAAAATGTCAACACCAGTAGGCTGTGATAAATTATGTATATATTATATAATGTCTAGAGCAACCACTAGAGAAGTTCTGCAAACACCCCAAAGCACTATAGATCATTAAAACAGAATTCTAAAAATGATACAAGTAACCCACTGGAAGTTAGGAAAAAGAGAACAAGGAAACAAAAAACAGAACAAATAGTAAACAAACAATGAAATGGTGGTCTTGATCTCCAGCATATCTAGCAAATAATCACATTTGATGAATATGGTCTACGTTCACCAGTTACAAGTCTTAGGCTGGCATAGTGGATTTTAAAAAAATGAGAAAAAAAACCACTGGATGGATCTTCACTAGACTTCTTGTGGTGATCAGTTTGCAATATATACATATTGGGCTGTCTGAAAAGTCATGACATATTTTTTCTGGTTTTCGACGCAAAAATGCGTCATGACTTTTCCGACAACCCAATGCATCGAATGATTATACTGCACCCCTGAAACTAAAATAATGTTATATGGCAACAATATCTCAACTTTTTTAAGTTAAAAAAAAATACTGGATGCCTAGGTAAATTGGAATTTCAGATAAACAATGAAAACATTTGTAGTATAAGTATGTCCCATGCAATTATTATCTTAAATGCCCCATAGCTGATTGTTTTCTTCCCAATTGCTCATTTCTCCAAAAAATCAGTAGCAGGAAGAAAAATAAGCAGTTGTTTAATTCATGTGTCTTCTCCAAGGAAACTGAGTTGATTGTCTACGTGGTAGATTTCTCTCACAGGATTATTGTGTGGATTAAATGAGGTAATGGAAATGAAAGCCCTTAGTACCCAGGAGCTGTTCAATAAACGTTGCTCTTCTTTCCTTAAACATCAAGGAGAGCTTTCAGACATGTCAGCTTGGCTGTGGCTCAGAGATAAAACCCAGCTCTCCCCCTGAACTTCGAATGTCATTATTATTTTAGTAACGAAAGCTTTTATTGAAAAGATAAGACATGGTTAACGAAATTCCAGCCAGTCTAAAATGGTATGCGATGAAAAGGAAGTCTCTCTCCTATCCCAGGCCACAGTCCTCCACTTCCTCTCCCTAGAGGCAACCGCTGTTACAAATTTATTCTTCCAGAGGAGTTCTATGCATATGAATGCCTATATATAACCGTCATTTTTCCCACCAGTGCAAACACACTAGACGCACTGTTCCGCACCTTCACATGCTATGTTTAGCACCTTATTGCCTGGCTGCAGTGGGGTACAGGCAGTTGACCCCCAGGGTCCTTATGAAAAACAGCCCTTTGAAACTTGTTGTTACCTCTGTGTGAGGATGTCGTCAAGGATGTCGTTCATTGTGTCCCACAGCATTCTCTCTGAGGAACCCTGGGGAGGAATTCCTGTCTGATCTTAGTACTGAGAACAGTTGCCCTTCTGAGCAATGAGATTGTTTTTATCTCCTGGACATTGTGAATTGTGTAACAACAAGATTTCCCCTTTCCTGTTGGCTGCTAGAAAGCTTACAGCCAACTTTTGGGCCCACCCACCCCCACCCTTCATGGGGTCAGAGGTTTTTATGGTATGAATTTCTACCCTCATTCTTGGTTCCACTTCCTGCCCGCTTTTGTTTTTGCATCTTTAATTTATGCTGCTTTGACTTACCTTGTGTGTCCCTGTAAGCTACCTGAGAAATGGTGAAGCGGGAATAATTAAATAATGGCCTGGCTTTACTCACTCATTACCTCTAGTCCCCACCTACTCTTCCCTTAACCCTCATCATATCCTTTCATCAGCTTCCTGGTGTTCCCCTCTGGCTTGCTTGGCAATTACTCTGTCTCCGACATTTTAACTCAACCCGCCTTCTTTGCTTTGGGGCTTTGAGGGGGGACTCTCTTGCTTGTCATTTCTTCCCCACTCGTACCTCTTGCCACAGTCCTCACCTCCATATATATATATATATATATATATATATATATATATATATATATATATATACACACACACACACACACACACACACACTACACACACACACACACACACAAACACACACATTGTGGGCAGCCTTTCTATGCTTGATTTGATCATTCTCGGACTGAAAACTCTGGCTCCTGGCCACATATTAGAACCATTCTCCATCCACCCATGGTTCCAACTTGTACCCCTGGCAGCTGGGCCTGTGTTTGGTAATGTGAGTAGTGTGTGCTACAATAACAGAGTCCTCACAGGCTCAGGTTACCACTCTGGACCAAGCTGCGCAAAGCTTCAAGGGAGGGTTCCAGGGATGAGATGAATTCAGAAGGGAGCTACATCCCAGGGCAACTAACTTTGTTTCCCAGGTGAAGGGCTTGAAGGGCTAGGAAGGCAGAGTGGTCTCTGGAAAAGAGTGCAAAGATTATAGAAAAATTAGGAGCCTCGACTTCTGTTCTCACACCTGCCACGGAGGGGTTAGGCAATTTCGGACAAGTCCTGTCCCCTCCCTGGGCCCCAGTTTTCTAATCCATAAAGATAGAAATATTAGATGATTTCTAAGTGCCCTTTCAGCTCTGACAGTTCATGGTTATATGCTTCCTACCACTTTTTATAGGGCCTCAATCCCTCACCACTCCTCTGGTGGTTTCCCAACCTGTTAGCCAGTCTACAGATCGTAGCAGGGTGGCTGGTTCTGCCCTCTGCTAGAGGATGTGTTTGTTGCCTCTTGTCTGCAGCAGGTGTGCCTACACTGGACTTGCTCATGAGACAATTCTACTCCTCAGCTGTAGAAGAGAGGTTCCTGCAAATTACCAATATTCTAAACTGGCAGAAATGCTCCTATAGACTATAGTAATCAGAATTCCAATTTAACGTAGTGTGAAGTTCAAGGGAAGCCCAGCTGGAAGGTCTGATTGGTCCACTGCTTAGCTAGTTGCATTTTCCTTTCAATGCAACTGCAATATTGTCTATTTTGCACTGCAGCATTGCAACTGGTAGATGGTCTGGATCATAATGAGTGCCATTTCACTGTGGTACTACTCAGCACAGTGATCATTCTCATTGGAGCTGAAAGTGCTCAGAAGTTAATAGTTGCCTTTTCCATGGAGTGGAAATATATATATTTCTTAAATTCAGAAACCCTTCAAACATACAGAAAAATACAGAAACAGTAATAGCTGATTCTCATAGTTCATATTTGAGTACAGTAATGTAGCAGTCCTGTTCAAAACACTTTTGTGGATTAACTCATTCTTCACAACAACCCAGTAAAGTTGGTAGCATTATAATAAACACCTATGAAGCCACAATCCAGACTTAAGAAATGTTCACTTTTTGCCATATTTACCTTAGATGCCTTAAAAGAAAGAAAGAAAGAGAGAGAGA
>NW_017731727.1:452702-480154 GCF_001890085.2 Hipposideros armiger
AAGGAAGGAAGGAAGAAAGAAAGAAAGAAAAGGAAGGAAGAAAGAAAATAAAACATTGCAGAAACAGTTAACATTCTCCCCATCCCATTCCCCTTCTACCTTCCTCATTGGTAACCATTACTCTGAAGTTGGTGGTTGATGACGGTCTTTCCTATGTATGTTTTTACAATTTTATCACATAGTGTGTATTCATAAGTATTCTATAGTATTGCTTTCTTTTTTTATTTTGCATAAATGGTGTCATGGTGTACATTTCCTTTTGAAACTTGAGCGGTTAATTTTGTATCTTGCTATAGTGGATGACCTTGTTTATCCAGTTTCCAGATCATGAAATGTCAATGATTAGGGCCCATCTAGATTTGCCTTCACCATAGAGCTCCTAATTCCCTCACAGCCTTGGGCTTCAAGAGGTCTTCCCATTAGTCTTCTATGGACTAGCTTTACGTTCCTTACAACAGAACCAAGCTAACTAGCTCCCATCAGGATACTAGCCAGGAATTCCCTCAACTTCCAACCTGCCATCCACCAAATTATCTGTATCTTTATTCACCACCTTAACCTTCTTTCTTCCAATTTCATCAATCCCCAGAGCTTCAATGATTACCTATTGATTGAATGACTCACAAATCTATATAAAGCCCAGACTTTACTTCTGATCTCTAGGTCTGGACACTGTCTGGATGTCTTCAAGGTACTTCAGATTCAACTTGCCTCAAACTGACCTATTTCCACCTTCCTCTCTAAAACAAAGCACAACTCTTGAAAGAATGGTCTCCATGCACGGTTTCAATGTCTCACTTCCTGTTTACTCTTCTTTTTTAATCCATTCGTTCTTCAATCCACTCCCATCTAGCTTCCATCCCCACCGTTTCACCAAAACTGTTCTTGTCAAGGTCCCTAGTCCCTCCGAGTTGCCAACTCATATGGTCAATTATCTGTCCTCAACTTACTACGCCTCTCAGCACCAGTTGTCTCATCAATCACTCCTTCTTGAAACTCTTTGTTCATTTTGTTTTTGGGGTTAATCCACACTTTCCTGGTTTTCCTACCCCACTGGTTGCTTCTTCTCAGTCTGCTTTGCAGGACCCTTCTCATCTTTGTGATATCCAAACATTGGAGTGCCCAGGGCTTAGTGCTTAATGCCTTCTTCTCCTCTACCTGTACTCATTCTGATGGGGACCTTTTCGTCTCATTGCTGGTGAACTCTGAATTTGTAGCCCCACTCCACACCTTCCCTCTGAACTCCAGACTAATATATCCAACCAGTTACAGGACATTTCCACTTGGGTATTTCATAGTCCTAAACAGCACAGCTCAAACTGAGCTCAAGTCATTGCCCAAAGCAGACGTCTCCACCTCAGCACATGGCCCTAAGCAGAAACCTAGAAGTCATCCTTAACATCTTCTTCCCACACCCTATCTACCACCCAATCCTGCCCACTCTGCTTCCCAAACCTAGGCCTATTCCTACCACTTCTCACCACCTCTAGAGCTTCCATCCTAGTCTGAGCCACCATGTTCTCTTTTCTGGACTTCTAATTGGTTTCTCCACCTCCACTCTTGCCCTCCTCTAATCCATTCTCTACATGTATAGCAGATATTAAAACTATTCGATATTTGAAAACTACTATTGTGGACAACGGGCTAACGATAAAGGCTCTGAAGTAAAGAAGTCAATGTATTTGATTTATCATGTACATTTGATTTTTATCTGTCCCTTGTTCACAACACTAGTTTTCAAGCTTATGTGTCAGTGGTGTTTTGTTTAAAACAGTGGAAGTTTTTTTTTTCAATTTTTTGTAAAAACAAACAAAACTTTGTAACAGAAGTAAAAGTGGAGGTATTCCGGGCCGGCCGAGTGGCGCGATGGTTAAGAACTGGCCTGGGACGCCAGAGAGCCCCGGTTCGGATCCCACACATGAGGGCCAGTGACACTGTGCCCTCTACAGCTAAGATGACAAACAACAGCTCAACCTGGAGCTGGGCTGCCGTGAGACGGCAGAGGCTGCAGCCCCTGCTGCAGTGGGTTGCCATGGGCTACCGTGTGTAGCCGGCAGCCAGCGTGAGCGGCCAGCAGCCACAGTGAGCGGCCGTCCAGAAGCCAGCGACTGATCTGCCTCGCCTGGGAAGAGCGCAATGATGGTGCCAACTTGGGCCAGTGAAGCAACGTCCTCCACAACTAGACTGAAGAACAAAAGGACAGCAACTTGTCTGTTCCCCTTCCCCCAATTCTCCAGCGCTGTTCCCATCCTCCCAATTCCCCAATAAAAAAAAATCTAAAAAAAATGGAGCTATTCCAGTTGGAGAGAAGCAGATATGCTATAGCCCCATCCACTCAGTTTCGTCCTTGCCCTTTCCTCTCTTCTCACCCCCAGCAGCAACTGGGGTAACTCCACAGAGGCCGCTCTGTAGAAATTTGGTTCTCCAGGAAATGCCGTTGGAAAACCTGCAGGATAAAGTCCAAACTCTTGCAAAACAAAGAAGCCACCAATAATCAGAAAGTACTTCTCTGTGCTCTGTGTCCTGCTCCCCTGCCTG
Organism: Hipposideros armiger; assembly: GCF_001890085.2. Lineage (NCBI taxonomy): Eukaryota > Metazoa > Chordata > Mammalia > Chiroptera > Hipposideridae > Hipposideros > Hipposideros armiger. The sequence goes on from NW_017731727.1 coordinate 455,241, forward strand.
TCTCATGTCTTGCCATGCTGCCACACTTCTTTTGCTTCGGCTACAGCCAGCCACTGGCATGTTCTTCAGCACCCCCAGCAGTTTCAGCCCTTAGTGCACAAATGTCCTGTCCCCTGGGGGGATGCGCTGTCCTCCCTGCCATGCTTCAGTCCGACAAACTTCTCTTTCAAGAGTCAACACAAATGTTAGCACTGCCTCTGCAAAGTCTTGCTTTACTCTTCTGGGAGGATTTAGGGAGGCCTTCTTCGAGCTCTCTCAGTGCACTTTGAGCCTTGCATTTTCTTGGCCTGGGTGCCTCGAGGACAGGGATCTTAGTGTGCATATTTCTGTACACCACAGACATGCCTAGCTTGTAACAGGTGCCCAATCAATGTTTGGAGAATGACCAAGTAGACTGAAGTGTTGGGCTTGATCCTATTTATAGGCCCTATGAATATGTTGCTTTAACCCAGAGGACGAACTGGATAGGGCTAGCTTTACTGATAAGCGTGAAATACACTGAGCCTGGTTTCTTCTCTCCCGGCCTGGAAGCCATAAACAATGTACCCCTTCTGTCACAGGTTCCTGAGGAGAAAGAGGAGTTTCTTAAAGCCAGCTGCTGTTGGCAGCGTTCCTGAGCCATATCTGGCCTGAGTGGGGGCCCCACAGGACCTCCAAATTATTGCACACACAATGGCTGCCATGTGCTGGGCAACAGGAGTGAAGAGAACAATCTCTATCATCTCTATGTTGTTTACACGAACTTAACAAAAGCGTTTCACACAAGTGGAGGGGTGCCAGACTGAGTAGACTATCAACACAGGTAAGGGGGTGGTTGATGGTGGAAAGGGAAGTCTGTCAATTCAACACCAACTGTCCCTGGAAAACATACTGAGGTAGCTCCCACTAGCTCCTGGATTTTTTTTATTTTTTTGGTATCAAAGAGGCAGCGAGGGGGAGAAAGGGGACTTCCAAATAACAGCTCCGATTTAGTTAGCATTTACTATGCAACAGGCATTGCACTGATGGCTTTGTGTATATTACATCATTTAATTCTGCATAACCCCTTGAGATAGATATTATCATCCCCATTTTGCAGATGGAGAAACTGAGGCATGGTGAGGCCAAGTAGCTTGCCCAACTTTACACAAGAAGTGAGCCAGGATCCAAACCCTGGCAGTCTGGCCCCAGAGCCCACGCCCTGAACCACTGCACCACACTGTCTCCCACTGGTTGTACAAAGGCCATTGAAGCTGTGGTCCTGGTCCTCAGGGAGCTGACAAAGAGGACAACCAAAGACTGACATGGTCTTCAAAGGGCGAGAATATGACCAGAAGTATGCAGTGAAGTAGAAAATGAAACCCAGAGAGGCTCACCAGTCAGAGTTGGTGCCAGGGTTCACTGACAACAGGGTGAGGGTAGAGTGGGGTGAAGTATGGAACTTTTCCTGGAGTTGCTGACAGGTGCACTGAAACAAAGCAGAGTAAGGGCGGACAGCTAGGTAGGCCAGGCAGCTAGTGTCCCACAGGGAATGGACAAATAGCCCCAACCTTTACTCTCAGGTAGATAACACCAAGAAGTGAAAGCAGAGACTCAAACAGATACCTATGCACCTATGCTCACAGCAGCACTATTCACAATAGCTAAAAAGTGGAAACCCAAATGTCTATCAGGGGATGAGTGGATAAACAAAATATGGTATATACATTCTATGACTCAGCCTTACTTAAACAAGAATGCAATTCTGACACATGCTACAACATGGATGAACTTTGATGACATTAGGTTAAGTGAAAGAAGCCAGACACAAAAGGACAAATACTGTATGAGCCCACTGATTTGCGGTACCTAGAATAATCAAATTCATAGAGATAGAACATAGCATAGTGGTTACCAGGGGCTGGGGGGAGGAAGGCGTGTGGAGTAATTGTTTAATGGGTGCAGAATTTCAGTTTAGGAGGATGAAAAAGTTCTGGAGATGGGTAGCGGTGATGGTTGTGTAATAATGTGAATGTACTTAATGTCACTGGATTGTATACTTAAAAATTGATTCAAATCGTAAAATGGCCCAGAAGCTGCTTGTTCCACTGAGCTTACAGCCCACAGGGAATTGTGGTGGGTTTTGAAGGCCAGGGACAGCACCTCAGATGATGGAAACCGCTCACCTAGGGAGAGGGGCGGCACTGAATGTGCATTGCCTGAAGAGGGTGCCAGAGAGCTCCAAGATAGTGTGTCTCTTCAACCAACCACCTCCTTCCCCCACCCCACCCCGCCCCCAGTCTCCGTGTGAGTGCCTGTAGACACACACACACACACACACACACACACACACCTACCCACTCCAGAGCAGACACTGCCCGCCAGCCTAGCAGTTTGGTGTGGCTTGACTTCCAGGAAGTCCTGGGGAATCCCTCAAACTGAGCAAAGGTTATATCTGCCTCTCCCAGCTCCTCCAGGGAGCATGTCCTCCCCTCCAAGGCTCAAGCCAGTCTACTCTCCAGTGAGAAGATTGCTAAGACGTGCCATCTGTCTGGTCCTCAGGATTGACCTGGGGGAAAAAGAGGGAGTTCAGTCCAGTGGAAAGATCATGGAGTATAACAGACTTGGGTTCGATTCCTGATTCTACCACTTGGTTGTGTAGGACCTTGGGCATAGCATTTAACATCTCCGTGCCTCAGTTTCCTTTTCTGTAAAATGTAATTAATAATGCTACATGGATTTAGCTTACAATTGTTGTGAGGATTAATGAGATATGTCAAGTGCTTTCAACAGTGCCTGCATTTAGTGAGTGTAAAATAACTATTAGCTCGCATTCCCTCACAAAGTGGTTGTGATGATTAAATTGGAAAGGTTGAAAGCACCCAGGGACATATGGGCACTTGAGCTCTGGTAAATAATAATAATAATAATAATAATAATAATAATAATAATAATGTTAACACCAGAGATCCAGAACCCTGAGCAGTCAGAGTCATGGCCAGAGGAATGTGGAGACACTGAGTGCTTCTAGAGAAAGGAAAGTCACGGTTTGGGGTTTCTCAGGAAGACAGTGACAGCCAGTCACCAAAGAGCATGCCTTGCATCCTCCCTAGGCAATTGCTTGGTGGCCCAAGCGGCCATTCAAGAAGGCATGGGGAGGGAAGTGAAGGATCAGCAGTAGACACTGTTGGCCTGCCCTGTATGGGATGTCTTCAAAGAAGGGGAGGGGGGTGGGTCCACCCAGAGTCTCCAGGGACAAGCTGTACAGTAACAGCCTCTGTTTCAATTCCTCCCCTCTTGGTGTCTAAGCTTGTTTTTGTGGCTGGAGAGGAAAGGCATGGGCGGGGCTCTGCTGTACAGCACCAGGAACCACAAACCCGCCCCGGAGTAAGGGTACAGAATGTACCCAGACTGCAAACCACACCCTTGTGGCTTGGGGAGGCCCCTGGGGCGGGCTGGGGAACTGTCACACTACATTGTTTAAGAGCTCTGTGCCTAGCAACTGGCCTGGGATTCCACGGGCACTCAGACAATGGGATGCCCCCAAGGGGCCAGGACGGAGTTAAAGGACCTCCTGCCACTCTCCTGGGGCCAAATTAGGTCTGAAGGGTCCAACCTAAGGACACCATGATGGGACACTCCCAGCCGCAGCCAGAACCTCCTCCACTCCTAACCACTTTTAGGGAACAGATTCAGCCTCCTTCCTGTCTGCACCATCCCCGAGGAAGCCTCATGAGTGTTCCCAGAGCAATGAAAGGAGGGAGACAGATGGGCCATTTGTGGAGTGTGGAGACAGTTTCCCCAAGCCTGAAGTAACTTGACAATGAAAGAAGATAGGGAGGGAGCCAAGTTCACAGGAGATGGGGGAAGAACTTTAAGTAGGACGGGTTGGAGGAAGTAGGTTCTGCAAAACCAGGATGAAATTCAGTGGGGACAAGTGCAAGGGATCCGTTAGTGTCAAAACCTAACAACATAATTTGGCTCAACACAAATAAACAAGAAACACACCAAGTGAAGGAGGGAGTTCACCACAAGTTGAACGTGAATCAGCCTCAAAATAGAGCATGGCTCCCTTATGTTGGCCACATTTTCCAAACCAAAGATCAGAACACATATTTGACAAGAATGAATGTACTTATGGGGAAACAAGCTTGGGCATTTGGAATTGAGATTTTTCCCAGCAAACCTAGGTCCTAAGCTCACTGATACCATGCTCTGTGACAGCCTCGTCTTCATCAGAGAGATATGTGCAGAATCTGGAGGAAACGGAGAAGGTTCATAAAAAGAAAAAGAGATGAAAAAATGGGGCCCCTGGGCAAAGACTGGTAAAGTAGAGGCCGCCTGATGAGGCAGAAAGAACTCGGACACCAATGTCCAGGAGCTAGACACTTAGCGACTGTGCAACATCAAAAAAGTTGCTTAACCTCTCTGAGCTCCATTTTCCTTGTTTTTAAAAGTAGGATAATATCTGCCATAAAGATTGTAAAGATTTCAGTGATTCCAAAAACGGGAAGCACCGAACAGATTGCAGGTCCTCAATATATGCATACCTGTCAGTTTGGAGAAGGGAAGGATTAGATGCAAGAAGATTTTATGAAGCAGCTAAGTAATTGTTCCTCTGCCTCCCTGGAACCTGGAACAAGGAGAAATGGACTATGGCTGAGTAGGAAGGATTTTGGTGGGCGTGGGTAAGAACGTGGTGACCATCAGAAGTTGAAAACTGGCAGCCGACAGGCCAAACCCAGCCCGCAGGCATGTTTTGTTTGGCCCGAACAGTGTTTTCCAAAAATTTGAATTAGTTGCCAATCTTTTAAAAAGTGGAAGATTTCACATAAAAATCCAGCTTTCTGGCTTCTTTTGAAAAAGCAGAAAATCCAGCAGCTCTGGACCCACATGTGCACGTGACATGGATGTGAGAAGGGAGTGAGGGCTGCTTCTTTTAGGTCTCTCAACTGTAATGTGCTGAGGAATTACCTGGGAATTCGGTTAACATGCAGATGCTAACATCCGGAATAGGCAAATCCATGGAGACAGAAAGTATAATAGTGGTTGCCCATGGCTGGAGGGAGTAAGGGAACGGGGAATGAGATTGCCGGTGGGTATGGGGTTTCTTTTTGGGGTGATGAAAATGGAACCAGGTAGACAGAGGTGGTAGTTGCACAGAATTGTGAATATGCTAAAACAAACGAACAAAAAACCCCACACTGAACTGTACACTTGTTTAAAGGGTGCATTTTGTGGTATGTGAGTGATAGCTTAAGAAAGCTGTTACTTAAAAAATGCAGGTGTTGATTCATTGGGGCTGAGTTAGGACTGGCGTTTCTGCATTTCTGAAAAGCTCCCCAGGGTAAAGGCTGCTGGAGTCCCTGGAGTAGCTAGATGAGCTCTTAGGGTTGCTTTTCAACCTCTGCTGCCCATTGGAACCACCTGCAGAGTTTTAAAAACTACTCACACATGGGACCCACGACTCCGGGGATTCTGATGACATTGGCTTGGGGTGAGATCCCATGAATCAGGAGTTTTAAAGCTCCCCCAGGTGATTCTAGTTTGCAGCCAAGTTTGAGAACTACCATCTTACACCCTGGCCACTTTCTCCCTTCCCCTTACCTGCAGGCCCAACCCTCCTGGGGCATTGGACCCCTGCTAAGCTCAGACCTGAATCTTGGCTTCCCAGTCTCCCTTCATCCCACCTGAGTGCTGGAATTCTGAGCCAAATATTTCCTCCCCTTCCTCCCTCCCCAAGTCCCTTTGTTTGTGTAGGTTGTTTTCCTTTCTTGAGGAGCTTTAGGTAAGGGCATTTATCAGGAGCTTTTGGAAAATCTAAAGAACTCCAACCTTACCAGGTGCCTCTGGTAAGTAACCCAGGACTCGCCCCAGAGGCCCCCTCTCCTCCCCCCAACCTCATCTCCCTGCCACGCCCTCGTCTGGCAGCCGCGTGGCAGCCCACATGTCCTCCGGTGTCCCCCAGTGGAGACAGCATGGGACAACATGTGCTCACGGGGAGGGTGAGCCTGAGGCAAGAACTGCTGGTCTGCCTGGGCTTGGAAGCCGCCTAAGCACCAACCACAGTGACTCTTCAAGTGGGACGAGGAGGACAGAGGGAGGGGAGGAAGGGGGTGGGGTGGGGGAGGGGACCTTGAACTGAGGCTGACTAGGCATATTGCGTGAGAGCATCTAAGAGCTGCAGCTCTGAGCAAGGTCCAGACTCCAGCAAGTCATTCCAAGTGAAAAGAGGTTATAACCACAAAAAGACAGAACATTTCGTTCTGAGTAGGAGGAAGACAACTGGGCAAGGCAGATGGAAAGGACCCCCATCCAGCCTTGCTTCCATAGGACCGATACCACTTCCCAGATGTTTTAAGCATTACCATCTCTTTTTTCCCCCCCACTGACTACTTATTTTCTCTGTTCAGTTGGCTTGAATGCAGCTATTTGTGTTCTCCTTTTCTCAAGTATTTACTTGTCTGTTTTCCTAGAAATTGGAAAGAATTTATTTAGTGAGATTCTACCTAGAAGGTACAGTAAAGCTGGGGAAAAGCTGGTGTTATATCACAGGCTTGATTGCTAAGGTGATGTTAATTGATTTAGCACCAGGGACATTTTCACACTTGGTCTTGATAACTCCTCTATAGCGGCAGGGGCACGTAAGTGCCATTTGGAGGCCTGGTGTACAGTTTAGAGAGCAAACTTGGAGGCCTGGTGCCCAATTTGGAGAGCAAACAAAGGCCTCTGGTGGCGGGCCACTGCCTGGCCCTCCAAGACCCCCTCTCTTTTCAAGACTAGCTTTGCTCCTTGACTTTTCAGTGTTTGGTGTGACACAGGGCACATGGGTACCTGCAAGAGAGCAGTAGAGGATGACAACGCTGGGCTGGGCTGGGCTGAGGGGCCCGCAGCAGGACTATGCGGATGGCGAGCTTTGGAGCTCTTTGAACTTCTTGTTCCTTCCAAAGGAATCAGAGAGCCTGTTGGGGAGGAGGCAGTGGCCAGGGGCAGGTCTGCTTGGGGCAGAAGCAGGGTCCCTCAGCGGCCACACTGAAAAAGTGCTGACAGCACAGACTCTCAGCACCAACTCCATTCCACCTGGCCTAGCCAGGCTGCTCTCTGCCCCCTCCCTTTGTCCTCATCTCTGGTTCCTTCTCCAATGATGGCACAAGAGATACATGGCAAAAGGTTGAGGTATAGAGGGCAAGTGGCTGTGAAATGGGATGAGAGGCCCTGGAAGAACTACCATCTATGGAGCCAGGACGGAGTTCCTCAGAGAAGGACCCTTGGGGAGGGCTCTGTGGCAAGGCAATGGTGGCCTGAATGGGTTGGTTCTAAGCTGTGACGTTGGGAAAAAGAATCTGATGAGGGGTGAGAGAGAACAGAGAGGCAATGGGCAATGAAGGGGGATAATTATACTAGCTAACATTTATTCCGTGCTTACAAAATGCCAGAGGAAGGGCTGAATGCTTTACATGGGTAATCTCAGTTAATTCTCTCAACTACCCTAATTGCTACCATTTTACACATTGGTAGTAGAAATTCAGGATCAGAGAGGTTGAGTAACTTGTCCAAGGTCCACAGCTGGTAAGCAGAGAGTGACACCTAGAACTCAACTCCATCTGAGTTTAGAGCCACTGCCCTTAGCTAGCCTCCCCACTGATGGCATAATGGCCTCAGAGGTTACCCAGGAAGGTACTGGCAACTACATTGCAGGCCCTGCAGGACTACAGTATCCCACAGATCCTGGGGCCAGACAGCAGGAGTCATGGGAAAATTCTCACTTCACCCTCTCTGCCCACTTCTGCAGCCTGTGGAGAAGAGCCCTTCCCTGTTATCAGCTTCCACTCCTTGCTAAACCATGTGCAGATCCACGTGCAGTTAGGAGGATCTTGGGATGGGGCAGGACTTGAAGTTGGCGCAAGTGTCTGGGCTAGAGTGGAACAAATCGACACACAGAAGCAGGCTCTGCCTTCTTGGCTTTTGCATCCCCAAGGAGTGCAAGGCTTGAGCTAGGAGAGTATTTCAGATGTTCCTGGCCAGCAGGGCTAAGATGGAGCATTTCTTTCATCGGCTGTGCTGAAAATTGCCCCAGAAAAAGCCCACACTGTTTGACACCTATTGTTTCCCCCCACGTGAACCTTTCTGTAAGGCTGTGCACAGGGGACCCTTTTGAATGTTCTTTGGGGTTGCCTGGTCCTTGCTGCAGCAGGCTGGCCCTTCTGGCCAGGGACAGTGAATCACCCAGTCCAGAATGTGTGCATCTGCTTGGGAGAACACTGTGTGCCCTGGACTGGTGCCGGAGCCCGAGGGGAAAGGGAAGTGTGCAGGACTGACCGGGGTTTCTGCTATGGCAGCTGCTCAGGCTCCTCCACCTAAGCTTCACCAGTGTGAGCCTAACGTCCTTCCCTTGGTCATAGGAGGTCATGGGAGAGATCACATGATGCTGCACCCAGCCCCCATTTGGACGTTGCTCCCCTGCAGGCCCTAGGCATTGAATCACAACCCCCCAACGTGTACTTCTTACTAATGTACCATCATCCGATTTAGAGGTGGATTGCTCCTGGACACCAGCCTCTTCTCTATGCCCCCCGCCTCTGCAATATCTCAGGGCTTGAGCCTCTGTCTCCTGAATTGCTGTCACAGCTTCCAGCGACCCCCCCCCCTTCAACCAATTCTCCTCACCACTACCTGAGCCATCTTCCTATGAAAGGCACACCTGGTCATGTCAGTCCAATAGTTAAGAACTCTTCAGTGGGTCTTCATTATCATCAGGGCACAGGGTAAACATTTTGGTGTGTCATTCAGGGCTTTCATGGTTTGGCTGAATCTTGTTCTCCACCAGCGTAGGGATGCTCAGTTAAATGGGAATTTCAGATACACAGCTAATAATTTTTTAGTTTAAGTATATCCCTTGCATTGCGTTCTGTATTTTTATTTGTTAAGTCTGGAAACCCTACTACAGACGCATAGCCATTTCTACTGATATAGTGGTACTTCAGGCCCTTATCATCACTCTTTCATGAAGTTATCAGCGTCCAAACTGATTCCTTGGTCCCTGGGCTCTCCCATCTTCCCTTCTTCCCCAAAATGTTGCTCAGGCCATTCCATCACTACAATTGAAGAATGCTCTTTACATTCCCCATTTCTGTCCAAATCCTTCCCCAGCCTCAAGTTCTTCCTCCATGATGCTCTCAACATGAGAGCCCCAACAACACTCATGCCCCTGTCTTCTGGGGTCTTGACACACCCCACTGTCCCCCTAACTTTTGGTCATGTCATGTTTTGCATTGCAACCTGCTGATCTGTGGACAGTATATCTTCTCGACTAGACTGTAAGCTCCAAGAAGGCAGGCATCATGCCTCATCCTTTTGATTCTCTCCCTCCTCCTACCATCGTGTAGTGCGGCCTCGGTAAATGTAGATTGGTTGATCAATGGCTTATTTACTCTCAGACAAAACTGTCAACTCCTCAAGGGCAGTTTCTGGACTGAGCCTCACACAGTTCTGGTTGGCTTAACAAACATTTATTGAGTGCCCATTCTGAGCCAGAAGCTGTTCCTAATTTGAGGATACAGAGATAAATGGGATAGAGCCTGCTCTCTCAAGGAACTCATGGTCTAGCTAGGGAGTTCCAATGTGTATGGTTACTTACAAAGCAACATGAGTTGTGAAATGAAGAAAGCATATACAAGGTGCAAAGTGCTTACAGAGGTAGAAGTGATGAACAGAAATTGGGAACTGGGATGTTGGAGACATTATAGCAGAGGTTAGGCCTCCTTAGTAGGGGGGGTGGGGGGGATAAGGGCATTCTAGGCAGGGGGACCTCAGTCACAAAGGCATGGAGGCAAGAAAAAGCACAGGAAGTTCAAGATCAGGGTGAGGTGTGAAGGACCATGAAATGTCACAAGAGGTATTTGGATTGTGGATGACGGGGAGCCATTCAAGGGTTGTATCCCCCCCACCAGCTTTATTGAGCTATAATTGGCATAGAACATTGTATAAATTTAAGGTATACAACTTAATGATTTGATATATTTCTATATTCTAAAATGAGTATCACAGTAAGGTTAGTTAACACATCCTTCAACTAGTTAACATTTCCTTCAAGGGTTTTAACTAAGCAGACTTCTGTATTAAGACAGGTAATCAAAGCCAAACAAAAAAGACCCCATTGTGCCTGGTTCCATTTATATGAAATGACCAGAGAATGGAAATCCATAGAGACAGAAAGTAGATTGTTGTTTGAGGCTGGGGGTGGGAATAGGAAGTGACTGCTAATGGGCATGAGGGACCTTTCTGGGGTGATGAGAGGTTCTAAAATTGGATTGTGGCAGTGGTTTCACAACTCTGAATATACAAAAATCATTGGACTGTACGCTTGAAAACAGGTGAATTTTATAATATGTAAACAACACCTCGATTATGCAGTTTAAAAACAAGAGACCATCCATCTGTTTTCAGTGTGGGAAATGGATTGGAGTGAGGCAAGCCTTGGTGTGGTGAGAGCAGTGAAGAAAATTTCACAAAAATCCAGGCAGAGTTAGTGAGCTCTTCACTAAGGCAGTGACAGAGGGGTTGGGGAGGACGATTGGAGTCAATAGACATTTAGGAGGTTGAATCAATGAAATTTAGTGAACAGATTGCCTGGAGGGGATAATTAAGAGAGACAGAAGAGTCTAGGGATGACACTCTGGTATCTGGCTTTGGCAGGTGGGCAATGGTTGCACCACCAAACCTCATAGCAATTAGTGCACTGCTTGGCCTTCTGCTCTCATTTATGAAACAAATAAATAGTTGAATGAATGAATGAATGAAGTACATTCGTGTCATCTCCCGCTCAATTGCTCCCTCTCACCTGTAGACTAGGCCTTTGGACCCCCAGTGCTTTTTTCCAGCACTGCCTATTTAAAGGCATGGAGATTCTGCTGTGCTGAGGTTCACCTCTAGAAAAACCCTCATCTTGGTTCTTCCCTTCTGGCCCAGAAACCTCCGGGGCACACCAGAGATCCCTACCCTGGGGTGAGTGGAATACCCAGGAATGGATGGCCACCAAGGCCCTGAGAACTCTTGTCATGGGCTCAGGATTTCTGTCTTATACCATTAACCCCCACCCTTACCCAGATTTTGCCACTCACCCACAAACTCCCTCCCTACCCCCATCAAGCAGTGATGCGTCCCAAGTCCTCAAGATACACTGGTGCTAGGCTTCCACTTAAGTTCCCACTCGCTTCTGTCACCTGCCAGTTCACCTGACCAGTGTTCATTGGAGTGTTCTGTTTGGACCACCAGTCTCAGAGCAACGTGGAGGGTGTTGATTAAACATGCAGATGGCTGGACCCCATGACCGACCTAGTCAATCAGAATCTACAGGGCTGGGTCAGAGGAAGGAGTGGGTTCTGCATGTTTCAGGAGTTCCCTGGGTGGTTTCGAGACCCAGTAATGTGAGAGCCACTGTGGCAGAGAATGTGGATTAGGGGTGCTTTGGGCCTGCCACCCCAGCACACAGCACCTGGTGGCCACTCAGAGGGACAGAGAGCCCTCCCCAGCATGGGCTTCCTTCCCTGATGCTTACCTTTCCATCATGAAAGGCCCTGCTGCTCCACGGCTAATCAGATTACCCTCTTGCACAATCTTCTGCCCCTCCCCATTCCCCCACTAAACGTCCACAGGACAAGCAGTGCTCAATTGCTCTTTCCTGTGTCCTCTCAGGCACTGAGCACAGGCTGATGTGCATAAGAATTGCTTGTTTACATGTGAGCTTTTGAAGGGCCCAGAAAAAGTCTGGGAAGATGAATGCCTTTAGACTAGCAGCATCTAGGACAGGGCCAGGTACACAGTAGGTGCCAAATAGTACTTGGGGAATTGAATTACTAATGAAAGAAACCAGAGGCATGAATAACAGACAAGTAAACCAAAATCTTTTGGTTTTTGCGTTAGGAGTGACCCCATTGCAAGTCTTCCAACAACAGATTTGCCCCACTGGCTTACCTACCAGTGAGATCAACAGGTCAGCACTACTGTGTTAGAGCTCCAGAAAGGGTGGAAACACAGTGACCAGGCTAAGGAGCTGTAGGACTGGCACTGTGGGTTGCCCAGGTTGGTAAGGAGCTTCATTCATTCATTCAATCAATTTTAGTGGGCTCCTTCTATGTGCCAGTACTGTACAAGTTACCAAGGATTAAATGGTGAACAGGATAGACAAGGCTCCTGCCCTCATAGAGCTTACAGTTTAGTAGGGAAGATAGACATGAAAGAATTATAGTTGTGAGAAGTGCTGTGAAGGAAAAGAGCAGTGTCCACTGAAAGTGTACGTAACAGGAGAACTGGAATGAGCCTGGCGGGAATGGAGGGAGGACGCTGTTCAAGGAGGATTTCCCCAAGGAAGGGACCTTGAGCCAAGACCGTAGCATGACCAAGAGTTAAACAGGCAAAAAACTGGGGGAGAGCATTTCAGGCAGAGGGTACAGCCACGTGAGGACTCGAGGCGGTTACAAGCTTGGCGTGTGTGTTTGTGGAACATGCAAGAAGGCTTGGTGTGGCTGGGAGAGGGAGTGAGGGGGTGGGAGGCAGGAGACAAGACTAGACAGCTCGGTAGGGGCCTTGTGGATCACAGTAAGAGTTTGCGTTTTAGTTAAAGCTGGAGAGTAGTTTGATCTACTTTGAGTTTTAAACAGTCCCCTGGCTGCCGTGTTGATAATGATTGAAGGGGGCAGAAATGGAAGCAGAGAGACAAATCAGGAGGTTTTGATGGTGACCTGGCCTTAGCCTAGGGTGGTGGCTGTGGAGACCTCAGTGAAGCACTTCAGCCCACACATTTTATGGATGAGGAAACGGAGGCCCAGAGAATGGGAGTGACTTGCCCGAGGTCACCCTGCCTCCTGGTCCTGTTCTCCCACAAGAGGGAGGTTAACAGAGAACCAAGCAGAGAAGGCAAAGTGAATAACTGTATGTGAGTTTCAGATGTTGTGGCAGGTGATGGTGGGTTGGGGAAGACATTTTTGGATGGGGACAAGGGGAGAGCATGCATTTATTGTGTTTTTTAATGTACCCGAGTAGGATGAATTCGTTGATGACTTGGGGGCACATATGGGGGTCTGGAAGCCAATGCAGATGCTCGGAGTGGGAAGGAAATGAAGTGACTCTGGTATCCATTATACAGGCGCTCTGAAGTTCCACTGCCTGGGGGTGCAATGAAGCCAGCAGCAGCCCTTAGTTGCATATCCCAACCCCGTGTATTCTGGCTGTTGCTCAGACAGGGGCTAAGTATTTACTAGCCAGTTCCTTCCAGCCTCCATAGTATAACCAAGTGTTGAGCTGGGCAAAACTCCCAGTGCTCCTTGGTCTCAGAGCAAGCAAGCAAGCAGCAACCTCATGTGGGGCCACGTGAGGTCAGGGGGGCGGGGCCACACTCCTGAGCTTGCATGGAATTAGCTGCTCTTGGACACACCATTTCTGTGGATGGCCAATCACAACAGCCACAGCATACTTGCTCTTTTTTTTTTCCTTCTGCACTTGTCCTTGTGAAAACTACAGAGCTTCCCGCCACAAAGTGAAATGGGGAGAGAAGTTGCTTCCCTCCCCTGCCCCACACCCAGCCCAACGGGCCTTGGGGAGAGGCACCTGGCTCAAAGCCCAAGGAGGATGAATGCTCTGCTTCCTGAAATGCAACATTAGCTCATTGGGGAGAACTCAGTTGACAACCAATTAGAGGGAAGTGACACTAAATGGATGGTCAATCAAGATTTTGCTGAAATAGCCTTGGGTGTAGATAATCATGAAAATAATCCTAAACAGGAAAATGCTCACAGGCCTCTTTTGCGAGTCAGCATTGGTGCCCACTTATACTGCACCATCCAAAGAGAAGTTTCTTATCTACCCACCTGACCTGGGCTCCAGCATGTCAGTCCTCACTTCACTACCTACCCATCTACTTTGGGAGTCACGTTCTTTGGGCAAGAGTGGCACCGTGGTGGATTGAAAAGGATTAGGGAATCTTTCTCATCCTGGTTGTTTCATTAAGAAGTTGGAAAACATCCTTCTAGGTTCATTTCCCCATCTAGAAAATGAGGGGTCCAAGTAGATGCTCTCCAAGGTCACTTTTAGTTGAGACATGCTGGGAGCCTAATAGCTGCTCTGCACCAGATGTCAGGCTTACCATTTTACATTCCTCATCTCATTTAATCCCCACAACAACACCTGTGAGGTAGACGCCATTATCCCCCCTTCACTTTACAGATGAGGAAATGAGGCTCAGAGAGGTAAAGTGACTTACTCCAGAACACACAGCAAAGGACAGAGACTGGATCTGAATTCAGGTCTGTCTGATCCCACACCCCACATTTTTAATTGCTTCCCTAAGCAGTGACTTTATAGCAGCGGTTCTCAACCTGTGGGTCGTGATCCCTTTGGGGGTCGAACGACCCTTTCACAGGGGTCGCCTAAGACCATCGGAAAACAAAAAGATATTTACATTACGATTCATAACAGTAGCAAAGTTACAGTTATAGAGTAGCAACAAAAATAATTGTATGGTTGGGGGTCACCACAACCTGAGGAACTGTATTAAGGGGTCGCGGCATTAGGAAAGTTGAGAACCGCTGCTCTACAGAATCCAAACTGCTCTTGAAGTCCTGACAAGCTAGGAATGCCCAAGAGAGAAGATGACCATGCCTCCCCGTTTTACACTTGGATTGCCGGCCTGACATGTTGGTAGAAGCAGGTGGACACTTTGTTGCTGTGAGCTGAAGGGTCAAGGGAAGGCCTGTTTCAATTAGCTTCTGGTAATGGTACCATGGTGGGGGTGCTGGGCACCCAGGGGAAAGTAAGTAGGGCACTGCCAGCTGGGAAAGTTGGCAGGAGTGCCTCATGGGGGTATTACCCGCTTTATAGCCTCAGATCCCTTTCTTGGGTTCTGGGATATCTGACAAATACTACACAGGTTCTCAGGTCTATACTCTAATGATATTAATGAGGGCAGGGGAGCCTAGTGAAAATTTAATAGACAAGTATAAAAAGTTTCACAGACTCTGTCTGTAGAAGTTCTTTTGAAGGTCTGCACCAAGCTGCAAGAGCTGCTTGGAACTCTCCATCCAAAAAATAATTAGCCTTCCTTGTTTCTGGAGAACGATGCAATGTGTTTATTAAATGCCTAAATTAAAGGGAGAAGATACTGTCCAGTTGGGGGTTTTCCACCATAATTCATCTGAGGCTCCCGGTCAGGGAAATTCGAGCCTAAGGCTGACTTGGCTTCCTGACCACTTCCTGCTCCCAGGCTTCCCCCAACCCTGTGCCTCTAATAAGTTCAGGTTGTTCAGAGTTCAACTCTCATTAACCCTTTGAAGTCTGGGTGGATAAATCACAGTTAAAGTTCACAAACCACTTAATGTACATCAAAGATTGGCCAAGGAAGCAATTGTTCCAGTATGGAGGCTTCTATTGTAAGGATCAAATGAGAAAATGTGTGTGTGTGAAAGCACTTTGTGATCCTTGAAGCACAGTAAATTACTTTTATTATTATTTTTCTCAATAGAGTGGTTTATTTATTTACAAGATGGATGCCTGTCCTCATTAGGGGCCTTTAAACAAACCAAATTGGTACTTGGTGAGCCTGGAAAAGTACTAACCTTTCCTTGTACTTCCTCCTGTGTTCCTCAAGCTAATTGACCCTTGATTGATAGCTTTCTGATAGGCCTGTCGCCTTGCGCACTCGGAGCCAGTGTAATTTGCTTATTGTTTCTCCTCAGCAAAGAATCTGAAAGGGACAAGATGCAGCAGCATTGCCAGCAATGGTGGACTTGGGTTTGTCCATGCTCCTCCTGGGATAGCAGTTCTCAAAGAGCAGGGTTGTGTGCTGAGTGGCTGAGGGTCCTTCATGCGTAATGGGATGGATCAGGCACACACAAGCTAGGAAACAGGGCTAGTTAATGTTCTGAGAAAACCGTCTTCCAAAAATGCCTGAGGTGACTCTCGTACATTACTGCTGGAAAATAAAATTAATATAACCCTTTGGAGGGGCATTTGACAATATCTCACAAAATCATATATGCATTTACCTTTTGATTCATCAATCTCATTTCTAGAGATTTACCCTCATGATACACCTCCAATAACATGCAAATGCATATGTATGAGGTTATTCATTATGTTCTTTATAATTGAAAAATATTTGAAACTACCTAAATGTCCATATACAGGAGAGTGATTGAGTAGACTTTGGTACAGCCACAGAATGGAGTACTATGCTGCTGTAAAAAAGAATGAAGACACTCCCTATGAACTGATAGGGAGTGATTTCCAGGATACATTGGTAAGTTAAAACAAAAAGCAAAGTATAAAAACGTATCTGCAGTGTGCTTCCTTTTGTGTAAGAAGGAAGGGAAGTGAGAAAATAGAGATGCGTCTGCTCATTTGTACAAAAAGAAACATAAGAAGACTAAACCAGAAACTAATGGAATTGGTTACCTATAAGAATGGGTGGGAACAGGGCACAGTAGGTTCTCGATAGACATTTCCCGACAATGGCTTCCAGGTGGTCCAGAGGACAGTAGAGTGAATGGTAGATTCAGCCTGGGAGTATCAGGAAGTTTCTTTTACTGTCTTGAAAGATGAGTATGTGGTCAGCAGGTTGGATGACCATAATGGGGAGATTATATCAAGCAGAGGGAACAGTTATGAGAAAGATCCAGAAGGGGGAGATAGCCTGGCAAGTAAAGTGGCTGAAGCATTGGGTGGGAGGGGACTATTGTAGAAGAATGCTGGATAGGGCAGGCAGGAACCAGAATGTGGACTTCCTTTTCTGCAGTGATAGGGAGCTTGAATTTTATTCTAAGTGAGATGAGAAGCCATTTTGAGCAGAGGCGTGAGATGGGCCTTTTTATGCTGCATCAGTCCCTCTGGCTGTAATATGGTGTATGGACTGAAGGGGAACAAAGTGGAAACAGGGAGACCAGTGAGGAGGCTACTGCAGCTATCCAGGCAAGAGGCGATGGTGGTTTGGACCAGGAAGGTAGTAGTAGAGGTGGAAAGGAGCGGTCATGTGATGGATATATTTGAAGGGACAGCTGGTGGGACAATCTGATGGATTGGATGTGGGAGAAGGTGAAGAAGAAAGAGGAATCTGGAATAATTTCCAGATTTCTGGCTTAAGTGATTAGGTGTCCAATGGAACCATTCAACAAGTTGGGGAACACAGTAGAAAGAGCACAATTTATGGGGAGAGATGATGAGTCAGCTTGGATATGTGAAGTGCGAGGTGTCAATGTGACACTCCACAGTTAGATATATAGGTCTGGGGCTCAAGAGAGAGGTCCAGCCTGGCACCATAGATGTGGGACCACATAGATGGAGGTTGAGAAGATGAGGCCAGAATGTGAGAGTGTATTATTACTGTGAGAAAAGAAGAGATCTGGGGACAGAGTCCTGGGGAACACTAACATGAAAGGGGCAGAAGATGAAGACTCCGTGAAAGTGGCTAAAAAGCAGTTGTACTAGGGCCGGCCGAGTGGCGCGATGGTTAAGAACTCGCTTGGGATGCCAGAGGGCCCCGGTTTGGATCCCACACATGAGGGCCTGTGGCAGTGGGTTGCCATGGGCTACCGTATGTAGCCAGCAGCCAGCGTGAGTGGCCAGCAGCCGCAGTGAGCGGCCGTCCAGAAGCCGGCAACTGATCGGCCTCGCCAAAGAACACAATGATGGTGCAAGCTTGGGCCAGTGAAGCAACGTCCTCCACAACTAGACTGAAGAACAAAATGAGAGCAACTTGTCTGTTCCCCTTCCCCCAATTCCCCAGCACTGTTCCCATCCCCCCAATTCCCCAATAAAAATCTTTAAAAAAAAAAGCAGTTGTACTAGAAGTAGGAGGAGGACTAGGAGAAAAGAGGGCCATAGAGGCCCAGGGGGAGAGAGTTTCAAGGGGAAGGTGCTCAGCAGAGCCCAGGGCTGCAGAGGTGTCCCTAAACTAGGAGCTGCAAATGTCCACTGGGTCTGGCATCACTTCTGACCTTTGAGCAGATGGGATCAGTGAAGCCAAACTGCAGAGACTGCTGAATGTGGGAGAAGTGAGTGGGTGCAGTCAGTGAGGCAGGCTCTTCTTCGAAGACCTTTGACTCTGAAGGGCAGGAGTGAGGTGGAACGGAAGCTGGGAGAGGGGAGGGTGAAGGGTTGGAGAAGAGTCATCATTATAAGGATGATACAAGCAAGCCTCTTTTAGTTGTAGAGAAAATCAGCAGACATGCAAGGCTGAAAACCCAGAAAAAATGGAATTAACCAGTAGAGTCAAGTTGGCATGGAGAGGCCCAGGAGAGAGGATAGGGTCAAGTAGGAAAAGGCAGACCTCTCTCTGAAGGGTAACTTCTCATGAAATTATTTTCAATGTGAACGAAGCAGTGAAGATCAAATTAGCCATGCTTGCATTGGGGCTCTTTGCAAACTTGGAGGGTGTGGGCGTAATCATGTGTTAATTCAAATAGAGCCCCAGGCCTTGGTCCTAGGCACCTGGAGAGGACAGTGCTGACAGAGATGCTGGCTGCCTGCTGCCAACGGCAAACAGTACACATTTCAGACGTGTTTGTACAGACTCAAACTCAGTTTAATGTACACATGGGAGCCTATGGTATTAATCAAGGTAAAAAGTCTCCCTTAAAACAAATTACGAGACTTCACAATGAATAAATAGTACCTAATTCATGGGTTCGCCAATTGTTCTTTCCCGCTCTGGACTTTGGCCAGGAACTGGAGGGCTGAGAACAGGGCAGGGAGAAAGGCCCCAGACTCCTTTCCTGGTTCTCACCTCTAAGGCCACTGAAGGTACAGAACAACTCGGGCATAAGTGAGGCCTGGGTGTGACAGCAGGCTGACCTGTTACGAAGTAGAGAGTCCCAGTGGTCAGAGTTTGTGCTCCAAGGACGAAGGACTTAGGGCTAAGACATTCTGTCCCTTTCCAGACAATGGAACCTGTAAGCTGTTTCAGAAAAGCGCATGCAAGTCATTGTCTAACTGCAAAACAACATGCTGACCCTCCCGACGTGGCGTGATATATAGTGGACAGAGAAGCAAAACATTAGGTTTGGGTCCAGGTTCTGCTGCAAGCTTGCAGTGTAACTTGAGGCAAGTTACCTTCTGCTCTTTGAGCCTCAGCTGCTCCATCTGCCAAAAAAGTAGACTGGACAGATGATCTCTAAGAGACCGGCTCCCCCCAACACACACACACACACACACACACACACACACACACACACATTTTATGGGTTTTTTTTTGGTTTTTGCTTTTCTTTTAGTTAATAGACTTTATTTTTTAGAGCAGTTTTAGGTCCACAGCAAAACTTAGTGAAAAGTACAGAGTTCTCATGTACCCCTGCCCACCCACATGCACAACCTCCTCCACTATGGACATCTTGCACCAGAGGGGTACATTTGTTACAATCATCATTATCACCAAATGTTCTTAGTGGTGGTGTACATTCTGTGGGTTTGAACAAATGTATAATGACATGTATCTACCATTCTAGTATCATACAAAATCATTGCACTGCCCTAAAAATCCTCTCTACTCCACTAATTCATCCCTCCTCCCCCTTAACCCCAAGCAACCACCAATCTTATTACTGTCTCCATAGCTTTGCCTTTTCCAGAATGTCATATAATTAGGATGACACTGTATGTAGGCCTTTCAGATTGGCTTCTTTCACTTAGTAATATACATGCAACTTTCCTCCATATTTTTCCGTGGCTTGATCATTTCTTTTTAGCACTGAATAATATTCCATTGGATGCTCCACAGTCTATTTATCTATTCACCTACTAAAGGACATCTTAGTCGATTCCAGGTTTGGCAATTATGAATAAAGCTGCTATAAACATCATGTTCAGATTTTTATGTTTGGCATAAGTTTTCAACTCATTTGGATAAATACCAAGGAGCATGATTGCCGGATTGCATGGTTAAGTGTATGTTTAGTTTTATAAGAAACTGCCAAACTGTTTTCCAAAGTGGCTGTGCCATTTCGCATTCACACCAGCGGTGAATGAGAGTTCCAGTTGCTCCATGTCTTCTCCAGCATTTGGTGTTATCAGTTTGGGATTTTGGCCATTCTAATAAGTGTATAGTGGTATCTTGTTTTTTTTAATTTGCATTTCCCTAATGACATATGATGTTGAACATCTATTTGTATGGTTACTTGCCATCTGCGTGATATCTATTCAGGTGAAGTATCTGTTCAGGCCTTTCGTAGATTTTTTTAATTGCGTTGTTAATTTTCTCTTATTTAAAAGATTTTTATTGGGGAATTGGGGGATGGGAGCAGTGCTGGGGAATTGGGGGATGGGAGCAGTGCTGGGGAATTGGGGGAAGAGAACAGAAAACTTGCTGTCCATTTGTTCTTCAGTCTAGTTGTGGAGGACATTGCTTCACTGGCCCAAATTGCCACCATCATTGCGCTCTTCCCGGGTGAGGCAGATCAGTCGCCAGCTTCTGGACGGCCGCTCACAGTGGCTGCTGGCCGCTCACGCTGGCTGTTGGCTACACACGGTAGCCCATGGCAACCCAATGCAGCAGGGGCTGCAGCCTACTCTGTCACCGGCGACTCACAGCAGCCCAGCTCCAGGTTGAGTTGTTGTTCAGCATCTTAGCTGTAGAGGGCAGTGTCACTGGCCCTCATCTGTGGGATCCGAACTGGGGCCCTCTGGCGTCCCAAGCCAGTTCTTAACCAACACGCCACTCGGCCGGCCCTTAATTTTCTTATTGTTAAGTTTTAAGACTTCTTTGTACATTTTGGATAACAGTTCTTTATCAGATGTGTCTTTTGCAAATATTTTATCTCAGTCTGTAGCTTGTCTTCTTATTCTCTTGACATTGTTTTTCACAAAGCAGAAGATTTTTATTTTAATGAAGTCCAGCTTATCAATTATTTTTCATGGATTGTGCCTTTGGTGTTGTATCTGAAAAGCCATTGCTGTACCCAAGGTCATCTTGGTTTTCTCCTACCTTCTAGAATTCAATATTGTCATAGTTTTACATTTCCCATTTTAGGTCTGTGATCCATTTTGAGTTGATTTTTGTTAAGAGTGTATGGTCTGTGTCTAGATTCCTTTTCTTTTGCATGTGAATGTCCAGTGTTTCCAGTACCATTGGTTGAAACAACTATCTTTGCTCCATTGTATTGCCTTTGCTCCTTTGTCAAAGATCTGTTGAGTATATGTATTTGGGTCTATTTATGGGCTCTCTATTCTGTTCCATTGATCTCTTTGTGTATTCTTTCACCAACACCACACTGTCTTGATTACTGTAACTTTGTGGTAAGTCTTAAAGTTGAGTAGTGTCAGTCCTTTGACTTTTTTTTTTTCACCTGTATGATTTTTATTCTTTTAAATTTGTTAAGGTGTTTATTATGGCCCAGAATGTGGTCTGTCTTGGTAACTGTTCCATGTGAGCTTGAGAAGAATGTGTAGTCTGCTGTTGTTGGATGAAGTAGTCTATGGATGTCAACTATATCCAGTTGATTGATGGTGGTGTTGAGTTCAACTATGTCCTTACTGATTTTCTGACTGCTGAATCTGTTCATTTCTGAGAGAGAGGTGTTAAAGGCTCCAACTTTAATAGTGGATTCATCTATTTCTCGTTACAGTTCTTTCAGTTTTTGTCTCATGCATTTTGCCACTATTTTGTTGGGTGCCTATGCATTAAGGATTGTTATGCCTTTTTGGAGAACTGATCCCTTTATCACTATATAACTCCTCTTTATCCCTAATAGCTTTACTTACTCTGAAGTCTACCTCATCTGAAATTAGTATACTGGATTTAGCTGTGTGTAATGTGCTCCTGTGTATAATGAGCACCCATGTTTTTGGCCCAAACTTTCAGGGAAAAAAATCTTTCTTTTTAATTTTTTAATTAAAATTTTTATTTGTTTATTTACATTTAGGTATTTGTTTTTTGTATTGTAAAGGAATTTTAGCATTCATTTTTAAACATATTATGGTACAATAAATTTTATGCAACAATTGCAAAACATGAGAACAGATACAAGGTACAAGAAATGTTATGTACCTGTAACATATTTATGACATTTACACGTCATAGAAGGTCAAAAACTCTTCGTCTTTGCAAGTTTGTCATAAGTTCAACAAAACTGATTATCATATTCCAGGGTCTTATTTTGCATACAGACATCGTTATTGATTTCTAGAGTTACACTTTTAACACATAAGCATAAATAAAAGAATTAAAAACATTTATATAGATACAGAATTAGTACTACCCATGTATAATGTGCATCCTTATTTTTCCCTCACAAATTTGGGCAAAAAAGTGTGCATTATACATGGCAAAATACGGTACCTACTTCCATATTCTGTTGATTAGTCTTAGCATGGTATATCTCTCTCTATCCCTTTACTTTTAAGCTATATGTGTCTTTATATTTAAAGTGAATTTCTTGTAGACAACATACAGTTGGGTCTTATTTTTTTGATCCACTCTGACAATCTCTGTCTTTTAATTAGTGTATTTAAAGCTGTTGATGTTTAAAGTGGTTATTGATTTAGATGGATTAATGTCTAGCATATTTGTTACTGTTTTCTATTTGTTGCTCTGGCTCTTATATTTGTCTTCCACACTTTTTCTGCCTTTTGTGGTTTTGAGCATTACATATGATTAATTTTCTCTCCTGTCTTAGTATATCAATTATACTTCTATCCCCTACCTTTTTTAGTGGTTGCCCTAGAGTTTGCAATATATACATTTACAAGTAATCCAAGTATCCTTGCTATCTTTCATTTCACTTATACATAAGCAAACATTATCAAGTGCATTATTGCTATTATTATTTTGAACAAACTGTTATCTGTTAATCAATTAAGAATATGAAAAATAAGTTTTTATTTTATCTTAATAAATTAGTTTTCTGATGTTCTTTTCTTTATGTAGATCTCAGTTTCTGACCTCATTCATTTTCACTTGTTACTGAAGAACTTCTTTTAACATTTTTTACAAGGTACATTTACTGGCAGCAAATTTCCTCAATTTTTGTTTGTCTGAGAAAGTCTTTATTTCTCCTTCAGTTTGTATTTTATTTTATTTATTTTTTAATTGGGGAATTGGGGGAGGACAACAGTGTTGGGGAATTGGGGGGAGGGACCAACCAAGTTGTTGTTCTTCAATCTTAGGAGTGGAGGGCGCCAGTTGCCACCTGGCTGCCCATGGGCAGCTCGTGGCCTCTAATCTCAAGTTGCTGTGCTACAATCTTAGTTGCAGGTGGGCATAGCCACCATCCCATGTGGGAGTCGAACCAGCAGCCTTGTTGTTAAGAGTGCATACTCTATCCACTGAGCCATCCGGGTGGCAGCTCAGCTCAAAGTGCCACGTTCAGTCTTAGTTGTGGGCAGGTGTAGCCCACCATCGAACAGGCAGTCTTGTTGTTAGGATCACATGCTCTCACCAGCTGAGCCATGGTGACACCTGTTGGCAGCTCAGCAGCAGCTCAGCTCGGGCGCAGTGTCACTGGCCCATGTGGGAATTGAACCGGCGGCCCTGTTGCTCAGAGCTCGCGCTCTTAAGCTAACTCATAACCAACTGAGCCACTCGGCCGGCCCCGCTCCTTCACTTTTGAAGGGTAATTTTTCAGGGTACAGAATTCTATGTTGGCATCTTTTTTGCTCTAAATATTTCACTCCATTCTCTTCTCACATGCATGGTTTCTGAGGAAAGGTTGGATAAAATACTTGTTTTTGCTCCTCTATAGGTAAGATGTTTTTCCCTCTAGCTTCTTTTATGATTTTTTTTATTTTCGATTTTTTCAAGTTTGAACATGATATGCCCATGAGTAGTTTCTTTGGCATTTATCCTGCTTGGTGGTCTCTGAGCTTCCTGGATCTGTAGTTTCTCATCTGACATTAATTTGGGGAAATTCTCAATCATATGAGTTCAAACATTTCTTCTCCTTCTCTTTCTCCTTCTCCTTCTCCTTCTCCTTCTCCTTCTCCTTCTCCTTCTTCTCCTCTCTCTCCCTCTCTGTCTCTCTCTCTGCCCCCTTCTCCCCTATTTCCTCTTTCCTTCTGGTATTCCCATTACATATATGTTACACCTTTTGTAGTTTTCCCACAGTTCTTGGATACTCTTTTTTTTTCAGTTTTGTTTCTTTGTTTTTGCTTTTCAGTTTTGAATGTTTCTATTGTCATATCCTCAAGCTCAGAGAGTCTTTCCTCAGCCTGTTTAGTCTACTAGTAAGCCCATTAAAGGTGTTCTTTTTTTGTCAGTATGTTTGATTTTCTAGTCTTTCTTTTTGATACCTACTTAGACTTTCCATATCTCTGTTTGCATTATCTGCCTGTTCTTGCATGTTGTCTACTTTATCCATTAAAGCCCTTAGCATATCAATTATCGTTTAAAAAAAAAAACTTGGTCTGATAATTCCAACATTCCTGCCATATATGAATCTGGTTCTGATGCTTATTCATTCTCTTCAAACTGTGTAGTTTGTTTTTGTTTTTGTTTCTGCCTTTTAGTATGTTTTATAATTTTCTTGTTGAAAGGAGACTACGATGTAAAAGGAACTGCAGCAAATAGGCCTTTAGAAATGTGGTAAGGCATGGGAGGGGAAAAACATTCTATAATCCTGTGATTACATCTCAGTCTTTTGCAATGCTGTACTCCTGAACTATGAACATCACCAATGTTTCTCAGTTTTTTCCCCTGTAGGTGTGGTTAGGGTAGGCTGGAGTTGGGTATTTCCCTTCCCCCACATGGAAGGCTAGAGCCAGCTAGAGTCAGATATTTCCTTCCCCCAGGTCAATTAGGTTCTGCTAAAACCCCAGAAGGTTAGGTGCTAGTAAATCAGTTTCTCCAGAGGGCAGAAAATTTTTTTTCTTAAGATTTAAAAATTTTTTTTATTGGTGAATTGGGGGGATGGGAACAGTGCTGGGGAATTGGGGGAAGGGGAACAGACAAGTTGCTGTCATTTTGTTCTTCAGTCTAGTTG
>NW_017731727.1:480499-485719 GCF_001890085.2 Hipposideros armiger
GGCCGGCCCCGGGCAGGAATTTTTAAGAAGAATAGAATGTTCTGGTACATTTCAAAATAATTAATTTTATTCTCCCCCTGCCAGAAGCACAAGGAAGTTTTTCCCAATATTCACTCTGAAGACCTGGTTGAGCTCCTGGAGATCATATTCACAAAAGCTTTGTGGTCTCCCTATGACTGGGTTCCCTGGAGTTTTTAAATTTTAGGTTTGTCCACACTGAGCCACCAAAAATTCTTCAATGACAATTCAGGTTTTCCTACCCTGGTACTAGTTCCCACAGAGGTTTCTTCTGCTACTGGGTTTCTTCTCTAAGTTGTGATTCTTTGTATCTCCTTGTCTGTCTCTCGAATTCGGGGTGGTAGCATTTTGCCTTGTGACTTCATTTCTGTTATGGATCTAAGCTTTTTAATTGTTGTTCAATGGAGTGGAGACTTCTAAGCTCCTCATAGGCCAAACTGGAAACCAGAAGTCTCTATGGTTTTTTCTGTAGGTTTATTTATGTCTTGGCTCCCTGATTATCCTGTCCTCTCTGTGAGAACAGGAACTATGTCTGTCTTATTTGTTTTACGAGTATCTCCTCAGTACCTAGTACTGTGCCTGGCACATGGTGGGTGCTCAACACTCAATGTATCTTTAATGAAAAAATGGGGGGACTGGGAGTCAGGAGACATAGACTGTGTGATCTTGGGCCTTCCTCTTTTCCAGCCCGCACTTCCTCACTAACTGATGTGGTTCTTGTTTGGTTATTTATTGTCTGTCTTGCTCTGCTAGAATGAGATCAGGAATCTCATCAGTCAGAGAGCCTGGCACAAAATAGTTTCTCTACTAATGCTTGTTGAATGAAGGAACAGACGACTGAACGACTGAATCTACAAAAGGAGGACCTCGGTTTACCCTGGTGATTTGATGGCAGGGATTTCTGGGAACTTTCCCTTTCCCATACCCCGATTGGGTGCCTGTCTGGGCTAGTTTTATGTACTCATCAGAGAGCTTAATGCCTCTCTAAGAGAGGAACACAAATAGGTCACATGGGTTAAGATGATCAGAAGTGTATGGAAAAACAACTTGCCGAACTTTGGAACTCAGCAGCTTCCTTTCGTGTCAGCCAGAACACAGGCTGTGTTCCAACAAGTGTGTCTGACAACAATTGCAAGCTTGGTGTTGAGCCCTTCAAAATCACATAGACTTAGGTCACGTGACCCAATTTCTTGATTTTGCCAAGAAGTGGGTGTGCAACTGGGAGAAGAGAATGCAGTTATTTACTAGTTTCTTCCTAAGGGCAAAAAACAGAATGTTCAGCATCTGTGGGAGGGGCAGGAGTTGTGTTCTGCCTGAGGAATTTTTGCTCACTGGATGGGCAGGGTCAGGTGACAAATTTCCATAGCTCAGCCTGCCACTAGAATGGACCCTGTCCAGAAGCAGGGGAACTGGGTGTTATCGGGTCATTTTTACCCACAAAAATCTTTTGGCTCTGCAAAATGGTACATTCTCATAGAAAAGAACCCTCTCAGGTTAACATCTTCTCAATGCAGCCTGCCTGTCTTGAGTGTAAGGTTGAAGGGTGGAAGACAGTGGTGATTGGTGGGATAAGGTCGGACATGATGATGTGCAAGGCCTCTTGCAACCCCAAGATTTGAGGATTCTGTGCTGATGTCTTTTAAGATGGTCTTCTCTGGAATTTTGACTGACTATTGCAGCCCCAGATTTTGACCTGGGGCTGCCTACTTTAGAGATCACTTTCCCTTTTGCCTCTATAAGAACATTTAAGGGGATAGTCGGGACTTCTAGTTTCTGGAATCTTTCTGTTGAGAGGCTTCTTGGTTACCTCCTAAGACCCCCTTGGCTGGGCAATTGTGGAAAAACAGTTCTACAACAGTAGAGACACCCCCTCCCCGCAAGGGTCTACTCTGCTTGCTCTGTTCCCAGAGCACGTGGTCATACCTGCCAGCCAGCTCTAGCCCATTGGAGTAGGCAGTGGTCATAGTCCCTTTTATGATGCCCTTTCCTATGCTCTCTTCCTCTTCTTCTCATCTCTCACTATATCCAAACACCTGAAAAAGAAACTTCTGGTTGCTTCCTCCAACATCCATTCTTCTCTTCCTTAAAAACAGAAACTTGAAACTGTTTGGGGATGGCATTATACCCAGTTAAAGAAAGCCTCGCAGATATAAGTATAAGTGTTGTGCAGTATTTCTGGGAAGCTGCCTCAAAAAGAGGAGTGATTTTTCTTCTCCGTCCTCCTTTCTGCTGTCTGGATTGTGGATCCAATAGCTAGAGCTTAAGCAACCATCATGGACAATGAGGCAACATCCTAAATATGGGGGAGCAGCAACTTGGAAGAAGTTTGGGTGTCTGGTGACTTTATAGAGTCACCTTCTCAACCCTATACTGCCTACCTTTATTGGCATTTCCCTAAGAAAGAAGCATGGGAATACCTCTAGGCTGTGTGCAGTTTGCAGTTTCCTTTCACAGTAAACCCCATGAGAACCTGTGCCACATCTTTCAGATGTGACACAGTATTCTCAGTGCCTAGCCTGGTGCCTGACACATAGGACAGGCTCAATTAAAAATTATTGAAAGAATAAACAGTTTGTTGCTTTCATAACTGACATAATTAACGAGCCTGTTTACTTGTGTGATTTGAAAGACTGGGAAAGCTCTCCCCTCGTCCCCATCCACAAATTTTCTTCCCCAACTCATTGTCACCTGCCACAGCACCTGAAACTTGCATGACTTTATTTCCCGATCAGCCTGTGACAGGTACTGTTTTCAGCTCTGAGGGTATAGTGGTGAGCAGAACAGGTAGAGGTCCTGCTCTCCGGGAGCTTCTGGTGCAATGAGGCAGAAACAACAAACAAAAATATGTGAACTGGTCTTCATAATCTGGGATAAGTGCAAGGAGAGAAACATTAATGGGGGAAACATCTTTAGACAAAGGCGAGGGGGGAAGCCTCACAGAGGAAGGGAGTCAGCTGAAGGGTGGGAACAAACAGCTGTGAAAATGGTGGGAGCATTCGGGACTGAAGGAACCACATGCACACAGGCTATCAGGTGTGTTGAAGGAATGAAAGATACTCAGTAGGGCTGGAGCTGGGAAAGCTTGGGGGTGTGAGGTGCAAAAAGCCTGGAGAGATCATGAGAGGCCAGATCACGTAGGCATCTGTAGGCTGTAGGAAGGAGTTTGGACTTTATTCTAAGTGCAGTGATAAGCCTTTGATAAGTTAAAACATGGGAACACCAGGATCTGATTTTGCATTATGGAAGTCTCTCTGGCTGCTGTGTGGAATTGGACAAGGGCCAGTGTGCAAGCAGGGAGACCGAGGTGTGAGGCTTTGTCTCCATGTGAGAGAGGAGGGTAGCTTAGACCAGGTAGCAGCAATGGGGCTGGAAAGAAGGGACTCGAGGTGTGTCTTGGACGTCGAGTGGCCCACACTGGGCAATGGATTGGCTGTGGGAGCCAAGGGGGAGGGAGGAATCAAGGTTCCTGATTTGAACAGCTGTGTAGATGATGGTGCCTTCCGCTGAGCTGAGACACACTGAGGGAGGTGGGAGTCAAGACTTTGATTTTGGTCGTGTAGATATTGATGTACTTGTGAAATGTGCAAATGGAGCTGTTGCACAGACAGTTGAATATTTGAGTCCAGAGCTCAGGGGAATGCTTAGGACTGGAAATGTAAATTTGAGAGTTATTAGCATGGCGATGTTGCTTAAAGCCTTGGAACAGATGGAACCCACCAGAGAGAAAGAGTGTAGAGAGGGGTAGAGTTGAGTCCAGAGGCACTCCAGCAGTTCAAGGAAAAGCCTGCAAAGGTGATTGAAAATTACGGTACCGTTATTTGTATACTACTCACCATCCCCAACAGCATATTTTAGAGTTTGAGGAGGCTAATCAATAGCACCTGTTGTCTTCTGCCTGAAATCAGAATCAATCAGAGAGATGTACACATGAGTCAGGCAGGAGATAGGAATATCACCTTTATTAATCACAGAGCTGCTTGGAGAAAGAGGAGTTGAGTTGCCTCTCAACTGGCCTGATAATACAGCTGCTTAATAGGAGTAGCTCTCTCCTTATGAAAACATGAAATGAGCTCCAGGAGCACGGAGCCCCTGTCTGACCTGGTTTGTGCCTAGCAGAGTGCCTGGCATACAGTAGGTGCCAGTGTTTGTTGAATGAGTGTATCTGGATGTCACGATTGAGACAGTCTTCACAGATCATCCAGGAATTAACGAGGGAGCTTAAAAATGCCTATGCCCAGGTTATAATCCCAGACCAACTTTTCAACATTCCTGGGGGTGGGGTTCAGGCATCAATACTGCATTAAATCATCTCCAGGTGATTCCAACGCACAACCAAGGATAAACACTACTGCTCTTGTTTTACAGATGGGGACACTGAAGCCTAGAGGAAGAGGGTCGTCTGTAACACTAGAGGGCTCATCCTGGCCCTGCTGCTGACTGCGCGAGTGGCCAGAACAAGCCTGTGTCTCTCTCTCGGCTTCAGTGAGGAGGTTGGGACAGTTAATTTCAAGAGCCCCATTCTACTCTAATGGCATGTGACTCTGTTCTTGGATCCCAAGTGTGACTTAACTCACTGGAATACCATTTGTGCCTCAAGCTGCTTCTGCATGTTGGTTAGGTTTTGCACTTGAATGACTGAGTTCTGTATTGCAATGGACAGCAAAGCAGAGATGTGTGGGACAGTTCAGGACCCACAGAGCAGTCTGTGGTGGAGAATGTGTCCTGTTTTCTCTTGGGTCATGGTAACAGAAAGAACAGCAACAAAACAGTGGAGGAGCCAGCTGAGGATAGTCCAGTGGGCTGGGGCCATCTTTTCTGCTCATATTCCTCCTCTTCTAGTTCTTGTCTTCCCCTGCCCACCCCCTCTGAGTCAGCTCTTTTCCATTCCTTTCCTTCCCTCTCCATTTATCTGCATCAGTCACAAGCCTTTCAAAGGCGAGTCTGTTCCGTCTGCAACCAGAAGCTGTTCATGAAATGATGAAGGCTGGGAAACAAGGCTGTAGGTGATTCCTTTCTCTACAAAATTACACGAGGTGTTGTGGTGCTCAGTCATGTGTTGGTCATTAAAAGTGGCTGTTTCAGGCCGGCCAAGTGGTACGTTGGTTAAGAGCTGGCTTGGGATGCCAGAAGGCCCCGGTTCGGATCCCACATATGAGGGCCAGTGACACTGCCCTCTACAGCTAAGATGCTGAACAACAGCTC
>NW_017731727.1:486054-536639 GCF_001890085.2 Hipposideros armiger
AAAAAAAAGTGGCTGTTTCTTCAGCAACTTGATAAGAACTCCATAGGAGGATAAATAGAATCGGGGCTGGAAGGGAAACTGAGGGCTCCAGCAAAGGGGTAACGTGTACAAGTCTCACAGCTACAGGGCTTTTTCGGGCCTGGGTACTTACTAAGCACTTCGCTTAGAAATTATCCTAGGTAACTAGTTTATTTTGCAAATTGGAAAACTTAGGTCTAGAGACACCAATGTTCTCAAGGTTATATAGCTTGTTAGCTAAAGACAAGGACTACACCCCAGGACTCCTGAATCCTCTTCCTAGAATACCTCAGCTGCCTTAGCATTCCTCAAAGTGACCTTTAAGGACTAGTTTAATTTTATACACTGGTGAGGCTTGTGGAAAGGACTAGGAAGAGGAAATGCCAAAAAGAATAGACGAAAAGATAAAAATGGAGAGGAGGACATTAGGCTCAGATAGGATTTTCCTATGTTTGTCTCTGACACCGCAGCTGGCCTTCCCTCCTCCCTCATATGGCCTCACTGTGGGCGGCCTCCAAAGGGCTCGCTGTGAGGTTCTGGGCCTGCTGCTCAGCCTCCTCTACACCCACTTCCTGGGGCCCGTGTCTTCTCATGTCACTTCAGCTCCTGTGACACGCAGACACTCCAGCATCTGGTGCTCTAGCCCTGGACTTCACATTTCTTTCCGCTGCTGGTTTGGAGATAAATATGTAAACACGCTTATGTAAATATGCTTAGTTCAGATGGAAATCAAAATTGGAATTCATCGTTTTCCCTGAAAATCTGCAGCCTTTTCCTACATCCCATTCCTTAGTCCTTCTGTATTCTCCCAATCCTCCAGACTCAAACTTTCAGGGCACTAGAGGCTGGGTTGGAGGTCGGGGGGTGGGAATGGGGATTTGGTGTTTCATAGGGACAGAGTTTCAGGTTGAGAAAATGACCAAGTTCTGGAGATGGATAGTGGTGATAGTTGTACAACAGTTTGAATGTACTCGATGCCACTATACTGTACACTTAAAAATGGTTAAGATGATACATTATTTTACCACAATTTGAAAAACACAAAAAAAGAACTTTCAAGTCATCCTCGACTCCTGGGTACTTTGCTTTCTCCTCCCCAGCTCACTTTGTTACCAGGTCATGCTGATTTTTCACCTAGTGGAGGTTCCTCAAACTTCCATATCCTCCAGCATCACCAGGGAAGCTTATTAGAGTTATCAGTTCCCAAGCACCACTCGCATCTAGACTGGGAGTGGGGCCTGGTATCTGCATCTAAAAACACTTCCCGACAAACCTGGTATGGACTGACACAGACCACACTTGGAGAAATACTGCGTTTCAGTGTCCTTCTGGCTTTGTCCCTTTGTTTCCTTTCCACGACCCCTCTCCCTGTCCCGGCTGGCTCTCATCACCTCACACCTGGATTACAGCAACAGCTGGCCTGCCTTCAGCTAGCCTTTCTCTGCTCCATCCTCTACAGCTGCCAGGACCCATCTACTGCAAATATCTTTGGCATCACATCATTTCCCTGCTCAGAAGCCTTCTGTGGCTCCCTCAGACCTATTAGATCCTATCTCAGTTCATTTGGCTAGGAGCCAGCCAAGTCAGCCTCCCATTCTCCCTCTTTTCTCCTTCTTTGTTTACTTCCATCTCTCCAGGCTCATTGGCCATTTTAAACCTTATGTTAGCCCCTCTGCTAGTTTGGGGTTGTCTCCTTTCCACCCACCCCTCCGCACCATGGGAACACTTCTGGTTACCCAGGGGAATCATGAAAACTCTCGAGATTCTCCATCCTTTTTCTGAATGCGTTGTCTCCCCTCCCCTGAGGCCCGGCTCTGCCATTCACTAGCTGCATGACTTTGGGCAAGTTGCTTCACTTCTCTGTGCCTTAGTGTTCTCATTTTCTCATCTGTAAAAATGGGGATCTTAGTGGCACATCTTCATAGGTTTGTGGAGAGGATTAAAAGAGTCAGTAGATGTAAAAGGGCTTAGAACAGTGTCTGACACCAAGTGCCATGTAAGTATTAGCTATTATTAATTATTGTTCTTATGGCCCCTTCCAGCCAGCTCCTCCCTGGAAACCACTTCTGTGTGGAATAGCTAACTGATGGAGTTCTCTGTCAAACCTTGCCCAATCTAGGGGAGGTGGTTAAGTATTAAGTATTTTGGTTCCAATGAGCTGCTCTGCATGAGCCAACCTGAAGAACTGGGCTATCCACAAAGCTCTAATTATGTCCATTAATTCCTAACCAACAAGGAAGAGAGGAGGGATTTGAGAGCAAGATTTCTCCAGGGTAAGTAGGATGATGATGGCACAATTTCAAAACACCCTAAGGGACAGCGCGTTGTGCACCTTCTTTCCTATGGTCTTTCTAGAGTCCTCCCTACACCCCAAGATCCAGTGGCCCTGCTTCCTCATCTGCTCGCTCTCTGGGTTCCTTCCAGAGCCCAACAAGGAGCACCTTCCTGGTGACAGTTTCCAGCCCGAGAGCCTTGCACCTTGTGCCACAGCAGTCTTTGTCTGTGAATCATCTACCGCCCACATTTCTGTTCTCCTTTTCAAACCCACCTGTGTGCTTTTGCGGTAAACACAATACATTCCTTTAAAAGCTCCCTGGCAGTGAATGCTAAAAGTTCAGCTACTATCTGGTTAGGGGAGGTCTGACGATATGTTTTTATATTCAAAGTGGGTCCTTGTGGTCACACGGGCTGGGAACCACTGCCCCATGGGATATATGGGTATATGTGGGTACTGTGGGAGTAGCACTGTGCTCTCTGGCTCTTAGTTTTCTGGTCTGTGAAATGAAGGTAAATCCTAACTGTCTCTTTTTCTAAGGCAGGAAACAGAATGTTCTGTGTTTATGAAGAGAGGCATGGAGGGGGCGCCCTTGTGATTCTTGTCAACATGCGGGGTGGGGTGGGGGGAGCTGCTATGAGGATCAGATGAGATAATAAATAGGCGGGGACAGGGAGAGGGAGCATTATTGCTGCTGTTTCTCTTTTTCTTTTCCTTCTCCCAGGTCCAGCTGGACCAGCTGAGTCCAGAACCCTAAAGCCCGTGAAGGTCTTTCCAGGAGCACTGGGTTCTTCTGCCTTTCCCCACCCCTAGTTGTTTGTCTGTGGGATGACAACAAAGAGCTGTTCCTTTATGTGACTAACAAACAGCCACAAAAGTTCCTCTTATCTAGTCTAGCAACCGCTGTGGCCTCTGAAGTGGCAGTGTTTGTCTCTGTTTAGTCGGGGTTGCCTAGGAAACAAAGTTGTTCTCTCTTTCCCACTATGTGACTGTGGGCAAGTTTTTCCCCTTTCTTGTAGGGAAGGGCTGGATCACCAGAGAGGGCTGTGTGTTTGCTGGGCCATGTTCTGAGTTTGCTTTTTTCAACTGTTAGCTCTTGTTTGGCTGAAAATCGCATGTGAGGAGTCTACAGAGGAGCTGAAGAGCCAAAAAGTCCCTCAGCTCATCTTGAAAGGGGGAGGGTTTGGGAGTAAGTGGGGACTGAGGAGAGCTGGTCCATGTCAGGGGTGGCTGACTGGTCCAAAGTTTGCATCCGTTCCAGTAGCTGTGCAATCTGTACACCATGACCAAATTGGCAGGTGTAGACAATGAGCTTGGCATCATGAGTAGGGAGGTTAGGAGTGGGTGGGGAAATGGGGATTTGAGAGGCCACCAAGCAGGGGTTTGTAACATTCTGAAGGAGAGTTTTGGTGATTAGACAAGAACAGGCCAACATGTCTAAGCTTTACAGTAAAGGAAGCATGACAGTTTGAATATATTCAGGCCATCACTGGCACAAAGGAGGGCACCAAGACCCCTTGGTATCTGAGGTTTGTGATTCAGGAAAGTCAAGGTGTTCTGTTTAATTTCAAGTGGCGAAAGAATAGGTATGTATGCTATGGGGAAGCTGAGATTGAATAGGTCACTCACACAGGTGTGAGAGTCTCCACTGGGAATATGGCGGCACTAGAACATAGCTCAGGGTCCAGGGTGGCTCCGGGTTGGGGTATGGTAGACACCAAATGCTCATCAACAGCCAATCAGAGAAATGGCAGGACTCCGGCTGCCAGAGGACACAGGGCTAGGAAAGGGTGATGGGTGAGGATGAACCCCAAAGAGGCCAGAGAAAGGAAGCTGAAGTCGGGATCCTTAGACTTGGTCCTGCCCTGCTGGGTTTTGTAAGTGAACTTCCAGCAGTGACAAGTGGAACAGCAGGGACTGAGAGCCACTTTCCTTAGGGTTGAGGGATGGGGTTTTGGCCACCGCATACATTTTGCGTCCTTGTCTCACTAAGGTCCTCTTAAATCCTTTGCCGAGGTTAAGGGTCTCATGTGAATTAGTATTAAGGCAAGTGCTCAAGCGATCCCACTGATGATTTTCAAAGAGGGAAGAGGCCCACTCATGTTTGCGTGCTTCCCCTCTTCTTTCTCCCTCACATGTATGCCCTGCCCTTTTCTTTTGGGGCTTCATGGGGTAGCCTTCCTCCCATGGCATCCCCTCAAGCTGAGGGTGTGTGTTAATACTCACCTTGCCACTCACTCTAAATATGTCATATGAAAGCAAGGGCATGACAAGGGCATGACAGAGAGGGACGGATGTAGGGCTGAGTCCAATTTGCCCTAGTAGCTGTGTGGCTTTGGACAAGTCCCTTAAACTGACTGAGTCTGTTTCCTCACTTGTACGATTGAGGGTATGGTGACAGTTACCCAAGATCAGGGAGGTGATGTAGGCCTGCCCCTGAGGGGGTGCTCCCAAGGGGTCAGTGAGTCAGGAAAACACTGCTGCCCACCACGCAAGGGGCCCTTACCAACCCACTCCATTTATACTCAATCAGACACCAGGTTTATTTTTAGAAAAAAAAAAGAGCAACGTTTATTGAAACTTCAAGCTACAATTGAAAAATCCAAATCCAAATCCTGGAGACATCCATCAGGATAAGGTGTCAGAAAGTGGAAAGTGTTCATTGCCTCAGAACCCCCTAGAGACAAGCTCCCTGAGCACATCACCCAGGCACCGTCGGGTCAAAGCCATTCTCTTGTCCTTCCCTTGTCCACAAAAGGACACCAGGAAGCCAATCGTTCTATTCACTCGAAAGTTTTCCACAAACATTTTCAAAATAAATTTTTCCAATGACAATGTGAAGTCCTAGCTGATCTTCTCTCAACCCCATTCTATGTAGTCAGCACCAGTGAATGGTGGGTTTTGCATTCAAAAGAGAACCTCACATGTTTTCAGGGGGCAGGTGGGGCAAGGGCTGCAGCAGCAAGGCATCTGTGGCTGCATTCAGAGGCTGGCCCCCTCCCTGCCTTTACTCTTGAGTCTTACTTAACCTACAGGACAAACTGGATCAACTTGGTAAACAAACACAGTCAAAGAATTAGCCTTAAGAGATAAGGGACCGGTCAATACTCCCAAAGCTGGTTAGGCCCTTCAACATGTAGGTGTATGTGTATATGTATACATCACTACACTAAGATATAGATCTAGCCCTATGGGTATATATACGCATGTATGGCTATATAGAAAACCTATGCCATTACTAACCAAACAGAACTTTGTAAGCGGTCATCCCAAAGCCGTAATCCCACACTGGGCTGTGCACAAAGCCATGCATTATACCATATTAACCGACAGAAGGCTGACTTGGCTCAATCTCTCCCATCTGTAGCATCTGCAAGGCAGGGGAGAAGAGAGAGGTTGCCTCTGCTTAAAACACAAGTGGCTTCTTCATAGGAACAGTCGTTGTTAGGTGAAGCTGTTGAAGATGTCCATGGAAATGAAAAGCAGGACCCCTTATGCTTTCTGGAGAAAACTGGCATCACATCTCAAACTACTTTTCTCCTCTGCCAGTCGCAGCTAAGTGGCCCGGGCCCTGGGATCCCCCAGGGCGCGGTGGCATTAGAGGCTCACTGGCTTGGGGTGACGAGGCCCCATGCAACTCAGCCTTCAAAGACCTGCTCTTTGTCAGGGGTCTGTCACTGAAGTGGACCCAGGTGGCCATGTCCTTGGGACATCTCTTGGCACCAGCTATGCTAGGTGTAAAGTTCTCCACGTGAGATGACGCTTGGGGAGCCAAAAACAAACTGGAAAGAACTAGGTAGAACAAGTTTAGTGGCTCTGCCCACCCTGAGGACAGAGCCACTTACACCGCAGAACCACCAGGGGCCTCAGGCGATTGTGGGGTTTCAGGAGCCGGCTCTTCAGGGCTCAGCCGAGACTGGAACTTCTCCAGCTGCTCTGGGCTGGCCAGGGTCTTCAGAAGGGTGTTCTCACGCTCCAGCTGGGAGTTCTTCTCCACCAGCTCTCGGATCTGCTCCTTTAGGATCTCCACCTCCTCTCTCACAGCGTACATCAGATGGTTCTTCACCAGATCCTGTCACAGAAGAAATCACAACGAAGACATGCATTAGCCGTCGTGGCACCTGTGCGGCACTTTCACCCTGCCATCGAGGCGCCTGCACTGCCCCTCATGCCGCCAACCCCCAGCTTTCCCTCAGAAGCCCCTCAGCATGCTGGCCCTGCAGCCGCAGTCCTCATGCACCCTTTTCTGAAGCACCTAAGTCCTCCCTCAGCAGGGCTGCATGATCAGGGCTCCGCCTGCGTTGGGAGCCCAGCGTTGGGCTACACAGGGTCTCCCCTGCAAATTCCTTATCACTTCCAAAGCTGGCCGCTTAGGAACCTTTTGGCTGAGACTTCTGCTGGTGGCTGGTGGTTGGCTATGTCCCCATTGCCACATAAGGTCCTGCTGCTGGCCCAGATCCCAGGGAGGACCTGCAATGCACCCCATGCCCTGCCCCATGCTGTTTGTCTGCTTTACACATCTTCACCACGACAATAAAATTGGCTATTTTGGAGTCTCCTCCTCTCCACATGACCCAGCACACTGAGGTGCAGCTGTCCTGCAGCCTGGCGCTACAAGACACTGGCCCTGGGGGGAGGTACTAAATTGCAGCATCCTCTCTCAATTTGATGACTGCACTGGGGGCAGGGAAGTATCATTAGGCTCCAGGGTGCAATTAAGTGGTTGCTAACTGCTGGATGCCTTAACCCCTTGCAGCCATTATGGATGCTGGGTAGAGTATGCCCTCTACCTGGTGAGGAGACAGAAAAGGGGTGGGGTGCTTTGTTTCCTGTTCTCTCCCAACTCCTGACCCCAGCCCAGGCTCTGCAGAAGCACTGCAGTGCGGCTGCATCCAATGAGCTCTGGCCCCTGCCAAATGTGAGATGCAGACAAATGCAAGTGTCTGAGCTCACTACCCTGAGAGAGGCCTGGGAAGGAGCCAGAGGCTGCTACAAAGTCCTGGGATGGGCCAGGGAGGACGCAAGGAAGGAAGGAGCCCGGTGAGGGTAGACTGGGAAGGCCCTCAAAGATGCCACTCTGATGGCACTCTACTTAAAGGCCTCCAAGGGGTATGAAGCAGGCTGTGGGCTTGCTCAGGCTCTTGGCTAAGGGTTTTTACATGCACCCCCCTCAGTCCTGCCCTGAGTTACATAAGCAGCAGCTAGGTCTGGGGATGAGAATGACGCAGTGATGCCACTCACCATGGCCTGCTCAATCTTGTTGTCTATGGCCACCACACTGGCTCCGGACGCACTGCCAAGACAAAAAGCAAAGCGACCCGGTTACCCACTCCGTTCCACTCTGAGTACCTGGTGGCAGCTGTGGCCAAAGTCCCCCATCTACCCCAGCTCTTCCTCTCTCCCGCCTCCGTGGCCCGCAGTTCCGGGCGCCTTGTCCCCAGGTCTCTTCCTGGCCCCAGCAGGAAGCTGCACCTCTCTACCCCGGCTGGGTCCCCGCTGCCACCGCCCAGAGCTGGGCGTGCGGCCGGGCGCGGGTCCCAGGGCGCAGGGGCCAGCATGGCCTGGTCAACAGCCTGAGCGACAGGCAAACAATGGGGGCGTGCGGCCCAGGGAGACCCCCGCCGCCGGCCCACAGCAGCGCCGGCCCACAGCAGCGCCGGCCCAGAAGGTCCAGGGCAAACCTACAAAGCTCCGAAGCTAACTAGGAATTCCTTCTCGGCTTGGAAGCTTCAGGCCTGCTCCCCAGCGGCTCCCAGCGCGAGGCCAGCTCCCTGTCCAGCCCTGCCCGCCGCCCCTTTGCCGCCGGCTGCCTCCTCCTCGGGCTGCAGCTGCTCGTTCTCACGGCGCAGCGGCCGCAGGGACTCTTAGACCGCGGATCCCAGCGCGGCGGTGACCCCCCCCCGCGTCCCCTACCCCCGCCCCTTCCCAGGATGCTGCACCGCGGGGAACCGGGACCGGCAGCGCGCGGCTGGCTCTGAGATCCCGCTAGCAGCTCAGCCCCCGCCGGCGCCCGCTCTGGAGCTGCGGCCAGTGGTTACCTGTTATCCAGCTTAACGGAAACCACATCCCCTCCAAGCAGGGAAGAGAAGAAGGAGATGTTGAAATTGTGCAGCTGATAGACCGCCACCTCCATGGGGGTCTGATACATTTCGGTGTTCATAGCTGGGCTGCCGGGAAGCTCTGGCCGGGTTTCAGGCCGGGTTGGGCGGGCTGGGCGGGCGGGCGGCCGGGACTGCTGAAGCGCTGCACCGGGCTGGGCTCTGCGAGTCCGGCCTTGGGGCTAGGAAGGGGCGAAGGCTGCCGAAGGGACCCAAAGCCAGGCAAGCACTCCGGACTTGAAGGGAAGTGATTCGAGGGGTGTCACCTAGTGTGTCACAAACTCCACGGCCGCCAGTCCAACCCAGACTCAGAGATATTTCGGCTTCTGCTTCTTTATATAGGAGGAGCCGGTTTCGTCACATGGCGTCAGGGGCCATGCAAATGAGTCCTGTACTAGGCTTTGTGGCCCAGTGAAACCACATCCCCTCCCTGAACCTGAGGCTGGGACTGTAAACAGTTCAGCACTTTCTTGTGCCAACTGGCATCGCCTAAGAGGGCTCTGGAGATTGGTAAAAACCAAACTGGAGCCGATTTCTTAGAGAAATAAACACAAGTGCTGTAACAGGAGGAAGAAAGCGTGCAGTAGGGGGCAGCGCCGATTTTCAAAGCTCTTCAGGGGTCAGCCAGCATACCCCCATGGTTTCACAATGCTAACACACACCACACTCCCTGGACACCCACCCTCACCACCAGGAGCCTCGTCTTCTTCCCACCGCCTGCCTTCTCAGCCTCTCTCCTGCACACATACTTTGTCACCCGTATGTCCCCTCACCCAGTCAGTTGGCCCGCTGGCCTGCCCTGACCTCGGCACCTATCTGCTCAGCTCCTCCTTTGGAGGTGCGTGTCTGTGTACTGACACACACACAGATCTGTGACATGCACGGTTGCATGTGTGCACGGTTCTGAGCTACTCTGTGCATGCTAATGTGCATGCGTGGGGGAGAGAGTGTCCAGGAGGTCAGATGAGTGTGGAAACACGTACACGGGAGCAGCAGGGTGGGTGACAGAGAAGGTGGGGAGGAGATGGTAGGGGAGTGGGCACTGGAGTGACCACAAGGTGCCAGCAGCCCTTTTCTCTTTGGTCTCCACACCCTACTCTGCAAAGAAAATACATTCAACATTTTCCAGAATATCATGTCCCTATTTTTAAAAACAAGATTCTGTTACTTTCCTATAAACAGCAAAAGACGACAGCACTGCAAACCAAACCATCCCAGGAAAACACCTACCCCGTGTTGGGTCCAGGCATAAATAGGGTTAGAGGGTACTTCAGACACAGATTCCAAGTCACAAGGAAAATGGGATGATTGTTGCCTACTAAGAGTTATATATGTTTCCATCAAAATATGTTTTCATTGTTTTCAGCTTCAAGCTTAAAAAAAAAAAAGACATCAGTGGCTTGAGGTCCTTTACTCTGGCTCTTTCCTATGTAAGGCCACCTGGTGGACAGATGCAGAATTGCAGCCAGACGGAGCAACCTGGGCCGACCGAGGGACAGGTGATGCAACTGCTAGTATTATTTACACCAACTCAGAGCCATAAGGAGAACACTGGGTTCCACCACATATACAATAGTTTGGTTGAAGTTAAGGCCAGTACCCATGAGTCAATTTGTGATTCAGGCTGTGGTCCAAAGAAATACCTTAATGCAATCTTGCTATTGGAAAAGTACTGGGGCTCTCTTATCAGCACAGAAGGTAATTATTATTTGCTTCAGGATATTTCTCCTGACCAGGTGCCTGGCACTGACACCCTGGCCAAGGCCCCAGTTAAGCCCAGTCTGAAGGCCTTGACTTTCTCCAGGCTGCCAGTGCAGTTATGCCACCGAACAGCCAACATTTTTCACTTTGACGTGGGGCTCCCATTGGATCCTGCTGGTGGTAATAACGTGCACAAGGGCCATTCTGTTTGCAAAGGGCTGACAAATAGAACTAGCCAAGCAAACCTACTGTACTAGCCCGGGGTGGTGCTTTTCTTTACCCCAGTTTAGGTGGGAGACAATCTGAATCTCAGGATATTAGGTTACATTTAGGTCACAAGCTGTCTGAACATTGTGTTTGCACTAAGACCCCTGTGTACCAGACAGAACAAAGTGCAGGCTATATTTATAGGCCATCAAGAACATTAGCTGAGAAAAAAATAATAAACCTCCTTAAATCAGGAGCTTAGTTGATATTGGAATCTCCTGATATATTAGTCTGCCCTCTGCCCACATAGAGCTTTCTTGGTTCAGGAAGAGTCTCTGAGTTGACCTTTCACTAGCTTGTAAATCTTTACTAAACTAACTACTGCTACCCATCCCAAAATTACAAGGGAGATGATAAAAAGAAAAAAGGAGAGATAAATAAATGGGTTGGCAGGGGAAAACACAAAACAAAACACCACCAGGGAAACAGGGCACAGGACAGAAGAAAAAACAGATCCTTCAGTGAGGCCTCCTTTATATGCAGACAGAGGCAGAGAAATTTAGGTAGTTTGGGGAGGGAAAAGAAAAGAGGTTAAGTCGGCTAGCTAGGCTGTGTTTCAACTGTGTGTTAATTATACCATAAAATAAGCTGAGTTTGAGACTCACTGACAATAATAGCTACCATTAACTCAGCATCATCTGCTATGGGCCAGACACATTGCTGGCTGTGCCACAAACTCTGCGGTATAGGCGCTGTCACCATCATTTTACAGATGAAGAAACCGAGGGTCTGAGAGGCTATTTTGCCCCAAGGTTGCGCAGCTAATAAATTGTATTGGGTCATCGGGAAAGTCATGACGCATTTTTGCATTGAGAAACATAGAAAAATATGTCATGACTTTCCTGACGATCCAATAGAAATGGGACTCCAGCCCACGTCTTCCTAACCAAGAGACCAAGCTCGTTCCTACTACACTTACTAGTCCTAGTGGATCAGGGAGTAGGTTCGTTAAATGAGTGAATCCAAGCAGTTGGGGGACGGGTTGGAGGTGCCAGGAAAGTGGTGAGGAGGAAAGACAGGGAGAACGGCAGAAGTGCCCCTGGGACGCCAGCAGCACTAACTACTATTAGAGAGAGTTCCAGAGGCCAACTCTGAGCTCTGTGAGTGCAGCCGGCATTTCTGACACTCGTGGCAGGGGAGAGCAGCATTGGGGGACAGAAAGAATACCCAAAGAGTCCAATTTTTCCTCATAAGAGGGCTGTGCGAACCCACATCATTTCAAAAGTCAGCCAGGCAGTGCTCAAAGAAAGCTGTCTCTATCTAAGAAATAAGAAACATTAATCCAACCGGGTGGCTTGCAGAATGGAATATGCAGTCCTGGAGTAAAGGACATCTCAAATAAGGCATGAGTCTCGGAGTCATCCTCACAGTCCAGTCAGATCTCCAGTTGCTAGGGCCCCATGAACTGGCACCCTTAATTAATTCTTTTTTCCCCCTATTCCTGCTGTGCTCAGCTTTTAAGGAAATGAAGCCAACAACAAGGAAACAAGCTCATGTCAGGGGTTTAGTTTACAAAAAAACGACTTTGAGGGGATGCCCCGGGCTCAGCCCACACTCAGGCAATCTTGCATTCGCTCTACACCTCTGGTTTGCCAGCTGCCATCTAAGGGAGAAGTGATGACTCCTTGTGGTCCTCCCTTATCAAACAGTGGCTGGGTCCCAGGATCCCAGGGCTAGAAGGAAAGACACTGGACACAAATGTCCCTGCAGAAAGGTTTTCAAACAAGGGAAGGTAGGAGGACAGGGCAAGAAGGAAGAACCCAAAAGGTTTTCTGCTGAACCCTCAGCACACAAAAAAATGCCTCTGCCCAGAATAGCTGCGCCAAACCTTGGCGTGAGTCCTGTTACAAGATATCTATGATCTGATCTAACTTTTCTGAGTCAAGTGCTGATTCATGAGGCTCTCAGCATCCTTATGTCTTAAGGACTTTGAGGTGAGCCCCCGGCAGAAAACATTGGCCTAGGAATTCAACAGCCTGGCAGCCTTGTGCAAATGTGTCCAAACTGCCTATCTCCCATCCTACATTTACAAGGTGGGCTGGACCCAGAGACAGCACAGCAAGTGCACCCAGCCGACGAGCCAGGACCTTTGCTGGCTCTCACGTCTAGCCCTACAGCCATGGGATTCAGCAATAACACAGACACTGCTAACCCTTCTTCTCTCAGGAGCGACTTCCTAAATGGAGGGTGGTATAATGAGGACCAGGACAAGTTCCTCCATTTCAGGAGGAAGCCAACTTGTCCCCTTTGAGCTGCAAGAACTGCCTCAGCATTCCCACTGCTCTGTTCCACTTCAAAAGTCAGACTCTCTAGACAAGAGCCCTTCCTGCTTCGGGTTCCCATGAGACAGTAGGACGGATACGGGGCAGTCAGGACCGCAGAACCCGTGGGCAGGATCTCAGCACACTGCCAAAGCATGGGGAGCAGACTCAGGGTGGGTGCGGTAGATAGGGGGTGGCGATGAGGGGGAACATCTCACTTCCCTTTTTGTCACACTTGAAGCATTGTGTACCATGCAGCCCAAAGGAAACTATTTATAGGCAAGTCTTCCTTATTTTCTACAGGGAATGTTCCACCCAAAGATTCAGTAACGCTGCCAGCAAAACACAGGGTCTAGTGTCAGGAGAAGCGGAAAAAGACACGATGCGAGAGGTGTAGGACAAGCCAGAAAGCAATCGCTGGGTTAGGAGCTGGAAAAGGAAATCAAAAAGGATATGGAGCCTGGGAGCATTAGCAGTTAATGGGATATGGGATGGCTGCAAAAGAGCCCTTGCCACTTACTCCTCCGCGGAGGCCCCCTTCTGGCTGAAGCTCTGTCTGCTTCTCATTACTTACTTGTCCCCTTTTCTGAAGAGGCTGGGGGAATAAGGAGGCTGAAATGCCATCATTTAGTTTGTCCTTGCTTCTTTCTTATCTTCTCTCTTCCCCTCTGGTTCCACTCCAGTGTGGAAGACTATGGACAGGAAGACCGCTGTCACTTACATCGTAACTTTGGA
Source organism: Hipposideros armiger (assembly GCF_001890085.2). NCBI lineage: Eukaryota > Metazoa > Chordata > Mammalia > Chiroptera > Hipposideridae > Hipposideros > Hipposideros armiger. Next base: position 499,410 of record NW_017731727.1, read on the forward strand.
TTCGTGGAAAATCCCCAAACTCCAGAAGGAGGAAAGCAAGAAGGACAGACTGTGACAGAGAAAAGTGCCTTGTCCTCTGTGGGTCATGTGAATGTCCCTGCATGACCAAGGCCCAGAACCCTGACTTTGGGGGGCAGGAAAACGGGGAGGAGGATGCGGACACAGATGCAGAAGACGATGGTGGGAGGGAGCCCAAGGAGAATTGTGGCGGAGATGGACACGCTCTCTTGGAAACGCAGCTGTAGCGCCCGATTTGGGCCAAACCCTGGCACCGAGTGATGGCAGGAGCAATGAATTGTGCCTTTCAGCTCCATCCCGGATAGGGTCCCATGTGAGCTTCACAAACAATCTCTGAGTGACACTAGGGATGACAGGCAGCACCAAACCCCATTTGGACCAGGCGTTCCACCCCACTCACCCTCATTCAGAGAAGTCAAAAGGTGCTCTTGTGAAATCACCTTCCTCACCCCAACTTTGGCGGCTAATTATGGGCAGTTTGTCTTGGCGTCTCAGCAAGACTAGAACTGGCAATGTTATCCAGGAATGCAGTTTAGCTCCGTGGATCTTCAATTGCATGAACCTTGTGTCAATATTTATGCCTGTCTCCCTTCCCCGTATGTCTTGCAGCTGGGAAAAGTTACCTCCATAACTTTTCCAAGTCCTCTCCCTTTCTCCCCTCTCCATTACCCATCCACAAGTATGAAATAGATAGTCCTGCAAAAATGATTGTAAAATTAACCTCTGTGAACGGAATCACTTCCTCTTCCCTGCTCCCCACACTAGTTGCCATTATCATGCACTTCAATTCAGTTCAACTCAATTCAATTCAAAGTTGCTTAAATGCCTATTCAAAGTGCAAGGTACATTTCAGGAAATTTAAAAACAAACAAACTGGCAGTACAAGTGAAAAATTGTACTTCCTTCCAGACTACCCTGTGCCTGTGGCAACTTCAGAAATCTCCCTACTGGTTAGATCTCAGTGAAATGTTTGCTTCAGGAAAAAGCCTAGGGCTTGGGGGTGCTTGGGAGGGTAGTCTGGGGTTTGGGAGGACCACACCATTACCAACCCTGGGCATCAATTCATTCTTCTGAATCGGGAGTGCCTTACTCTCCCACCCTGACTTTTGGCCCTTGCCCGTCTAGATGGGGATAACACAGCAGCCACAAAGCTTAGAGTTGCCCTGGGACCTAAGGCTCCTCTGACATTGTGGCTGACATTGCCAGGATCCCTCACACCTATTCCCTTCCTTAACCCCAGGGGTTTGTAAACCAAGACAAGGAGGTGCACGTCTTTGTTCTTTGAGTTGCTAGTTCCTTCCTCCTGAGAAGGGAGTCTACGTTTAATGCAGGGATCATTTCTACCTACCAACCTCTTGGCCTCCCTTCTTTGGCCAGCTCCTCTTAATCTTACTCTTGTTACTCCCAGACCAGCAAGCATCTTCAGAGGAGCAAAACAGTCTCCCTTGTCATGGCCCGCCCTCTGGGAATCTTGCCCCCCTGCAGCCTTCCCAGAGGCTGGGAAAGAAAGCAGCAAGAACATGGCTGCTCCCTGCTTGCCTGCACCAGCCCTCCACCAGCCTATCTGGGTCTGTCCCCGTCTCTTCTGCTCCATGGAGCAGTCCCAAAGGCCAACATTCTAAGCCATTTTTTTTCCTGGCACTTGTCAAGGTTACTTTTGGTGGTATGTGAAGGACGTGGGGCTATTGGCAATGCTTGGAAGACGAGAACCAGGAGGACCTTGTTGGGGATGTGAAAGCAGCAGACAAGGGGGCTGTAAAGAGGCCAGGGCCTCTGAGGTAGTGCACCTGGCTCCACTTTGGGCTTCACTATAGAATGGGTGACCTTTGAGGTAGTACAGGTTCCCTTGAGAACAAAACCATGGTAATAGTGCCAGCCTTTTCAGGCACTTGGGCTCCTGGCCCATGATGGGTAAGCATTATGAGCCTCCCAGGGTCTCACATTGTATTTTTGAGGCTCTCGCTCACCTTATGGCAGAGCTATTCAGCACTGGCTGATTTGAGGAAGCTCCTTGATCCTCTGTTGTGGGACTCTATGACTTGTGAAGAGGGGCTATGCAATTACAAAGGGCCTCTGGCCCTCTAGCCACCGTCCCCCACCTGGGGCTTCCTGGGTGGAGAGAAGGCAGCCCAGCGGGGAGGGGGGAGCAGTAGTAGGAGGAGACACACTACTCCCAGAACAAAAAGGAGAAAAATAAGGCAAGCTCCTCCCTGGGCAGCACCCCCCCTCCCAGCCATGGGAACAGTGCCAGGGAACTCAAAGGAGTTCTGGGAGGGGCTAAGGAAGGCCTCCTGGCCTGGTTTGAGAATTGCTGACAGGGAACACACACACCTTATCAGTAAGAAAGAGAAGCACAAAAGCGCGCGCACACACATTTATGCAAACACAGAGATAGGAAGGCAGAAAGACATCTCTCTCTCTCTCTCTCTCTCTCTCTCTCTCTCTCTCTCCATCTCTCTCTCTTGTCAGCTTCCCTGTGACCCTAAAGGGGTAGTAAGGCAACAGGACATGGCAAGATAGCGAGGCAGGACACTCTAGACAAGGCCATGAGTGTCAAAAGTCACGGCCTCTGCTCTCTCTGACGTCCATAGCTTGCTGTGTGCTGTGCAGGGGTCATAGGTGAAAGGGTGTTAAGGGAAGCTTGGGGTGGCAGTCAGGTGGGTACAGGGAGAAATAGCTTGCAGCCTTACACTGTATACCAGGAACAGGAAGCCCTGGTGCTGCCAGGTCCACAGTTTTCAAAGATGTGAATCACACATTAAAATGAAAGAGAAATAAAAACAGGCAGCACTTGTGCACCATCCATCATGTGAACGCCTAAAAAATGATTCCCACAGGCTCCTGGTGAGGATAGCTTTAACTCGAGCCAGTCCTGGTGTAGATGCCATATGTGACTAGCTACCTGAGAAGTGTGATTTGAAGGGCACTGAGAATAAATTCCTCTCAGTCCAAGCTGTTTGCCCGACCTGACTCTCACAGTGCCTACAAACATCACCCTCTGAGTGATATCTTTGGGTTCTAATGGGGTTTTTCACACTTTGAGGAATTAGAAATGCAAAAAGCCCTGGGAAAGTGCCACATTCTGCCACTATCAGTCACAAATACTGAAGTATGAACTCAATTATCACGTTACTTTCAAGAGTAGTCCTTGGCCAATCAGCATCAGAAGACCACTGGGCACACAGCAGGTAAACCTTGTGGTGGGCTTTGGAGGGAAAGAAATGACATTCTTCACATCAGGATTGAGCAGAGGAGCTGGTGGAAAATATAGATGTCCCGGGCTCAAGCCCTAGAAAAGCTAGTGGAAGAGGTCTGTGGCTTGGGCAGGGTAGATTCAGGTGATATGGATAGAGCTCTTCTGGCCCTGGTCCATGGAACTTCTTTTGGGAACTACTGGCCTAAAGGTAAGAGCCAAGCCGGGGTCTACTTGAAGAGCCCCCATAGTGCCAATCACCAAGACCCACTTTGGATGACACACCATGATGGGTTCAGCATATTCTGGGCTTGCTGTCTGGCTGGCCATCTCTTTTCCTCTCACTCCTGAACTCTATCAGAACATGAATGAGAGCTGCTTTTAGAAGGAAAATTCAAGCCTGCTCTGATTTAAAAATCAACCTTTGGCAAATTTTGCCCCTCGGTGATGAGGAACAGATTGCTTTTAAGATACTTCACAGCTGTCGGTGGGAACTCAGCCTGGGAGGTTGGGGACATGGGGAAGGCATCACAGGGCAGGTAGGAAGAAGAACCTGGGGAGAGGGCGAGAACAGGGAGGGGCTGATTTTTCTCCAACAGCACAGTTTGGTTAATGAACAAGCCCTGCCTACCTGCTACAAACGCCAGCTCTCCTCCAGCCTAGTGGCTGTCACCACCTGGTCAAACGTGGGTCCGTTTTGAGGTTGACTGGAGGGGTGTGACTCATTCCCCTTCAGGAACCTGCTGGAGCTGACTACAGGAACTTGCCAACATGCCCATCCGCACTCTGATCCAAGTCTTGCACTCTGCCCCTGCCATTCTCACCCCATCCCATGGCTTGTGAGCGCCTCCCTTGCCAGGAGGCCCTGATGCTCACAGACCCCTCTCCCAGGGGAAAGCAGAAGGGGAATTCGCTGCTCTCTGTGGTATACATCCAGCCTGTGTTTTGTTATTTTATTTTATTTTTATATTTAATTTATACTGCCTGCTAGGTTTGGGGCTTAAATAAACAAAGGCTATGCCTCCCCCAAGGCCTGGACTTCCTGGTTGCCTGTCAGCGGCAGATTGACCCTTTTCACCTCTTCTCTACTCCTTGAGACAGGCAGTGTTGGGGGTGGGGTTAGAAGAGGAAGATATTTTGGGTCAAAATCTAGGAAATACTTAGTGCCAGCCTAAAATACTGCCCCCTGCCCCCTTCTTACAACATGAATGCTAAGTCCTGAAGCCACCTTACCAAGTATAGACTTATTTTAAAGGCCACGGCAAGACAGTAAGGATAAAGCACAGAAATGGAAAATTCAGTGTTTGTATTCATTTTTTTGAAAAATCTACATACAGATGTCTTTGTACCACCAAGCAAAGACAGAAGGGTCCAGGTCTTTGGGGGCACAGCTGTGGCAGCAAAGCGGCCTTAAAAGCTTATAGCCTAAGCTGAGCACGGTGGGCCTGCCCAGGAAAGGCCTCCTGCCAAAGCTCAGACACCTTTAAAAATCAGAGAAACACTGGCCCCTATGTCCTGGGATAGAGCTCTAACAGCAAGTAATGAATCCTGGTCAACAGTTCTGACATCCTGTTATTTGCTAAAACTAATAATACCGTGGAGTTTGTTGACAGAATTGCAGAAGAGCTAAAGTAAATATGGAAACTGAGGAATGGCCAAGTATAGACAGTTACTAGCTCAGCAGTTGAAAAGAAGGGAGTTTCACAGATACTCCTTGGGCGTATTGGAACACCAGGGCCTGAGCATGGCTGAGAGAGAATTCAGAGGCATCTGTCATGTCACCCGGCAATCTCTCTCCAACAATATACTGCTGCAGTAGTGGGCTTGACCCATGGAGCTGGTCTTGAGCTCTCAGACCGAAATTACAGGCATACCTCATTTTATTGCCCTTCGCAGATTGTGCATTTTTTACAAATTAAATGTCTGTGGCAACCCTGGGTCGACCAAGTCTATTGGTGCCATTTTCCAGCCGGCTCAGATGATGATTAGCATTTTTTAGCAATAAAATATTTTTTAATTAAGGTATGCACATTGTTGTTTTAGACCTAATGCTCTTGCACACTTAATAGACTACAGTATACTGTAAACATATTTTGACATGGACTGGGAAACTAACAAATTTGTGTGACACTCTTTATTGTGATATCCACTTTATTGTGGTGATCTGGAACCGAACCTGCAATATCTCTGAGGTATGACTGTAATAATAAGAAGAATTGAGAGAGACTCCCTGAGTGCACATGCCAGGGGAGGTGCTCCCTGAGAAACACAGCTCTAGCACCCACTCTAAATGAACTTGGTCAAGTGGGAAGAAAATACATTCTTTTTCCACCTTGGCCACTAGCCAACCAGGGGTCGGGGTGCTGCTCAGAAGGTTTCTAAACCCCCTATGCTGCCAGCTCTTCATTCATGACATGGGAATGATGCTTCCCTGCCAAACACATATACCACACAAGGTGTATATGATTATGGACACCCTAGAATCTACAAACAAAGATAATGTATTTTTTTGCAGAGTGATGATGATGTCCTTGACAACAATACTATGTTTGCCTATGTTTCCAGACTTGGTGGATAAACTGTAGGTGGCATAACTGAGTTCTTTGGAGAGCAAGAAGAACATGATATGCTCCACGATGAGAAAAGGCCCTGGCCCCCAAACACTGCTGGCAAAATGGCTCACCAAATCAACAGCCCTATCAATGCTGTTTCAAAGTCCAGCATTGCTAACTTTCTGTCCAGTTCCAATTGTTGTTTCTATGGTTTCACAAGTTATCAACAGTGCTTATGGGGAGGGGGTGGTTTGAGGGATTGATGTTAAAATGCAATTGGTACTTAAATTTAATCTCTTGAAGGTCTTAGCAATCTTTCCCTGTAAGTAGGATCTGTAACTTGCACAAGGTTTTGGCTTCGAAAGCCTCTCCAATGGCACAAGCAGTCAGTAATCAGGAGGACCTCTAGTCTTTCAAGCAGTACTGAAGGCACAGCCAGATAAGACCATGACCGGAAGTGGCAAAGCAGAAGGTCTTAAGCGGGCTTCCTAGACTAGAATACAAGTTCTGCGAGAGCAGGGGCTTATCTCATTCATCACTGTGCTCGTAGGGTCTGCACCAGGGCCTGGCATACAGTCTCAATGTGGTAAAAGAGTGCCTAATAAACAAATAAAAGGTTTTGGATAAATATTAGAACTTTGCTAATGGCTCCTGTGGGGAAGAACTATAGGCAAATTCATGAATTCACCTTGCATTAACATTTTAATTTGGGGATGATCATTGTCTGAGAGCAACTTTGCAGTTAGAAACAGGAAATGCTGGTGAAAATCAAACATACTTGGGAAACCTAACCCAAGCACAATTTAATTGAGTAAGTGGCCACTAATGACCTGGAACCAAGGCCCAACTTCTTCAATAAAAGGGATAATTCACGTGTGTGTGTGTGTGTGTGTGTGTGTGTATGTGTGCGTGCGCGCACGCGCACGCGCATGTGTGTGCTTCTGGTTCTCCACTAACACTAAGACTTCGGTCAGTTTCCATCTTTAACTGGAGGGGTTGGGTCAGTTGAGAACAGGACACCCACAGGGAGCAGTGGAGGCTGATGAAGCCCAGGAGTAGGGCAGCCAAGTCTCAGCTGGCAGCGACATCAAAGAGGGATTTCGGGCTAGCAGGACTGATTCTGAGCGAGTGACAGCCATATAACCGGAACGATTGGGGGTGAGGGGAGAAACCATCCTGACTAAAAATACCCTGATGCCTGCCAAGATAAAGGACATTCTCACCATTAATGTGAGCCTAGCATTTGAAATCTTAAGGATCCCCGATAAAATGAAAAGTCTTCCTCGGAAGGGGAGCTGTTTAGTTTTTCTCAGGGAATAAACATGATGATCTGCTCAGTGTGATCTGAATAGTGGGGGGCTTCTGGGAGAAGTGACCCAGGCTGGCTAAGTAGAGGCTGGTGGGGCGCTGCCTGGAGTGGAGCCTCACAATGGGTCCTGTCTAGCTGGTGGCCTTGCACTTTCAGGGGACAGGCAAATGCACCCCAATATTCCTGGACTTGCTGTCAAGAAACCAAACTGCCTGAGTGTCCAGGGAATCTCGTTTGCCTGCTCATCAAAGCATCCTTCCTGGACAGATCCTCCTTAAGTTCTACTTACTCATTTATAAGTTGGCATAGCTGAGAACTTGACCCCCAGGAAGGTCTGTGCTTGATGAGGGATTGATGGGTTCTCTTTCCCTGTGGTATTTTTTTCTTTTCTTTCTTTTCTTTTTTTCCCTCCCTCCCTCCCTCCCTCCCTCCCTCCGTGTCTGTCTGTCTGTCTGTCTGTCTCTCTCTCTCTCTCTCTCTCTCTCTCTCTCTCTCTCTCTTTTTTTTTTTTACCAAGAACCTCCTATTAACCCACAGGAATGAGTCTGAGTTGGGGAAATGCCAGGCAGAAGGAGAGATTGCTGGGGGAACTTTCTTTGGACACTTTCCGCCACTCCCTGTTAGCACTTGCCTTCTCTGCCCGTACACCAGGCAGCCCTGGCAGCAGACACAATCGTCACACCAGAGCTGGCCAGGACAGCCCTTGCCCCTCAGCACCCCTCTTTCTTACCCTTGTAAAACTCTGGTGCGCTGCCGGAGTCTTACTCTATCTTGACCAGGTGATGGCCAACTGTCTGCCGCCAGGCAGAGCTGGACCAGTGGAAGGAGGCTGGGGAGTAGGGTTGAGCAGCCCCCCACCACCTCGGTGGCCCCATTGTGAGGAGCTGACAGCTGGGAGAGGACCTGAAACCAGTTAGCCTGGGGCTACCAGCCAGCAGTGTATTTTCATCTTGTTTTGACTGGGATTGTCCTCCCCTGTGTAAACACGTCCATGTCAGGGGGAAGAAAATGTAGAACAGCTTAAAATAGGTGGGTGGCATGCATGTCACCCGTGAATTGCCAGCGCAGGGAATGGCCTGCAGGTGGACCTTGCTTTAAGCAAACCTGACATAAGACCTCGATTCAACAAGAGGGCCAGGATGGACTGCTGTTTGGTCTTGACCTATCATTGGGAGATCTCAAAGCCACATCTGGCCTAAGTAATAACATCAGTAGCTCCCATGTACTGGTTATTGAGTGGGCACTGGGCCAAGACCCTTATATACATTATCCTTTGAACCTCATCAACAGCTGCATAGCTGATGGTAGGAACTGGGTATCATATTGTCATCAGGCCCGTTTTTTCAGATGAAGAAACTGAGGCTCACAGAGGTTAAGTGACTTATCTAGGGTCACCCAGCTAGTAAGGGGCACAGGCCAGATGTGAACCTCCGATGTGTGATTCTAAAGCTCCGGGCTGTTTCTAGTGGGACACTTTGCTTAGTTTTGAGGAGATTTCCGGGCAGGGCTGCATTCTAGGCATGCATGTCCCTTCCCACTGAAGCCCCTTCGTCACAGCTGCAGGGGAATTGGAAACAGGCCTTTATCAGGGTCAGGGCAGGGAAGCCCACCAGTGGGGGCTGGATCTTTCCATTGACTATAGGATTTCCCTTGCAATTCTCTGGAGAGGGGAGCCCCCCTATGCATGCCAGGATGGCACAGAGCTGCATTTCGCTTCAGGGGCTGACAGACAATGTAAGGGCAACTGCAGACTCAGGGAAGGCCCTCAGAAGTCTACACACTACTCAGTCTGGAGAAGGGACAAAAGACTCAGTATAATCCAGTAGTATAAGGAAAAGACCAAATGTAAACATGTATTTTGAAACAAAATGTCACTGATCACAGTGTTGGTGCAGGGCTGGCCCCAAGGCTAAACTGTGAAGTACGGTCTGTGTTCCAAAGCTTCCTGCTTCCTTCTCAGGTGCTTTCCTCCTGCCTGTCCCCTCAGGTGACCTGTGCCTTCCTGCTGCCTGGACTTACATGGGGCCCCTTACCACCGGCTGGGGGGCAGCCTGCCCTCCCCAGCCATGCCCCCTTTAAGGGGACTCCCAGTTTCCCTCCTCCAATCAAATGTGCTTGGCCTTTGGGCTAATCCTAAAGGACAAATCAGAGAAATGTGTGTCAATGGAAGGTAATGGTTTAACAGGTTTTGCCCAGTCAGATCACAGGGGTTTTAATCCAAAGATCTCAGTCAGTGATATAATTTTAGGTATGGGAGGGGGTTGGTGGTGGGGTGGTAACAAGCTGAGGGGGGCAACAGTGGGAGGCAGAGACTGTTTATCAGTAATCTTCAAATCTTGCCAAGCAGGCCAGGTGTTACTCTGAGTGTAGATAAGTCCAGATCTACATAGAGGGACAAATACTATGCCTTTATACTCAGGCTGTAGTCTTTCCAGAGCATGGTGGGCAGAGCACTGGAATAGTAGTCAGGAGACCTGAGTTCTGACCTGGTTTTGCCCCTTCTACTAGAAACTTGGAAAAGTCCCGTAACCATCCTGGGCCCTGGGTTTCCCTAAATGTAAAATAAGATGATCAGGCCTGCAAATTTACATTTATTTGGGTACTTGTTTGATGAATGATACCCCTATTTAGACTGGGAGCTCCTGAAGCCATATACCAAGGGACTATAACAGTGTTTGCCACATAGTAAGTGTGCAACAATGGAATAATTGAATGAATGAATGAATGAATGAATGAATGAATGAATGAATAGCAGAGTAACTTCTAAGGTTGCTGCTAGTCGTAACAGTCCCAGCCTTGAGCTCCTCCGGTGCGGTTATTTGCAGTGGAGGGAGCCGGCCAGGGGCTGGGTGAGGCATTCAGGCCCTTGCCCTCAGGACCATCTGGTGCAGAGGCAGCCTGCAGTGTGGTGGGGGAGCCTCTGGGAACAAAGACAGCAGGCGAGAGTTTCCATGAGGCCCAAAAGATTTGCAGGATGCTGGATGGGGGGTGGCGAGGGCTGTAGGAAGGGCAAGGTTGGGCAGGAGAGTCCAGATACTAACTTTTACACAGTTTTCTGTAAAACGGGAAGCCAAGATAAGAGACCTAATGGGTGTATGGGCTGAGGTAGGAAAAGTGCCGAGTTGCATGGTGACTCAAGGTCAGCGGCTGGAATGGGGCCCAGAGCGCTCAAGCCTCAGCTCACCCCCTTGGGACTGGCCCCTGGCTCCTGGCCAGATCCCTGAATAGCTCCCCCACCCCCACCAACCCCTCCACAATTCCAGCTTCTTAGGCCAACCTGCTTCCTCGTCCAGCCGCCACAGCTGCCCTCCCCCACGGCTACACGGAAGTCCTCCCCCAGCCTTCCTCTAAGGACTCCCAGTACAGTCACCCAATAGAGCCCTCTGAGGTCTGCTTCTGGCCCGACTTGTCCCCCTTCTCAGTGTTGCCAGCATTCACGCTCTGACGCAACTCCTCCCCTTCTTATGCAAAAGGGGAAGGTTGCCAGCACTGCTCCCCTCCCCTCTTCTCCTAACAAACCCGCCCTGCCCTGCTCTGCCCTCCCCTCCCCCACCCCACCCTGGCCAGGGCCCTCTCCTAGGAACACTCCCAGACTTCATTGTAGGGTGCTGAGATATTCTCCCGTGCCCCCACTCTTTCCTCCAGCACCCTTCCTCATCTTAAAAGGGTCTATCTACAGTTTCAATCCAAATGAATGAATCTGTAAGAGAGCAATTTCAGGTATTAGTGACTGGACAGAGAGATTTATGGGGCAGGGTTTTCCCCAGCATTCCTGAGATAACATTGTGGAGGTGGTTACCTCCACACTCTGGATGCTCATTAGGCCAATTCTGGCCTTCACTGCCTTGGGAGTCAGGAGGTCAAAGTTCTTGCCCCATCTCTGCCATGCCATTAAAATTGTGTGACCTTAGGCAAGTCACTTCACCTCTCTGAGGCTCAGTTTCTTCATCTGTCAAATAGGAGTAATTACCCTACGTCCTATCCACCTTGACAGGGCTGTTATGAAAATTAAAGGAGACTCTGTGTGTGTGTGTGTGTGTGTGTGTGTGTGTGTGTGTGTGTGTGTGTGTGTGTGTGTATGTGTCGGGGCACTTCTAAGTGGCAAGGTCCTGGACAAATATCAGGGACTATTATTTCTCCCCCCTGCTGTGCCAGAAGAACTCGTTCAGGTTACCTGGTAGAGCCCTCTTTGCAAAAAAATCCCTTTGGCCTGCCCCCTTCCTCTCTCCCACCCTCTGCCTCTCCTCCAGGGCTTGGTCCTTAGCCAGATTTGATCTCCTGTGCACCTCCGCCCTGCTTTAAGAACATCTCCCGCCCCACTCCTGTCCCCCTCACCACCCATCCTATCAGCTTCAGGCCCTTCCTTCATCACCCAAGGGCCTCTTGCCACACTCTCCCCCTCTCTAGGGCCATGGGCAAGCCATGGGGAGACCCCACTCTCCCATCCCTGACTTCAGCCAGTCCCCATGGAAGCTTCCAAGAAGGACTCTGGGAGGCGGGGATGGTAATGCCTGAACTTGACAATTTGCTGCAGAGGCTGAACACAATGCAGAACCCCCAGCATGTGCTCAGAAACACGCCATTGTTTGGTTACATGTGCTGGGGGAAATTTGGGGGTGGAGTCTGCTTTGGGGCACATGAAATCTCACCAGACAGGCAATTGCCTGCTCCACCTCTAGAGTCACGAGGCCCCACCCACCTGCTCTTCCCACCCATCTTCCCCTTCACCTCTCAACCCAAAGAATGGGCTGGGCTCTTTCATCTCCAGGACATGCATGCTAGAATGTGATTTCCAGCCTCCCTGGCCTAGTGCCACCAGTTTCTCTAGTGACCCCACCTTTCTCCCCAGGGACAAGAGGCTGGGAGCAGTTTGGGGCACCCTCTGAATTTCCCAGCATAAGCAATCAGCTCCCTGTGAAGGGCCACACCCAAGAGTCTTTTCACCTGAGGAAGCCTGGGTTTCTCTCTCTAGAGTTAGGGGCCCCTGAGCTTTTCCTAGGAGCTAGAGCACGACACCCACCACAGGTCAGCACAGACCTAACAGCTGGGTTCCTATGTGAGATGATGGTCGGCCCCTTGGCTGGAATGTCTCTTGGTCTGGCAAATACTGGAGGGAAGCTTTCACCCAAATTGCAGGGGCAAACTCCTCGCTTTCGTCCTAATGCTCAGGGCTTTGATTCAACGCTTCTCTCCTCAAAGGAGGAGATTAAAAGCAAACGGTGGCCTTGCCAGGCCTTGCCAGGGAACTGGTGGCAGGGCAGCAATGCACGGCCTCATTTTGTTGGCCCCTGCCACCTGTCTCCCTCCCTCTGTGTGTTGCTGGGGCCCCATGTTGGCAGGCAGGTCAGGAGGAGGTGGAACTCTCTGGAGAGACCACCCAGGGAAAGCTGGTTCTGTAATGGAGGTGGCAAAGGTGGTCTCAGGGGCCCATAGATCAGCAGCTGAAGTACTGGTAGGATTCTGAGGCAAGTGAGGGAACAGGGAAGTCGATAGTGCAGAGTTTAGGTCTTTGGCAAGGGTGGGAGGTTGGTAAGAAAGATAACGAACTCTCACATTTATTAAACCAGTAATGATAAGAGTAATGATAATACTTACTACTTATTTAAAGTTTATTATGTGCCAGGCACTGTGTCGAGCACTTTTTGTGTATTATTTCAATTCGTCCTCACAACCTCATGTAAAAAAGAAATTCTTTTTTCACAGTTGACAGATGAAGAACTATCAATAGAAGCTCAGGGAGGTGGTGACCAGCCCAAGGTCACACAGATGAAGGTGGGATTTGAGGACTAGATGACTCTGGAACCCACACTCTTCACAACTACCCAGGGTTCACTGCCCCTGCCCTAACTACGGGCCCTGTGGCCAAAGTGTCCACTTGGTACCTTCTAGCATGGCTTGACCTCACAAAGCCCTGAGAGCCTCAGTTACCCGGAATTGTTTTTTCTTCATTCCATGTTTCCCCCTAAGAGGCCAACAATTCCAACCAAGGGTTTGTTTAAGACCATGCAATGGAGAGGGCAGGAGTCACACAAAAGAACGGGGCTCTGAATCAGGAGACCAACTTTTGCCATGAAGTTGTCTTATGACAACTGTCTCTGGGTCTGGGCAGGGATCAGTGATGCATAACATCCAAGTGTATCAAATTCTTAGGGATGAGCCCCTGACCACCCTCTTCTCCGTGGAAGTACTGCCAGTTGGAAAGTGTTCCAGCTCCTCACCCACCACTTGGAGCTTAGCTTTTGGTAAGTATGCTTGTAGCACTCGCCACCACCCTCAGCATCTGGTCCGCGACCTACTCTAGACCTCTGTGCCAGGTGGCAGCTCCTATCAGCAAGCCCTCCAACCAAGCCCTCTTTCACCGAACATGCTTCAGCGTTCCTTCCAATCACTCCCTTGAGATGACCTTGCTTTGCCTTTTCCTTCCTCTTCCCCTTCTTCTTCCTCTCCTACCACTATTGCTCTAGGAACACCACCCTTCTTTTCTCCTCCTTGAACGCGCAAGTCTCCCTTTTGGCCTACTTGGCATCTTCTGGCCACTTTTTGTTGTGTTTTCTTTTCCCACATATTCAGAGAGATGGAAGGAACATTAAGGATCAACTAGTTCAATTCCCTCGTTTTGCGGGTGAGGGAACTGAAATTTGCATAGAGCAAATGACTTGCCCAGGGTCCCACAGCCAGGCAGGGGCAGAGCCAATATTCCATCCAGGTCTGTCTGATTCTGAGGCTGCTGCTCCTTTACTTTCCTCCCTTGCCCTTTAGGTAAGGCATCAGCCTACCAGCCACCATCACCTGCCCCTTCTCCCAACGCACCTATTGTCCATGTCACACCACTGAGCACTGATTCTTCTCCCATGTGTGTATCTAGGCTTCCCAACAAGAAAGCAGCCTAGGGGGCAGGGAGCTAACTTATTCCTCCCACTTGAATGAGGTACAAAGGGGACGTGACTTGCCTAAGGTCAGATAGCTTATTAGTGGTAGAATTGAGAACAGGATCTAGGCCTCCAAATCTCCACTTGGGACCACTTCCACTCCACCACGATGCCTTGCACCTCTTTCTCTACCATTTTTCCACTTCCGTGATGTACTGGAACGTTTCATTCTTGCTCTTTCCTCTCTTCTTTATAGTCTTCTCTCACTTCCTAACTTCTGCATTTTTTCACAAACCTGCTGGATTTTAGAGCTGGAAGGGACCTCAGGGATCATTCAGTTCCACGTATCACTAAACAGACGAGAAAACTGAGAGCACGAGAGGGGAAGTCATTTGCTTGAAATCAGAGAGCTAATTAGTGACCAAGCTGGATACAAGCCCAAGTCACCAACTCCTGGTTCAGTGCCCTTTCAGCCACTCTCTTCCTGTCTAAGCTTGATGCATAGAGTCCTTCTTCTTTGAAAAGCCCCCCTCCCCTGCCATCCAGGTCCAGCAAGTTCTAAGAGTGCTTGACCCCGGAGTCATACAGTGTCCCTGGGGAAAGGTAGAAGGAGCAAAGAGGCCTGTAACCACCCACATCCTCCCTCATCCCACCGGGGGAGGCCCTGGCCTGGCCTAGCCTAGAGTGGTGACTATCAAAGTATGTGTTGAGATAAAGCCATAGCCTCTCAGATTCTCAGTTCATGGCCTAGACAGTGGCGTCGAAGCCCAAGCCGGCTGCAATACGAGGTCAGCTCACTGTCCTCCCAATGGAAAAAGCTTGTAAAATCAATAGCACTTATAATGTCAACAGACCCAAAGACCTTTCCTCTGTTTGTTTTTTCCTTCTGAGCCACTCTTTTCTCACCCACCCTGCTGTGAAGGCATAGACAACACAGGAATCTGGCAAGTGAAGCTGCAAAGACCAGGCCACAGCTCCCAGAGCCCCTGAACCGAAGTGGGAGGAGAGGGGACACGCTGAGGTATGAGTGACTTATGAAGACCCTGGCCAAAGCCCTCCTGGCTCCCTTAGGCAGTGCTAATCAAATCCAAGGTCCTCCTTCTCAACTGGCACCTGGTTGGGAATAACTAGAAGCCTCCCAGAGTTCCAGCAGAGATTCTGGAAGCTCAATCCTACCCTAGCTTTGCCACAGGGCCTTCACTAAGGAAGAGAACAACTAGAAAGCCAATTAGACACCACCATGGGGCCTTCCTGTGCTGGAAAGTGTCTTGAGGCCCTCAGACTGGAGTGTATGCTGGCCCTTTTCCCAGACATCCTTCCCCCACCCTCAGTGGGTGTATCCTACCTTCCCTCTATGCACACAGAGGGTGGCTGCCCCCATGCTGTTTGTTATTTGCAGGGTTACAAACAGACTTCTTCCTCCTGACCCTGAACTAGTCCTACTACAGAAGCTAAAATTTCTACCATTAAATGCAGTCTTTTATATGAAAGTATTGTGAATTGTTTCCAGCCTGGATTTATTTGATAAATATCTCTTGAGCACCTACTCTGGGTCAGACACTGGAAGCTTCTATCAAATATGTTTTATGTTGTTGGAGACTACTATATACCTCTTGAGTCCCCATTGAGAGGGCTGAAACAGCACAGTCATTGCTACCAGGCAGAGGAAGCTCAGGGATGAGATACAAAGGCAGGTCCTGAGAGTCAGCATGGGCCTTGGGGTGGGTCTCTGGACATTAGGGATACTGATGCACAGGTGCCTATGGTGATGAGCTGGGAGACGCCTCTTCCACACAAGCTCCTAGGAACGGGGACAAACGTCATACCCCAGAGAAGTCATTCTGGGTGGCTACAAGAGGCGAAAGTGAGGACAACTGCAGGGCCTCCCCCAGCTAAGGGACGACTGTGCCCTCTGCCCTCAGTCCTCACAGCAGAGATCCTTGCCTGCTGGCCTTCCAAACAAGGCAAAGGACAGGACATTTTGGAATAAGCAGTTCTGTATTTTCTAATATGTCCCTTGGGCACTTGAGTTTGGTTCCTTTGCTGGTCAAGATGTATCCAAGGCATTTAAAGGCACCTAGGTAGTTCTTTAGTAGCAAGTTTTCCTGGTTAAACACCGCACCCATACCTCCTGGAGGCATGAACTAGATTTTGCAGCTCTTCTCCTTCTGAGCAATGTCTTGGCACTGTGCCTACTCCCCCAACCCTGCCCTCTGGGTGATCTTGCTCAAGGAAGCCAAGGGAATTGGTGGCAGGGGCTGGGAGTGGAGCCCAGGTTTCCTGGATCCTGGCCTGGCACTCTTGCCACCAGACCCCACCACCTCTCCCTCTCCTCTCTTGCCCTTTGTGCTCTGTCTGTACCCTCTGGAGGCATGTGCCCTGCACCCCACTAGCTTTCACTGGGCGAGATGTTTCTGTCCAACACCAGTCAGTGGTTCAGCCATATGGGGCATAGGGAGTCTGGCTGTCTGGGGGAGGGGAAGGGCAGGCCACTTTGCTGGTCTGAGACCTGCAGAGCTGGATCCGTAAGGCAGTTTATTTGTTTGTTTGTTTTGCCTGGTACCCTAAGTGCAGCCCCTATACTTGGCATCTCAGAGCTAGGGCCAGGTCACTGTGGGGCCCCTACTCCCAGGCTTGTTGCTATGACACATGGTTCTTTCTACAAGTGCTGAGCGGCATTGTCGGGGCCGGATGCAAATGGCACGCAGCAGAGTCTCGCTGTGAGCCAGTTGGCCAGCTGACATTTCAGGGTCCAAAGAGCTTGTGTGTACTGGACAAGCTGTTTATTGTGGTCTTGGCACTGCCCGGCCCTTCAGACAGCAACAAATGCTCCCAAACTGGGAAAGAGGAAATAAGGAACCATCCGTAGCCAAAGAAGACCTGGAATCTCTTCCCTCACGCCATTTGCTCCCTGCAGCTGACATGCTACTGGTGCCAACCATCGGAAGTGGCCCCATGAGGGAACCGGAGGGGGCAAGCCCCACAAACTTCCATTCGTGAAGACCTAGATCACAAATCGTGTACATGCCCACGTCAGCATCCTTCTGACTACCCAGCTCTCAGAGGCCACTGCTGAGGGATGGTCGAGCAGTCAGTATTTGGACTAGGAATGAGAAATCTTGGTGTCACAAGGCTTAAGCATGCAGAGGAACTGGTATCCCAAGGATGCAGGTTGTACACACACACACACACACACACACACACACACACACACGGAGATGATCACTGTGGACCCTGAGAAAGAAGATACCTACCAAGAAGGACTCCTGGTGGCTAACCTGGGCTCAAACTTAAAAACAGAGCCTAGCAGTCATTTCTAAACAGGGGCCTGTCGCGCGTATTACACTTTAGGGAGAAGCTTGCACTGAACTGTCTGCCTGCACTGTGTTCCTGCCATCTGAGCTAGCTTATAAAAGAGTTCCTGGGATCATATTTCAACCAATAAGACTGAGGCTTTACCTGTCCATTTGGAGCTGTGCAGCTATATTCCCTCATCAGAATCTTTACCAAAAAATCAGAGCGACTCCATTCTGACCACTCAGAACAGTGCTTTTTGGACCAATCGAACTGTGAGGATTTGGAGTCTTCCTTCGCATGAGGACAGACCAATCAGGGGCCAGAGGCAGGGACTTCTGTCTATATAAGTCAGCTCCCCTCTGGGTTGGAAAGGGGCTCTAAGAGAGTACATACTTTCCCTTTCCACAGCTTCCTTGGCTGGGGCTGTAACACCAAAGAGGAAGCACCAAAGAGGTCTTACCAGACTAGAGCAGAAAAGAGCAGAAAAGAGCAGACCAGAACGGCATGAAGTGGAGCAGAACAGAGCTCTTTAACAGAAAGGGCCTGGCCCAAGAGCCACCTGGCCCCAGGGACACCTCACAGCCATGCTGCTTCATAATTGAGCGGTAATACTATTGAGCTGTTGCATAGCCATGCTGTTCTCACAGCCGTGCTGTATCACAATTAGGCTGTTTGCAAAGACTAAAGTTTATTTCTTCATCACATCCCGAACTGGGGCTCCCTCCCTGTTGGTGTTGAATTGACACCACCGACCATCGGTTAACATCATCAGCAGTGCATGACAAAAATGGTCCTGTGAGTCCTGGCTGGGTCTTTTCAGATACACTCAGAGTTGACAATATGTTGAGAGAAATGTGGCATGGGCATGTGTGTTAGAGCACAGGGTGGGGTAGACAAGTGACAAATAGAGGATCCCGAATGAGAGAAGCCAGAAAGCCAGAGTTCAGAGACGTTGTGGGGAAAATGAAGCTTCCCAGGAGACATTTGGCCCCATCCATGCCCAGGAGCCAGTCCAGTTATTCCTATGTCCTGAGGGGAAATGTTACTTAGTAGGGACTGAATCAGAAACGAAGGGTTCAATTCTGCCTCAGGCTCTCGACTTGCACACCTTGCTCCACCTGGGATTGTGGCTGCTGGGGCTGGGTAAATGGAATTGCTGAAGTCTTCTGAGAATTCTGGTCAGGGCCTCCAGGTTGTAAACGGTTTACTACGTAGTCAATCCTATCAGCCTCACTGCACATGATAGATGTTTTCAATACACACACACACACACACACACACACACACTCTCTCTCTCTCTCTCTCTCTCTCTCGCTCTCTCTCACACACACACACTTTCTTTCTCTCTGTCTTTCTGTCTCTGTCTCTGTCTCTGTCTCTCTCTCTCTCACAGACAC
This sequence comes from Hipposideros armiger, assembly GCF_001890085.2. Lineage (NCBI taxonomy): Eukaryota > Metazoa > Chordata > Mammalia > Chiroptera > Hipposideridae > Hipposideros > Hipposideros armiger. Next base: position 518,045 of record NW_017731727.1, read on the forward strand.
ACACACACACACACACACACATACACTGCAGCAGTTCTGAACACCAGCAGTTTACATTCACTGAGTGCCTGCTTTATACCAGGCATAGTTCAAAGCACTTCATATTAAATATATCTATCTATCTATCTATCTATCTATCTATCTATATATATATATATATATAGATATATAAAACCTCAATTAATCCTCCCCAAGCCCTATAGGGTTGGTATTGTTTGTATCATTCTCAGTTTACAGAGGGGGATTGTGAGGTTCAGAGAGGCGAAATAACTTACTCAAAGTCCCACCAGGTATAGTTAGTGGCTGAATGGTGATTCAAGGTCGGCTTGGCTCCAAAGCCTGTGCTCATTATACTACAGAGCCCATGTGACTAAGCATATGAATGTGCCCATCTGTACAGAAAGCCTCAGGGAAGGAAGGAAGAGAGGTGTAAGACAGAAGGTCCAAGAACTTGGCCTTGGAAGAACCACAATGGTGAGAGAGGGTGTGCAAGAGGAAAGATGGGCAGCAGAATATCAACCAGACGCCAGAAGATAAGACGACCTAAGTTTGTGGTCTCACTCCTCTTGATAACCCCCACAGCCCCCAGCACAGTGCATGACATCTCACTGGTACTCTCAGTGAAACTGCTCAAGAATGAATAAGTTCAACATGGCAGCTTGTTGAGAATACACACAGATCAACTTGCTGCCTCCCACCTGGTAACACCAAAACTTTAATGTGGTTTCCCCAGAGGCCAGGCCACCAGGCGATGCTTAAGCCCCCAGCCCATGGCAGGCAATGGGAGTATAGAAACAAACCCAACAGGACCCCTGCCCTTGAGATGTGGCCAGGATGGCAGTGGGGACGTTAGATCTGCCTTGACTCATCCCCAGGGGCCCACTGGGGTGAGGGGTGCAGGCTGTGCACAGTCAGGAAGCAGAACAAAGCCCCTGGGCCTCCCCAGGGATGGAGCTGCTGCCTTCAGCTCCACTCACAGAGCTAGGCAGCCCCGCTGGCACTATTCTCCATTGGGTTGCTTCTACAAACGCAACTCAGAGCTGCCTTTCAGGGCTGTGCTGGCCACTTTGGCTGGCAAACCAGGAGCCTGAAACGGGTGAGGGCTGGGAGAAGGGGTAAAGCCACAGGAGGTTACCCTCACCCTCTCTCTCCTTAGCGTCTGCCAGTGGGCCCCCACCCCCAGGAAGGGGAGAACCCCCTTCTTCAGAGCTCTCCACCACTCACACATCATCTCCTTCCTCCCTGGGAAGCCCAAGGCTTAGAGAAATGAATCCAAGTAATTAACTAATTAATGAATCTGGACGGCAAAGTTGCTGAGGTTGCTGGAAAACACCCTGTTGCTGCCAGCACACACAGCCAAGCCAGGCACCACCTCCCACAGTGGGCAAAAAGGAGGCGACTGGGGGACTACTCAGCTGTGTCTCCCCAAGACTTTAGCTGCAGCAGAAGCACATGCCATTGAGCAGCCCCTTGTCCAATGTCAGGACACCATGTCTGGGCAGCACATCCTCCACAACAACAGCCTCCCCCACTCCAGCTGGGTCTGCGATCTGCTCGGTTCCCCAGCGTCAAGGGTACTCTCTGTGGTCTAAGGAAGTCTGTCTGTGGGCTCTCCCAATGCAAAGTGCAAGACTGTAGGAGATGGATGGATGGAGGTAGAGAAGGGGAGAGAAAAGGAGAAGGAGAGACCGAGAGGCACACACAGCTGGCAGGAGCCCATCTCCAGCTGTTGGGCGGGCTGTTTCCTTTGATAAAGCACTTGGCAGTACTCCCAGTTCTGTAGTTTCTGGCCTGCGAAAGCACACCCGGAGCACGAGCCTGCCTGTGGGAGGACTTCAGCCTGACTTTGTTTTCTTTCTTTCCTTCCTTTTTTTTTAAGCTATAGAAAATGCTCCTCCCCTTGCAAGGAACCTTGCCCCTCCTCCACACCTGGACAAAGTCAAGTTGTACCAACAGGTGATGTGGGCTAGACCACTGAGGTGTCGTCACAGAATGTCGGTGCCACAGAGCCAAACTTGGGGATCTGGAATGGGTATGCAGTGAGGCCTCAGCATATGTGTTTGTAAGTGCCTGTGTGTGNTTTTTTTCTAATGGTTCTTAGCATGGTGGAAAAGTCCATGAAGGACTTTTGAAATCCCTCACAGAGTTTACTCCCTTGGCCTATAGACAAGACACCAGTGGTAACCTTTAGTGACTGCCAAAAGCTTCTAAGCCTCTCTTAGTCCTGCTATGCTAGCTGACCTTTGCAAGGAATCCTGGGTATTTTGAAGTAAGAACATTTAGTATAAGAAACAAAACAACAAAACAAAAACAAAACGCTTTCCCTGACATTTAAGAACAATATGAAAGTGTCTGTCCAAATTCACCTGGCAGGCCTAGCAAGAAGGGCAAGTGGATGTTCTCTTGGAGCCTGCTCCCTTCCCCCTCCCCACGCATGCCCTGGAACCTCCTCTTGTCCCCGCCAGGCTGACTCCGTGCTGGCCACAGAAGACTAGAAGTGCGAAAAGCTTTTGGATTTAATTAGAAGGAAGTCACGGGCAAGCTTAGAGGGAGCAGTGAGTCTATTAGATCTAAGATCCAAGTGGCATGCGCCGTGATCGCCACAGTGCTGTCTGCATAGGAAACCTAGGGTCCAGTGAGTTTCTCTCCAAGTCCTGCCAGCCTGCACATTAAAAAGTTCAAACGTGGCTTGGTGAAAAGCAATCAGATGTGTTATTGACACTGTTTCATTCTGAATAGCGCGTAGGACTAAAGGCTTTCTTGACTTGGTTCATTAGCTGGCTAACAAGCATTTCCCAAGCACCTACTGTGCATGGAGCACTCTCCCAGATACTCGGCTCTTGCTGTTGCTGCTACTGCTATTGAATTTCTGAATACAGGCTGTTGCCAGACATCCAATTTTCTGAGTGCTTGCTCTGACAGGGAACAATGACTAATGAACCAAACATCAGGGAGGGCCCTCTGATCTCCAGCACAGAACATGCCCATAAAGGCAGAGTCTAATTTGTTCAGCAAGCGGCTGCCAATTCTTCTGGGATCTTAATTACCTGGAGCAGTTTATATGGGTGAATCCCCTTGGGAGAGAAACCCTGAACCCTGTCTTTCTCACACCCTATCATACCCCAGGCCCCATAAATGTCTTTAAGCCTCAGCCATTGCACATGGGTACAAAGTCCAGGCCACAGCAGTTCACCAGACAGACATTAGGGCACTGCACACAATCCTCCTTCACACCTGTACACACACTGAGCGCGCGCGCGAGAGAGAGAAAGAGAGAGAGAGAGAGAGAGAGAGAGAGAGAGAGAGAGGGGTGTGTGTGTGTTTGCCTGAGAAGCTGTGCTTGTTTGTTGTGGCTGACACTGCCTTCTGTGCGGCGCATCGTCATCACTCTTCTCCCTGCCTAGGCTCCTTCCAGCTCACTAAGCTTCCCTGGAAAGGACTGGGAAAGAGGGGGGAGTCCCAGGGTCACGTGATCACATAGAACAACAAGCCCTCCCTCTGACGCCTGGTCCTGCAGCCTCGTGGAAGCCTGTCTCCTCCCTCCCTCATGTAATGAGGAGCCTGGCTTGAAGTCCTCCAAGGTCCCTTGGAGGAACCAGAGCATGGCATGCCACAGAGTCCCTGCCCCCCTCCTTTCCCTCAGGCTCATTTATAGCCTAATGACAAACCACCCCCAGGCTCCCAGTTTGACCTGCCCCTGCAGGGCCTCCGTCAGTCCCAGTTTCCCAGATTCCTGAAGGGAACTTGATCTGGCCCAAGGGCCAGCACGGGCTCTTCACATCTTCCCAGAAGTCACTGCTCAAGAGCCCCAGGCACAGCACCCACTCCTCCACCCGGCCAGCCCCAAGGCGCCGGGAAGCTGGTGTGTTGGAGGGGCCCTCTCAGGGTCAGTACCCCAGGCTGCCACGGACCGGGAGGAGCCGTGCCCAGTCAGGCAGGGGAGGGCGGCTCCAGCAGGAGTGACAGAACTTCCTCCGCAGCCCCAGGGGGAAGCAGCCACCCTGCCTGGAGGAACTAGGGGTGGCCATGAACCACTGCCCTGCCACCCCACGTGTTCAGAGCCCAAACCAGAGTGGTTGTTGGCCCTTAGCAATGGGAGAAACCAGTTAGACAGAAGCAAACAACACGAAAACAAACACAGCTTGGGAACTTTGGACCAGCTTCCAAACTGAAAGTCCTCCAACGTCCCTCGTCCCCTACCCCCCAAAAATGTGTTTACGGACGAAAAAAGGGAGGACAGTTAGACTCTGGGATGTCAGAGCCAGAAGGCACCTTAGAGAAAATCTAGTCCAACCATTTCATCTTACACATGGGGAAACTAAGGCCTCAAGTGAGACAGATTTCTGCTGGCTAGCAGAAAACCTGGCACTAGAAGTCAGTGCACTATCCCAAAGGCTTCTGGCTCCTGGCCATGGTTGGAAGAAGATATACCAACTTAAGGCCCAAGCAGGAAGTTGGGGACCCAGAAGCTGTAGGCCCAGCTCCAACCTGGAGTAGGCAGTGTAGCCTGGTAGGCGGAGGGTGGCCATGAGGATAGTGTGGGGTTGTGAGCCCTCTAGACCCCTTTTGCCTATCAACAGATATGCCTGTTGACATTACTGGGCCAAGTGGCATCACACCTGAGGCTCAATGTCAAGCCTGAGTTGGGTTGGGGACCCCTGCTCTTCCTTGTCTTTACATTTTCTAGAATATTCTTCCTACTGAGGGCTCAAGCTCTGAAAGGGTGTAGAAGCCCAGCCCTAGTTTCTCCACTGGTGGAGGGGGCAGTGTGGGGGAGAAACCCAGGTATGTGGCATTTACCACTCCTTTGGGATTCAGAGCCTACCTTGTTCTTTTCCAGCCCAGATGTAACGCTCCGGTTGTGAACAGGAAGAAGTGGTGGGTGGGTGAGAGTGCTTAGCGGCTTTGAGAAGGTGCTAAGCCATGGACAGCTTTCTTAACCTTGAGCAAGCTCTGGGGCCAGATTGTAGGCAGATGGCAAGGTCCACAGGGCTGACCCTGGAATGCTCAGGCCAAAATTAACTCGAGGGTATGTGCTCAAGCCATGGGCTGGGGGTGAAGCTGAGTTGACCTCACCCTCTCTGGCATGTCCAACCCTCCACTACTAGAAGAAGGTTGATGCCCTTCATTATGACCAGTGTAGAAATAGCACATGCAGTTTTCTGAGACAGGGTGATATGGATATCTGGGAGAAGCGCTATTAAAGTAGAGCTCAGCATGGAAGACAATCATTCCCACAATGTTCAATACTTAAAACACATGCGTTGGAACCTACTCCAGTCACTTCAACACACCTTGCTCTTGCTGAGGGCTTTGTTATACAGGCAACAGAAAAAAATCCTATTGACCTTTCACTCATAAAGTTCTGCACCAAAATTCCAGACGGTCACAACTGCCACTTCATTCCACCTATCATTTTACAGAGCCTATCATTTTATGGGATATTTTGGTACCTGTTATTTTGCATCTGTGGACATATATCTTTATAACTGTTCTTGAGTAATTTCTCTACATGTATTTCTTCTTCCCAACTTGACTAAAAGCTGCTGAAGGGTGGAAGGCAGGCCTTTGGTGCTTTTTTCTCGCCTCCTCCCTTCCCCTGTGGCACTCAGGACAGTGGTGTGGCCAAGAAGATGGTCTCAATAGTGCTATTCAACTCAGTCACAACAATTGGGGAAGCCTGTATAATTTCTGAATTCATCTGTAAGAGTATCCAGTGATGACGGAAATCTGCAGCTGGATCTATCGGCTGCAGCAAATAAAGAGCTATTCTTGAAGGGAGGGCCACCCAAAGCCAGCATGTCAGTTGACTTAACCACCCCTCCTTGCCCCATCTTGATGAACTAACAAATAATCAGTTGAAACAAGGGTGGGGTGCCTCACACCAAGCGGCCATTAAACCCAGGAGCTGGACATTCCATTTCCCAGCATCCTCTGTCCAGTCTCACCCATCTCTTTGGCAACAGGGTGTTAGGCTGCTTTCAGGTTCGTTTCCAGAAGTGGCGGTCTCCCTGAATCTAGCTGCCTGACTACATCGGATCCAGAGTGAGTTATTCATAGGACGTTATTTGAAATCAGAGGTTATATGTGTTCATTAGTGGGTATTAAAATATGCCTTGTTTACGGGTTTATCTAGCAGAAGATATAAGGGGACGAGTTTTGATGGTGGACACTCACACAAGGATGGGAAATTTGAGTATTTAGTAATACTTTCCCTAAACACCCATTCCAATCAGAACTATCTCTAGGTTTTCCTTTTTACAAGTGGCTTCACAGACCACAGTTAAGTTAGAAATCTTTCATTTCTAGCAGGAAGAATACAAAGGGAGCCTGGAGACCTATGTTATAGGTAAGACTGAGAATTGAGCTAAAGAGTGAACTACTTAGTATTAACCAAGTCATTAATTAAGGTCATGTTTGTACTTCAATTGTCAGCCCCAAACATCTGTTTGTTTAAACCGAGGTCACTTTAGTTTATTACAGTTATAGCCACTGGTGAGATAATCTGCTTAGATTTCACAAGTATGTGTGAATTGCCTACCTCAGCCCTTATTTTCACAGAATAAGAGTTCTCTTGAAGGCACAGGGTCAGACTAAAGATAATAAATGATTTTCCCTCTCAATAGAACTAAAAACAAGGCTTTAATTAATTCACCAAAATTCTAGGATTGAATATCTATATTACATTTCTTAATGATGTGAATCTGACCAAGGGTGATCCACAGGATTCCCATTGTTCCAAGAATAATCTTTAGGCAGACATATCATTGGCTCTGAGATTGTTTCCCAATCACTGAGTGCTGCCCTTCTCAACAGTGGAGTCACCCTCACTTTGTTGGTAGAGACTGTAGGTGGCCTGGGAGAGGGGCCAGTGAGGGCCATGATACAGAAACAGAGACAGAAAGGATACATGCTAGAAAACATCTCCTTGAGGAGGAGGAAACAGAGGTAGATAACTTAAGGACATCTGTGAGTGGACAAAAGGGAATTGAGGCCAGGCAAGCCTAAGACTTGAGGATAGTCCAAACATACACACCTATACAAACCCTTACCAGACACACACACACACACACACACACACACACACACATTCTCTCTCTCTCTCTCTCTCATACATCTTTCACATATACTTTCCTCACTCTAACTCTCAAGTCTCATATACGGGACTAAACTCAGATGGAGCTCCATACACGTCTCTCACACCCAAGAACCTCCCAGATGCCTTCCTTCCAGCTATCCCTTCACAAACACATGTATCTCTCCTCCCCACACACAGAAATATATGTACCATACATTTTGTCATACCCTTTTCCCGTATGATTTAAACATTTTATGTGTATCTACATTACTACCCAAACCCCCTCCACCAACCCAAGTCCTGACATATGTGCATAGGTACACATAAACACACTCATACACATCTTCCTTCTCAACAAAGGCAAAAGGGGTCCGTGCTCCATAAATTCTAGTGCTTTCTTCCTTGGCGGACGGGATTTAAAGGAATGACTAGATAGCTAGGTTAATAAGAGAAGTCATTTTTTTCTAATGGTTCTTAGCATGGTGGAAAAGTCCATGAAGGACTTTTGAAATCCCTCACAGAGTTTACTCCCTTGGCCTATAGACAAGACACCAGTGGTAACCTTTAGTGACTGCCAAAAGCTTCTAAGCCTCTCTTAGTCCTGCTATGCTAGCTGACCTTTGCAAGGAATCCTGGGTATTTTGAAGTAAGAACATTTAGTATAAGAAACAAAACAACAAAACAAAAACAAAACGCTTTCCCTGACATTTAAGAACAATATGAAAGTGTCTGTCCAAATTCACCTGGCAGGCCTAGCAAGAAGGGCAAGTGGATGTTCTCTTGGAGCCTGCTCCCTTCCCCCTCCCCACGCATGCCCTGGAACCTCCTCTTGTCCCCGCCAGGCTGACTCCGTGCTGGCCACAGAAGACTAGAAGTGCGAAAAGCTTTTGGATTTAATTAGAAGGAAGTCACGGGCAAGCTTAGAGGGAGCAGTGAGTCTATTAGATCTAAGATCCAAGTGGCATGCGCCGTGATCGCCACAGTGCTGTCTGCATAGGAAACCTAGGGTCCAGTGAGTTTCTCTCCAAGTCCTGCCAGCCTGCACATTAAAAAGTTCAAACGTGGCTTGGTGAAAAGCAATCAGATGTGTTATTGACACTGTTTCATTCTGAATAGCGCGTAGGACTAAAGGCTTTCTTGACTTGGTTCATTAGCTGGCTAACAAGCATTTCCCAAGCACCTACTGTGCATGGAGCACTCTCCCAGATACTCGGCTCTTGCTGTTGCTGCTACTGCTATTGAATTTCTGAATACAGGCTGTTGCCAGACATCCAATTTTCTGAGTGCTTGCTCTGACAGGGAACAATGACTAATGAACCAAACATCAGGGAGGGCCCTCTGATCTCCAGCACAGAACATGCCCATAAAGGCAGAGTCTAATTTGTTCAGCAAGCGGCTGCCAATTCTTCTGGGATCTTAATTACCTGGAGCAGTTTATATGGGTGAATCCCCTTGGGAGAGAAACCCTGAACCCTGTCTTTCTCACACCCTATCATACCCCAGGCCCCATAAATGTCTTTAAGCCTCAGCCATTGCACATGGGTACAAAGTCCAGGCCACAGCAGTTCACCAGACAGACATTAGGGCACTGCACACAATCCTCCTTCACACCTGTACACACACTGAGCGCGCGCGCGAGAGAGAGAAAGAGAGAGAGAGAGAGAGAGAGAGAGAGAGAGAGAGAGAGAGAGAGAGAGAGAAGCAGCAGTTGGTTACAGTAGAAAGCACTCGGGACTGCAAGTCAGGAGATCTGGGTATCAACCCAGCTCTGCCTTGGCTTCTCTGTGCGACCTTGGGCAAGACTTTTTCTGTCTCTGGGCTTTTGTTCCCTCTCCTACAAAATGAGGGCTAGGACTAGATGATCTCTATGGGCCTTTCCAGTTCTAGGACTTGACTTTCTGCTTTCTGAGCATCAAGAGAGCTGTGTACAATGGGGGTGAGACAAGGAGGGGCCAGTGGCTGGCTCAGGAGCCTGAGCAGTCACCATCACAGGGAAGGGGAACTCTCTCTGCCTCCTTGGGTCTGCCCTTTTCAAAGTCCATACTACTTCCAAAGAGTTTCACAAAGCAGGCTGGCAGATCTGGCAGCAATGTGGGTCTGCTATTCCCTTCTGCCTCATCTCCCTCCCCTGTCATTCCTTTTATAACCCTTGTTTCTTCCAACTCTCATTCTTTTTAACCAGCTCTTCAGCTCAAATTGACTAGTTCTCTTTAGCAAGCTCTTCAGAGAAGCCCGTGAGTAAATGGTCTCAAGAGTCTCCCGAGTCTGTAAAATGTAAATAACAGCCCCTGCCCTGGCGGCCTTCATAGGCTTTCCAAAGGATCAAATAAGATAAAGTCTGTGAAAGTGCTTTGGGAATTGTCAAGTGCTATGCAAATGTGAGGGATTATTATTAATGACGGGTGGGGAGGCAGCCACATGATGCGAGGAGCAGAGCGCCAACTTGCTTGCTAGCCTCACCATCTTCCCTGGGTAAAGGCACTGGCATTGCCAGCCAGCCTATAGCCAGCTAACCCATCAATCAGAATGGTTATTTGGTTAGTTTTACCCCCCACCCCCCACACATACACACTGTCCCCTGGAAGAGTTCAGAGGAAAGAGGACAAAGAAGGTTAATTTGGGTACGGAGAGACAAAGGCCTAGAGGAGTGATTAAAAAAAAAAAAAGCGGACCCTTTCTTTCAAACAGTCTCACATGGCAAATCTAATTTATAAAAAAAGATGAGGCAGAGCTACTCGAGTTGAAGTTGGGGTGAGTGGCATGGAGTCCCACGGGCTGGGCTTTCCACTTGCCCTTGAGATCAGTCTGGTGGTTCCCTAGGATTCCAAAGGAGCACACTGGGAAAACCAAGGTGTTGAGCAGCAGCTCTTGCTTGGCATCCAGGAGGCAGCCACAGCCTGGACACTGCAGGACTGGGGGTACAGGGCACAGAGAAGGGGGGTGAGAGGTGCTATTAGAAAGGCAGACCGGGTTGGGTGCAATGTCTTTTGTCAACTCAGCATCTTTGTCTAAGGTCCCAGGCCTGCATTCTTGGGTTACCCTAGAACGGGGTTGCAGCTTCGCGAATCAGTTCTAGAAGGCCTGTGAAAAACATGGATCTAGACATGGGTAAAACAAAGGCCTGAACCAAACGAACGTGAGCAGCGTGCCGGCTTTCTCACTCAGCTTCGAGGTGAAGAGGAGTTGCTCCCCAGGGTGAGTCTGCTGAAGCAGTTCCTTCCCACTCATGGCCCGACCATGACTGTGCATCCCTGACCTGATGAGGAGGAAGGGGACAGAAGGAATTGGCCGGACAGACAGAAATCGGCCACCAGGCCAGGGGCTGAGCGAAGCGGGTGAGCACAACAGCTGAGCCAATAGTCCAGGCAGAGGGTATTGGGCATGGCCAAGATTGGGCCCAGAAGCCAGCGACACAGCATGAGGAGAGCAAGCCGGGCAGCTGGGGGGTGGGGAAAGAGAGAACAGCTCCCTCCTGGAGCATTGGCTTCATTTCCCCACCCTCCCCAACCAAACAGGCTCAGCGACGGGACACAGCTGACTGACTAGGCGGAAACCGATCAGATACTGCAGGCACAAGCTGAAGGTTCCAGGCTGGACAGGGGTATGTGTGCCCAAGAGTTTCGCTGCCAGAACATGGGTGGTTGCTGACTCCCTAAGGCGGATGGAACAGTGTCAGGGATTTCATCAGAGTCCCTGCACCAGGGAGGCTATAATAATAATAATAATAATGATAATAATAATAATAATAACAAATATCACCTAGGAATAAATGATGCTGGCACCCTGGAAGCACCCGGTGCTGGTATTCCTATATTATTCAGGCCCTTTGCAAAAAGCCCAGCATCTTTCTCGAGGAGATTCTAATTCCACATGTGTCTTCCCCTGATTCCTTTTCCACATGTGGTGGCCCTGAGCTCCTTCTCAAATTACCCTGAGGTAACTGCTACAGAGACACATTTGCTGTGCCAGGGCTGAGCAGGAAATGGGTAACCCAGAGCAGAGGATCAGCAGCAAAAGCCATTTGTGCTTGAAGGAAACGAGAGCATGTGGAGTTCCGGTGTGCTCGGGCGGAGGGGAAGAGGTCGTTACATCGGCCCAGACAGTCTTTGTCCCTGCTCTTCTGGAAGGGAGCAGTGGGACCATCTCGGAAAATGTGTTGGATGAGAGAATTGCTTGGCTAGGGGTTACTTCCCCTGCATAAGCCTGTGTGAGCACAGACATAGGGAAGGAGGTGGAGTGGGGGGGGGGCTCCTGAGGGGCCTGGAGAGGAACAGAATTCAAGGAGGAAAGAAGAGCAAATGAGCCAAAAATAGCTTTGCAACAGACGCATCTGAAGAAGGGCTGTAACCCTTGTTCTGTAAGTGCTTAGGAGCTTCTCCCTTGAAGCAAGAATGGTCTTGCTATTGTAAGTAACTGCCTCCCTCTTGCTTCCTCAGGTATTTAAAAAGTCAACTGAGTCAGGTACACATGAGGAGGGATTTCCAGTTTCTCCCTCATATCGTCTAAAAGTGCCTGCCTGGCTGGTGAGGGGAGGGCACAGAGGCCTAGGCCGGCGTCAGCTACCTGAACTGCAGGCTAAGCCGGAGCCTTCACCCTGACGCCAATCCCCTTGTGTCTGTGCCTCTAAGGGGGTGGGAGGAGGGCACAGCCAGAACTCTTCCAGTCCCCTCTGGCAAAGTCCACTATATCCCCAGGGATGGCCTTACACATAGATGGAGAGGGTAGCTGTCTGCTTGATATGATTTGAGGAGCTGGAGGTCAAAGGAACCTTGCCCATGCCCCAAAATGTCTGCTCCACCAGCCCACAGTTGAGCCCCAGTTCTCACTTTCCTTGCAATACAATTGTGACTTAGAAGGGGAGGAACATGCAGCTACTATCAGTTGTTTACACTTTAACTGGATTTATTGTATCACATTAGCAATGGCGGAAAGCAAGTCTCCTCCTGGGGGATGGTTAAGATGACGGAGATGAGGCAAGTCCTGGAACATGAGCTATCACCTTGTAGTTGAGAGCCCTGCGCAGCTGGGGATCATTTGAGGGAGCTTGTGCTACAAGTGGGGGCATGAGGAAGAAAAGAAAGTATCGAAAACAAATCCTGCCCAGTTCACCATTTCCCATGGGATGTCCCTGCTTCCTGTACCCCAGCTGACAATGTTTCAGATTTGGCAAGGGGGGGTTAACACAGGGGAGATCCCACATCCTCTCTAGACAGGCATTTCTCAAGAATTGATACTCACCTCCTCCCGCTTAATGCAGGGACCAGGAGGGTTCCTCAGTGCAGGTTGAGAAGGAATGAGGTCTGGAGTGGGGGTGCCATTCATTTTCCCTACTGGGCTTCAAGGCCTGGCATGGCTCACCCCTTGCTTCCTAAGAAGAGGAGCCTGAAAACAGTCCTTAGTTTGTCATGGCAGGGGTGGTAGCATTTGCTCCCTTGGCCAAGCCCCTGCCTGGAGACAAAGAATAGGGAAGGAATGCACAAAGAGCTGCACCTGGAGGCCAGGAGTCCGTCTCCACTGATGCCAGGCACAGATCTGAGTGGAACGGGTGCTCCCCAAGACAGCTGCCTTGGCCTTTGCATCTGGGGTCCATTTGCACTGGAGAGGTTAGAAGCCATCTGGACAACTACGGCCCTAAAGATGGAGCACTGCTGCCCAGCTTAGAGTCCCCAGACACCACAGGAGTCTAATGAGGTTGCCAAGGGAGCAGGTCTGGCAGTCTCTTGGCAGGGGAAGGGATGTGGAGCAAAGACAGTCCCAGGCTCAGCAGAGGGCCCATAGCCAAGATACGCACGGCAGGCAAAAATGCAAAGATCAATCCACAAAGACAGCAAGAATTAAGTCTAGGTAGAGCCTGACTGAGTGAGCCCCTGGCCTCTGTGGGCTGTAGGGACTGGAGGAACCCCACCCACCCAGGTTGTCACAGAGGAGACATGGCATCAGCTACAAGCTGCTGTGGCTAGCTCAAGGATCTGGGACCCATCCCTTTGGCCTCTAACTGCCAGGCAAAAAGCAGCACCAGCCTCTGCTCTCCTTCCTTCACCTACAGCTTGGCCCCTGGCAGGGTGCACCTGGCCAGTACTGCTCTGTTTTCTTAAGTGTGCCCTGAGCCAGAAAGAAGAGAGTGAGGGAGGAAGGGTGTGAGGAGGGAGAATGGACTCGAGGAAGGGAGGAAGGGCCAGGATGCCAGCCTCCTGAGGTAGCACAGCTTCTGAATGAATACACTACTGACGGAAAGGTAGCAGTGCTGCCTCTTCCAATTCTAGCACTTCTGGGAGTCATTTCTCAGCTCACACTTCCCTCCTGTGACAGATACATAAATCCTTGGCTGAAGAGGTTGCCGTGCCCCTTCCTGTCTCAGACGTGATTTTCCTCAGATGAATTGCACCACCTCCTTCAGACTTGCATAGGTCAGACGACCAGACCAGGCACAGTGATATAGCCGTCAGGCTATGCTGAGGAGGGAGAAGGGAACTAAGATTTCCTGCTGACTCCCTGGCCCTGTGTCTCCCCACATCAAAGTAGGTATCAGTGGACAGGCCCCTTAGACCTTCCTGAACAAATCCATAACTAAGTATATGACACATTTCATAGACCCAGGAAAGACCTCTGTATGTCTGAAAACCAACTTCCAAGTATTTCTGGGTGGCTTTTCCACTTGTGAATTGTCTCTGGCAATGCTTGGCCTCAGCTTAGCTTCTCCCTATTTCCCATTTTTCCTCCTGGTTTCTGTATACTCCAGGGATGCAAGCTCATTTTCGTATCAGCCCAAATAATCAGGAAGAAAGAACTACTGAAAAATATGAGACCTATAGTGCAATTTCAAAGAGCTATACATGATTTTTAAAATAGTATCTTCTATTTTGGATTACTCATGCAACACGTCCGATGTTACCCCAGCCATGTGCAAGTCAACTATGATTCTGTTTGGAATCCGCGTGTGAGTGGACAATTTATTTTTGCAAGGACCTTCTTTCTTTATGCTCATCTTGGACTGCTGTTAAAGTGACTCTGTATGCCTGAGTACCTAGAGACTAGCCAGGAGGGATGGGGAACCTGGGATTTGGTGATCATTATGGATAACCCACAAAGTGGATAATGAATACAGGAATAATCAAAATGTGACTCTATTCAGACATAAGAATGGGGCTGTGTGGGTGGGTAGGGCAGCTGAAGACAGAGGCTGCAACGAACCATTAGCACACCGTTTAATATCATTAAGGAGCAACCATGATCCTGGGTGCTCTAAATAGGAAAAAAGGCATGTAGGAACTATGAGGTCATCTTCCGTCTCTATTCCATGGCCATCGGCCACTAATGAAACCCTACACTGCTCCAATCTCCTATAGGACAGCTAGCTCAGGGTGTTAGGGCAGGCGATTGGATCCAGTTAGTTTTGCTCCTTTCCTAACCTGCCATCTTGCAAATGTGTGTCACGTGTCAGAGGAGAGATTGGGGTGCTTGGCTGAAGGCAAAGGTGTGACTGCTTGTCTGGTGGACAATTTGGAGATTGTCTAAAGGATGGAGAAAAATGCAAGCTGGTCCAAAGCCTTTATTTTTTAAATAGGTTTAGCTAATTTGGAAAAGAATGCTGACAAGGGACATAGGAACTACCATTTAAGCATATTAAGTGGTGTATGAAAAGGCTGGAGGACAGACTTTAGGAGGAACAGTCTTAGAGGGCAGAGGTTGTTAAACATGGGACTGTACAACCAAAGGATGTTGTGGTATTTCCTTCCTTAGAGGTGTTTGAAGCTTAACTGTCCCTGCTGGGGGCTTTTGCTAAAGACAGTTCCAGGGATACGACAATATGGGAAAGTCACGCAAGGCTACTGAGTCACAACCCAGCCGGAAGGCAGGAGACCAGACCCAAAACCTTTATCACCTCTCTGCTTCCCTTCAGGGCTCACCCTCATAAACTGCAAGGTGAGCCCTGGGAGGAAGCAGGACTAATAAACATGTTCCCTATCTCATGGCAATGGAAGAAGGAAGTAGACCAAAGAGCCCAGCACAAACTCTTGACAGAAATGGGAACCCTCTTATCCAGTTTGATTTTATACAATTTTCCCACCAAAATCTGTCCAAATCTGGCTGGAAATCGGCCCAAGTTCATGCGAAATTATTTCAGTGACATTATTTCCTGTCCTTCTACTGTGGCTTTGTGCATTCAGAGAAAGATTGTAACCTCTTTGACTTGCTTCCTGGAAATACCTTCTTACGTTTACGTTTGCGTTGAATATGCCCGTGAACAATGCTGATAAGAAATCCGTGGAAGCTGGTGAGGACAGCCCCACCACCCTTCCAGAGGCTGCTTCCCCGTGTGTGCCGGAGTGTGGTAGAGACGGGCAGTGGCCTGGAGCAAGGGAGAGGCCTGCTGCTAATCTGGAGTGTTGAGTGTCACGGGGGCAGAGCAGGACACCACCGGGGAATATAAAAATAGCAGGGTGTCCTTAAACTTAGAATAGGGCTGTCAGAGGGGGCCTTCAAGCTAGGTGTACATGGACACGACAATCTCAAATCGCAGCGTCCGGCCTCGGTGACTCCCTGGCTCCCCTTGCCTGCCTCTGCTAACACCGTGCGGTCTGCGGCGCCAATCCAGTGATTTGCCTAACACTGTCAAGATTTTGCCCATACATTAGTACTGTCAGTATGTTATTTACTTCATATTTTCTCTAAAACAACTTTAAGCAGATTCACTTCTTAAAAATGCCTCCACCTTAGAAACATTTTTGAAATCATAGGGTGTATGTGTTAGATACATTTCCCCCTAATACATGTTAAATAAATAAATAGCTATAAAAATAGAGAAACAAAGTTGGTCCACCTACCACCTAAAATCAGCTTGCACACCACCAGTGTATGTTTACCACGCTTGGGAAAACAGTGGTCTCTGTATAGTGCACGCAGATGGTCCCCACCTCCAACAAGCACGGCTTTATTTCCTCCTCCAATGTAAAGCCGGCAGGGCTTTAGACCGCCCGAATGGCTGGGATACTATCCTGAGCCTGCCTCCCTCGCCTTCCTCTCAGGGCTAGGGCCCTGGCCCTTATTATTTCCCTCCTTTCAGGTGCCAGGCCCAGCCAAGACTAGAGCTTATAACAGAACACAGGGCCCTTATTCTCAGTCAAGTGCTCCTTCCCTCGAGCTATTTCCCCTGCTGAGAACTGCACACTAGACCTCACTTAACTCGGACAGTGCCCTCTGTGGAGTGGACTTCCTCTGCCTTGGCCCTAGGGGTTGCTTCGGCTGGAGTGCCCCAAGCCCACATCAGTAGCCCAGAGCTCACACAGGCCCCAGCAACCTGTAGCAGCTGGGGGAGCCAGGAGCACATGAGGCCCCGAGTTGGAACACGGTCTTCCCTGGGAAGCCAGTGATGCCTGCCCCCTCCTTGAGCCTGCTCCCCCGGTGGTCAGGAGACAAAGGAGGCCCTCAGCAGGAATACGAGTGGGTGGGGGCAAAACATTCTTCAAGGCAGAAAAGATGTGTGCAATATTGGCTAAACTAAGGACCATCCAACAATCAGGGCTGACCAACAAGGGAGCCGGCTTGTGTGTAGATGCCTTCAAGCCAAGTGGGCGTGCCCAACCCCTGGGGACGCTTTCCAAGAGATTCCTGTTTCAGCCGGAGAGTTCAAGTCCTTCAGTGGCTTACATTTGTTTGTTGTTGTTAAATAGATAATCACCCCACCCTTCCCCCCACCCTCCTTAATCTAACCAGGCCCCTCTCAGGGTCTCTGGGTACAAAGTTCTTAGAGGAGCAGAAAAATCTCTGAGAGAGTCGGGGCTAAGGCTAGGAGCTCCATGCACTGGGCTCTGGGAGCTCCCAAAGCCCCTTAACTCCCACCACCCATAGGGAGACACCTTCTCGTTCTTGGAACCCTCTGATGAGAAAAGCATGCTAGGTGAGGATCCAAACCTTGCAAACATTAAAGGACACATGTAGATTCTTATTTGTGTCCTTGTTTGTTTAGAGGTGTAATCTCTATTTGGTGAGGGTGGTAGCACAATCTATCTCCCTGTTGCTTTTTGTCCTCCCCTACTCTCTCTTCCTTGTCTCCCTTCTTCTCCCCTTCCAGCAGCCTCTAAGGCGCCAAGGAGGACCATAAGGGCTTTATATAGTGGCAAGAAGTGATTGTTGAACAAACTGAGCTAAGAAGAAAGAGGGCTAGCAGTGAGGGAGCAATGTGTGTGGTGGTCAAGGGGAGGGTGCTAGGGCAGTGGGCAGGTGTCTGGACAGGTGGAGGTGGTTCTTCTTCTTCTCACTGTCCCCACTGCAGTCTCCACAGCAGTGGAGGCGCTGGTGGGTACATGGTTGGCAGGGGACATTGAAGATGGCCTGCCATGTAGGGAACGCCAAGTTCTTACGCATGGGATGGCAAGGAACTCTGGGTTTAGTGAAATGTTACCTACTATGGCTTATAGACGCTCCCCATATAGCCCAGAGAAGGAGGACCAACTTTGAAGAAATCTGAATGCAGTGAAATGTACCAAACACCAACACTCACCAAGCAGATTGGTTTTTGGTAGCTCCTCTGCATCAGTGGGGGGAAAGTAGCTATATATAGCAGCCACCAAATTCTCAGAGGTCCCCGCATTGTGTCATGCAGTGGAGGGTCTGGTGAGAGTGGGGATTTACCAAGAAAGTAGGTTTCTAAGACAAGGGGTCAGTCTCATCCCTCTTAGACTCTATTTTAGATCTGGATGTGAACATCCAAGATGTGAAAATCCCCCCAATTCAATTGAGAATTTCTGCAAAGACACACATGAAGGACTCAGAAAATGCATTCTGGGTTAAATACCTGAGTTTGGGGGCTGAAGGAGCCACTGGGAGACATTTGGTGGAGGGGTTCATTAGCACCTGGGCATTGACCATACCTCCAAACACTCTGGCTCTCCTTACTACCTCATTCCAAGCCCATCATTCTTGAGTTCTGAAAATCAACCATAACATTCTATTCAGCCTGGATTCCCTCTTGGGGTCATGACTCTTAACACATCTACCACCTTCTCTTCCTTTTTCTTGTTCATGTGAACCCTCTCTCCCCCACGCCCACCATTCTAACAATCAGGGGTTTCAATGAATTATTCAATGGTCTCATCCACACAGGTCAAGATTTTAGAGGTGTGGTCTTCCAGAATACCTCAGTTGGAAGAAACCTTAGAGACTATCTTGTCTCTCCCCTCCCCCACTTTGTAAGTAGGGAAAGTAGCTCACAGAAGGGCAGGAAGTTACTTACTCAAGCTCAAGCATCAGATTGGTGGCAAAGTCGGGACTCGAACCCAGATCTTCTGGATCCAAATCTGACCCGCTTTCCACCACCTCAAGCTGTAGCTCCTCCAGGAACTGTGCCTCCTCCACGAGTTCAGAGTCCTCCCCAAGCTGGGGCTCCTCCACAAGCTGGGGCTCCTCCAGCCTTTCCCCCTTCATCTCACTGCTGCCCAGGGAAGCCTTGATTGCCTGGCTGGGGTTGGTTCCCTTTCTCCCTTCTTTCTTCTCTCTTCTTCCTTCTCTCTCTCTCTC
>NW_017731727.1:536814-557593 GCF_001890085.2 Hipposideros armiger
TCTCTCTCTCTAGCTCTCTCTATAGCTGCCGGGCTAGGGCGGGAACAACTGAAAACTCTTTCCCAGGCTCGGAAGAAAAAGTGCTCAGGGAGCCTCGTGGCCAGCCTGGGCTGGCTCGCCTGTGGAAGCGGGAGG
Source organism: Hipposideros armiger (assembly GCF_001890085.2). NCBI lineage: Eukaryota > Metazoa > Chordata > Mammalia > Chiroptera > Hipposideridae > Hipposideros > Hipposideros armiger. The sequence continues at coordinate 536,950 of NW_017731727.1, forward strand.
AAGTTCCCGGCTCTGAGTGCCTTGGGGGCTCCCAGGCTCTGAGGGAAGGCTGGAGCTCCTGGGGCGAACGCTGCCCTCCAGATCTTCTGCTGAGGCCGGGCCAGCTTCCTAAACTAACTCCCAGACTGAAGGGGAGGGCCGGATCCTCCGGGGGAGCCCAGACGGCGGCTCTGCCAGCCAGCCCCTGTGGTTGGAACTTTCAAAAAGACCAATGTTTCAGCAACTGATTTCTTTTCCAACCCGAAACAGCAGGCCTTTCTGTCCCCCTTGCATGACTGTGGCTGTGGCATGCAGCCCCAGCCTGAGCAGAAGCAGAATTCCAGGGCTGGGGCTCCATAACACCCAAACCACTGGTCAATTCCATTAAATAAAATCAAATAAAAAAACACCGTTTTTGGCATCAGGTGGACTCAAAGCTGGTCTCCTGGCATGGAGAAATTGTGTACCTACTGGGATGGGATGTGCACAGCTGTCTAGAGATGAGAAGTCAGAAGACCATTGGATGAGAAAATCAGGAGACATGGTTTCTCTTTTCAGCTGGTCACTAATTGGCTGTTTGGTTTGGGGCAGGTACCCACCCCACTCTGGGCCTCAGTTTCCTCATCTGTAATGGGAGGGAGTCAGACTGAATGGCTGAAAAAGCCCTATGAGTTCTGAGCCTCTGTGTCTCCATCTAAGATGCACGTGGAAGCAAAAGGTGCAGGCAACCAACCCTGGGAGGGGGAAAGCTCCGGTCTTGAAGAGGCAGTCCCCAGTCCCACGGTGCTCTGGAATCCTTCATTTGCTAGCTATGCCAGTAGGGTGACCTAGGATTCTGTAGGTTTTCATGCCTGGTAAAAATTTCAAAGCTGCTGGCAGCTCCCCCCCCCCCACACACCTGGAAGAAAACCTTCTCAGTCATACTTGAGTGTGAATGAAGAAGGTTCAGAGACAAGCGAGCCTTGACAGGGAGAGAGCTTGCCAGACTGTGCAGCAGGTGTTAGCTGGCTCTGAGGAGAGGGTTCCTGGCTGATGGAGGAAGGGCAGGGGTCAGTGAGGGGACTGGTGACAGAGGGAGGCAAGGCAAGTCAGGGAAGGTTTTGTTCTGGTTCCATATATGGCTTGCCTAAGATGACGAAGGTTTCCCTCTACTGAGTGCTTCCTGGGAGCATCCTGTCAACCTTCACAACCACACTTCTCCCATTTTCTAGATGAAGAAGCTGAAGTCCAGAGAAGTTGTCACTAGCCAAGGCAGAGAGTCTGTCAATGGTAGTCTATCGGACGGAAATGCGCTGTGCTTCATGAGCACATGGTGGCTAATGTCCTTCTCTGCTCCTCAGTGGCGCCTCCATGCCCTTTTGAAGGCAGAGAAGCCCATCCCAGCTCCCTCACAAGGTACGGCACCTCCCATCCCGCTCTAGGATCCTGGCTTCCCAGGATTCAACAGCCCTGAGCACACCTTGCTGCGAATGCTAGACTATGCTAGCAAAGCCTCCCACGTTTGAACAGGAGACTGAAGACACAGCATTTTGGAGACATGGTGATTTCTGTGGGCCAGTTTCAAGTACAATTTCCAGTGCATTAGTTCATTATTCTCTTCCCTGACCTTCATCCTGTTCATCTGGCAAATGATGAGCTCTTCAAAGTCTTCCTGATCCTGATTTCCAGCTGATAGGCCATTATGGCCCTTAGAGAATCACTCTGCCTAAATCAAGGCTGCTTGATCTTGGCAATGAGAACATTTCCTTGGGGGGTGGCTCCTATCTGAGGGCCTCAGTGAGCCAAAGGAGCCTCAAAATCCACATCTTAGGGCATTAGCAGTGACTGGGTCCATTTTGCCTTCCCTCGCTGCTGATTTGGGGCAAGAATTCCCAACAGAGTGGCACATGCAGTGCCCAAGGTTTTACAAGGTGACTTCTTTTCTTTTTGAAGATTTTCTACCCCTGGGGGAAGCCCCCTTAGCCTGTGTCCTCGCAGCTTCCTGCACCTATCCTTCATTATGATCTATTGTAATGAAATTATTATTTGTGTAATGATTATTTGACATCTGTCTCCATCATTAGATTGTAAGTTTCCTGCCTCAGGATCCTGCCTGGTTTGTTGATTGACACTGTGGCTCCTGTGTCTAATGTTTGCTGTGTGTGTGAAAGGAGAAATCCTCCTCCTCTACAAGTACCTGGGGTGGGCAGTCTTAGTCCAGTGCCCCCAGGTGTGCTCCCCAAAATTGTTCGACTGTGGAGCAGGGTGCCCCATTGAGGCAAATTTGGCCAGGAAATGAGAAGGGAGAAGGATGTGGGAATGTACCCTAACAGCTCCTTAGTCCATTCCCCAACACCATTTGGTATCAGGAAAGTATATGCTCGTTTTAATGATTGACTTCTAATGGAAATTTCAAAGACATTTTTATTATGAAAGTATTTTCATGAAAATACTTTCATCTACGCATAGCCCACATGCACTTTCCTTTCCCTTAGAAGTACCTGCTTCTGACTCCTTTGCTTTCCTCACCTGTCTGTCTCCTTCTGTCCATGGTCCTTATAATCAGCCCTCTCACAATTTTATCCAGTTCTTTATTGCAACTGTCACCACCTTCCCTATATTTATAAATTAATATAACATCCCATGGTAATTTTATCTAGCTTCTCTGAATGCTTGCAGTCAGGAAGTACTTTCAGCTATCTAATCTCAATTCTTCATGCTACAGTAGAGGCCTGTTTCCTCTTGTTCTGTTCCTAGTGTGGTTTGGAAACAGCTAGTCACCATCTCTGAGTTGCAACTTTTCTTATATTTGAAGATCAACCTCTCTTTTCTCTCTCCACCACCCTCCGCTCCACCTTCGAACTCCTCTTAGATCCATCATCTTAGTTCCTATAGCCTGGCCCCACAGCCCTCTGAAGTCCCAGGTTTACCTCCTATTGGCTAAAGAAGTCTTATCAGCCTTATCTGGACCCATTACAATCGGCCTCCCTTGGATCACGCTGAGCTCTCAGCTGTCACTTGCCTTGACATTGTGTGGAACCATCCCTCTCCAGTGAAAGCTCTTTGGAGCCCCTCGATCAATGTCTTTGCCCCTCTCCCAGGTGTAGCCTCCCTGCTCTTCTGCAGTCAGGCTGTTTTTCAGACAAGTATCTGACATTTGAAGCCCAGAAAATTTACACCTCAAGCCCCAGAAAGGCGTGCAGCCTGAAGCTCTGTCCCCACTGCCTCTGTACAATGAGAAGCATTCATAACCGAGAAGGAGGCCAGCAAAGGGCAAAGAAAACCCAGACGACCCTCCCCTTTCTTTTTTCTTTACAGTAAATAATTTACAAAAACAAATTTTCCTCCTCCCATGATATACCCACTTTATCACCAGTTCCTAGGGCCAATCTTTACACATTTCCATACTGTCATGGACTATTTTTAGCAAAGGATTAAGTACTAGTTGCCTTGTGGGCTTCAAACTCATTTCTTCCTTTTGACAGAATATTGTCAGTCCTCAAAAAAAAAAAAAAAGAATTTTGTCAGTCCTCTCCTTTTGGACCTGCTGGCCACAAAGGTATTCTCACGGGTGCGAGCAGCTACATGATATGACTTCAGGGGCTCTTTTGAAAGTCCTCGGCCTAAAAATGTCTCCTCTGGCCTGGTTCTGATGATTAGAATTTCAGCATTCGAGATTCATTTCTTTAGCTCAAGTATCACTTCCCCAGAAAGCCTTGTCTGATCCTTTGTTATACTCTCTGACAGAAGCTCATTCCTTTTCCCTCTTGGCATTTAGATTGAAATTATACATTCATTAGTGTGACTATTCAGCTAATGTCCATCTCCCCCACTCCACTGACTATTCATGATGGCCGTGACCATGCCTTTTGTGCATTTCCCAGTCTATTCCCGGTGCCTAACATAGAGCCTGGCACATGGATGGTGTGCAAGACATATTTGTTGTTTACTGAATCTGTTCATTAACTTAAGTGTGAATTCTCCAGAGCACTTGTGGGAACGGGTGTGAGCATGGATGTGCAGGACACTACCTGTGGGGCAGGGGCCCCAGAAAACCAAGGTGGACTGCTGACCATAAGCAACACCCTCCTTCCCCAGGTGGCCTGAGGCTGGTTCCTTTTCCTACCCCAGTTCCCTCTCCTTTCCTGTCTGCTTGAGGCTTCCCTTGTTGCTCAGCCCTGCCCCAGGGCCTTCATTTATTGGGCATCTTGGGGAAAAAGGGTTTGACCCAGATGCAAACAAGGCTAAGACACCCTGCGGGGCCACCAGCAACTTTTTTTTCCAGAGAGACTTGGGCAAATACTATATACAAAAAAGTGTATCCACATTTTAAGAAAGGAAAAAAACTGCATTAAAATTGTAGTCCTCAATATATACCGATAACAAAAGATGAGTACAAGTCACGTTTGACTTCTGCAATTACAAGAGGTGCTCAAAGTAGTTATCATCAGTGTAATTTTAATACAGCTTTTTTCCTTTCTTAAAATGTGTATACGTTTTTTGTTGTTTTTTTTTTTGCGCCCTCTGTATAGTCTTATGGGAACACCATGATACCTCGCTAGAGTTACTCACCTCAAAAGGGCCCTGGTGGAGACTGAGGCCAGAGGTGCACAGATATGAAGCCACACCCCCAGGCTTCTCTGGTGCCAGCCCTCGATTGCACTACCAAGCTCCACCCTCCTGGTTCCAGTGGGCTTTCTCCAGGCACCAAGGGAGATGCCTTCCTTCCCCCTGGCCCTGAAGGCCTCCACCCACCCAGGGCTAGCCCAGCTCCTTAAGCAGAGAGTGCTAGGGGCCAACTTGCTCTGTGTCTGAGAGGGGCAATGAGAAAAGGGCCAAAGTGGGCCTTTTTCTCATTCCTGAACCTTGGTGATTCTGGGTTCCAGCCCAGGAAGAATGGAAAATTTTCCTCGCCATCCCCACCCAAGGCCAGCCCCTTTCTACTCATGAGCCCCACTGGACTGGCAAGGTTCCCCTCCCCGCTCCCGACCAGAAAGCCTGCAGCCACTTCCCACAATGCCAAAGCCAACCCATTCTTTAAGGCTCTGCTGGAAGCTGCCGCCATAAAGAGACTCTCCCTTCCTAGTTTGCTTTGGCACTGCCCAAGCTCTAGACCTGCAGACCCAGGGCGCCATGAGCTTGAAGCCTTTCCCTCAAGGAACAAGAGCTCCAGTGGGGATGCTTTGTTCCCCACCTACTCTGGGTATAGTTGCTTCACTCCCCTGGCTACACTCTCAGCTCCCCACAGCCCAGTCCTAGCCTCTGCTACCTCCCATGTGGGTCCTCTACCACGCTCAGCAGGGAGGCATTCAATAAATCCATAGTAAGTGCTCAATAAATAGCAAGCCCTTGGTCAAATAAGAGAGATTGACTCACTGAAGTGCTTGGTCACTCAGTACAAGGCTGAATGAGGTGCTGCCATCATTCATTTGCTGTGCACCTAGGCAGGCCCAGTACGTTGCCTGAAAACTGAGGAGGGTTTTTTCTTATTTTTTCCCCCCCTTGTTTCTTTTTCCATTGGCACTAACTATGAGCTGAAAGAGCATGGAGGATAGTAGGGAGAAGTGAGGGGCTGGAAGCCTGGGAGCGGTCTCAAGGAAGGGAAATTCTGCACCTCCAATACTGACTGAATTCTGGCTGTGATAGAGGGGACACGAGGAGCCCTGCTCTCCCGAGCCCTGAGATGGTGGTCTTGAACTTGCCTGAGGGTTTATGTGTCTGAGCTTCGGATGCAACCATACCCACTGGTTATTCCCATGCTACCGTTTTTTTTTTAACGTTATTTCGTGTTTCTTCTTTCTCTGACTGGAGAGCAGCATCCTCAGCTATCCTCGGCCTCTGAGGCATTTACCCGCTAGCATCACAATGAGACAGGTTGGGTAAAGACAAGGGAAGACAAGAAGAGGACCTACTGGTTTCGTCACAAACTTTGAGCCAATGAAATATTAGATTCATGGGGCTATTCTGTGTTGTAGGTAGTCAAATCAGCTTATTAGAAAAACATGTCATAGAATCCAGCCAGCCTGACTTCACCGGGGGCTCAGTTGTACCAAGGCAGTAATGTAATTTATGGAACAGGCCAGGAAGACAGCTGAGAATCATTGTGAATTCAGGCCAGCTTGGGGACTTGGAGACTTCATGGAGAATGGATTGGGAATTGGCACTTTTAGGGCCTACCTTTAAACAGCTCCTCCAGCTTCTGGTAAACCCCTCTGCCTAGGGTCCCCAGAGTAGTTCCTGAACCAACAAGCAGATACAAAAGGAAGAGGGACTTGAGACCTGTTCTGGGCCTCCCCCTGACTCACCAGGCTGTCCATTTAGCAACATACTTCCCCCCCCCCACAAGCCATAAAGGACACTAAGCCCACAGCAGCTCACCCACCTGCCTACATTTACTGCTGAGTGTGGGAGTTCCAAGGGAATCACCTTTGCAGCCTGGTACTTGCCTCTGAGCAGACTGCTTGACTGCCACTAGGGAGAGCAGGCTTTTCCTTTGGGAGTATGAGGAGCTCAACCTAGACCCCCAGCAGGCTTCTGAATGCCTGGCCCCAGAGAGGCCTGCCACTGACAAGCAGAAGCTTGATGCTTCAGGAACCTATCTCTGTTACATAAGGCACTACACGAGATATGAGTCAGGGCCCTCAGGCTGGCCTTGGCCCAGTCTAGTCTGGGAGTGAGGCTAAATGGGAGGTGTGTGTGTGTGTGTGTGTGTGTGTGTGTGTGTGTGTGTGTGTGTGTAAGCCAGGAAGGAGTCGCTGGAACCATCTCCCTTCCTCTCACTTCTCACCCCCTTCTTCCTCAGGGATAACGGTAGCCAATCACTGGCCTAGACAGCTCAGGGGAAATCCCGGCCAGACCCCTAAGCTGCGAGCAGCTGCTCTCCATCTCCCCTGAAGAGCAGACAAGAGGAAGCGGGTTGAATACCCAAGGCTATTGGCAAGTAAATTCTTCCTTGGAGGAAGGATGGGGAAGGTCCCTGTGGTGCTCTGTCCACAGGCAGGGGCCTGATTTCAAGCTGGGCCTATTTGAGGAAAGTAGCTCCCAGGGGAGGAAGGCTGATAGCGTGCCTGGGGCATCAATGACCAAACAGGCTTCCAGCTCTTGTTTCCCTTTGGGCTAGTGTCTGCACAACGGGAAGCTTCCCATTCAGTCTCCCGTACAGGCGGTGATCTCACACCTGCACTGTTTCCAAAAGAGCAATAGCTACTTTGGGGCAGGGATCTCCAGCTAGAAGATAGAAAGGAATTTGTCTTGTCTGCTGATAAGATTCTCTCCTGCCTGGATTAACATTTGGAAAACCTTGCTTTCTGCTCTCAGAGACCCCCATCTCATCTCTAGTCGGACTCCTTAACTAAGCTAGACAATGGCCTCCACAAGCCATTTTCCCTGTCCCGGCTCCTTCTCTAACCTGCCTCGAGGCTGACATCTAGCCTTCTGGACTTCACAAGGTTCCCATTAATCAATGGGGTTCTATGGAGGGCCTGCTCTGCCAAAGCCGTGGACCCACAGTGAAGCCCTAACCCTTCTCCCATTATTGCAAGCATTGGGACAGCACAACATGTCCTGGGCCATTATTGCTGTCTTCATCTAAAAGGGAAATTTTGTCTTTTTGACCCCTGTGGTCATGGAGTGCTCTCCCTTGAGTATACCAAGCACACAGAGTGCCCCACCAAGCTTCAGTCCCACTTAGCATGTTGGCTTCTCTGGGGCTCAAGAGGCTATATTGCATGAGACCAACCACTTAGTTATGTAAACCCAGCCAGCGATTGCAGATCATGGCTTTGTAGTTATCTTGAGAGATGTCTTATATATGAGGAGAAAGTTCAGGTAGGAGCAGAATTGCGATGAGCAAACACAGCACAACGGCCACCACCAGGTGCAGACACACCGCCCTCATTCCTCTCAGCCAGCCCACAAGGTGGGGGTTAGGGCTCTGCTGAGCTCCATCACTCAGGGGACCTGGAGGCCCTGGCAGTCTTGGCCAGACACATCCACATGTCCATCTCCATTGACCCAGACTCCCTGGCCTTCAGGACCCGTTCTGGAAAGGAGCCAATGCTCTACCTGGAATTGAGAGTTTGTTAGTTTATCTGGAAGTGCAAATATAAGCAGGAGTGTTAACCTTCTCTCCAGGTGGAGAGGGAAAATAAGGTCAACCTGGAAATAGTTATTTTCTGAGGTGTGGACTCATATGGGTCCACTCCTGGCAAACTGGAGAAGCAGGTAAAATTCATGCTCTGGTCCTGCCACCTTTCTTTAACAGCATGAACCTTCCATCCAGACCTCCTGAGCCCTCATGCTGTCCAGAGCCCCTTACTGCAACAGGCCTTTCATGGACTCTGGCCTCGTCTCCCTACCTCGCTTCTCCAAACTTGGCCTTCCCATGTCCCAGTCCCAGAAAACCCTACCCCCTGTGAGCCGTCACCCTGAACGAAGTTCTGATGAACAAATCCACACAAAGTTGTCAATGATGAGTAAAGATGTCACTTGTTAGTCCTTTAAAAAGTGAGCCCTGGGGCATAAACCAGGGAAACCCTGGCCATTCATGAGAGAGACACACTAAAACTTTTTGCCTGTCCCTTATTCATGAGCATCCAGAAAACATAGCATTTCTCCCATAAAACTTGTATTTCCATCACTTTGTTAAACGTCTTAACTTTCTTTACATTATAATCATTAACACGAGCAGCTGACTCAGGTAGGGCACATTCTACCCAAAGAAACAGACATTTGCTCATTTCATGAGAGTTACCATATTTCTGTGGACTGACTATGACTTAGAGGACCACAAAACTGGGTTGAAAAGTAGGTGCTGGACAACTCCAGTCCTAGGAAGAGACCAAAAATAATTGAAAGAAGGGACTCAAAAAAATAACTGTACACCAATGTTCATAGCAGCATTCCTCACCAAAGCCAACAGGTGAAAACAACCCAGGTGTCCATGGACGGATGAATGGATAAACAAAATACAGAATATCCATACACTCAAATATTATGTAGTCATAAAAGGAAAGAAAGCACTGACATATGCTACAACATGGATGAACCTTGGAAACATGATACTAAGTGAAAGAAGCCAGAGACAAAAGGCTACCTATTGTATGATTCTACTTATATGAAATAACTAGAATAGGCAAATTCAGAGACAGAAAGTAGAAAAGAGATTACCAGGGGCTGGAGCGAGGGGAGAATGGCGAGTTAGTGTTTAATAGGTACAGAGTTTCTGTTTGGGATTTTGACAAAGTTCTGGAATTGGACAGTGGTGATGATTGCACAACACTGTGAATGTCACTAATGCCACTGAATTATATACTTAGAATGGTTAAAGTGACAAATTTTGTTACATACAATTCACTGCTATATGTGTAATAAATACATATATAATACACAGATAGTTTATACACATTTTATATATGGTAGGTGTGCTGGTAGAGCACTAGGGTCACTCATAGGCCTCTTAGCACATGGAATTCCCATCTGTGCCTCAGCAAAAAGACAGTTTCTTTTATACTGAGGTTCTGATGAGGTATCCAAACCAGGAATGTTAAGTTGCAAATGCATTTGTGTTTTTAATAGGAAATGTGCCTTAATCTAAGAGTGCCTATTCTTTGTGAGACCACTAGGCACTCAGGAAATAGTTATTTTAAATTACCTTGGGCTAGGGAAGGACTTTTGAAGCTTGATACCAAAAGCAAAAATCACAAAGGCAAAGAAAGGCAGGCTTAACCACATAGAAACCCAAAACCTCTCAACAGCAAAGAACTCCATCGTCAAAATCAAATGTCAAATTAGTTGACAAAGGGTTGCAATCTCTAATTCAGGGTTTCTCACGGTGTGGTCCACATACCACTGTGCTATGGGAGAGGAGTTTTAGATGGTACCTGGACAGAGAGCTGAATCTTAAAAGAGTATGAATTTAGGCACTACAGCAGGTAGGCAGGGGAGTAGCTTTGCCTCTCAAATCACACCGTGTAAGTCGCTATGTCCTCAGAAGTCAGGCCCAGGAATATTACATTTATGAAATCATGAATTCTAAGACTCACTTAGAAAAACACAAATTTATTTTTATGCAATAATTTATTTCTTGGCGACCTGATCTCTCCCCTTACTACTATATATCAACTCAATAGGGAAGGTTAAATGAATCTAGCATGCATAAAGCAATTAGAAATCTTTGCTATTGTTATTTTCTGAGCGTCCAAGTGTGGGAACCGGTGGGTGCCAGCTGAGAAGCTTAAAGGTAGGCTCCTAGGGCTTTTAGAGCTGAAAGGGAACTCCAATTCAGAATATCTCAGACTCTCCTGGGCAGGTGTGCTCAGGGACAGAAGGCAGAATAGAGCTGATTAAGAAGTTTTGGATAAAATCTTAGAAATAAATTTGAGGTTACAACAAAAGAATATGGCAAAAGCTCCCCTTTCAGCTTGCTACACCTTACTGATCAGAGAATTAAGGCCCCTCAAATTCCAACTTTGCCAGTTTTTTTCATAGGCTACATTTAAATTGGAAATTTTAGCTGTTTGCCCAGCATATTTTATTTGCCACCTAAGTTTTCCACTTTTAGATGCATTTTCAAATGATAAGGTAGAGTCCCCTAATAATAGGGTGACAAGCCATCCCTGTTTTCCTGGGACTGTCCAAGTTTGAGCATTGAAAGTCCTGTGTCCTTAAACAAGATGGTTGTTCTCCCTACCTAATAAGCACATTTTAATAATTTGGCTAGTCTCTTGGCTAATATTTACCTCTGCTTAACAATGCTTTCTTAATAGACAATTCTGTAGCGTCTGATTGATCTTAGGTAGAGTTTTGCTCTGCTTTTCATTGTGAGGCATTGGACAAGTTCCTTATTTTCCCAAGCCTCAATTTCCTTCATTATGAAATGAAGAAGGGTGGCAATAGTACCCATTTCATTGTGTTGGTATAAATATTAAATGAGATTATGCAGATATAATGCTTAGTGCATACTGCAAATGCTCAGTAAGTGTTAGCTATTCATCTATTATAGTTATTAGTTACTTAACACAAGATTGAAGGGATAGTGTTTAAAACACACCTTCCAATAGTTTAGCAATACCATCAAGCTGCACGCCCATTACCACTGATTCATGTGTATATACACAGCACTATCCGTCAGGACTTCTTCCAGGCTATTAGAGTTATACATGTGGTTCAAACCAAAAAAAAAAAGAAAAATCACATTTACATTTTTTTTTTTAGCTGAGCCATCCTGCCACCGGTTGGCAGCTCAGTGGCAGCTCAGCAGCAGCTCAGCTCAGGCCGTGAATCAAACCAGGGACCCTGTTTCTCAGAGCTCAAATGCTTGCGCAAACTCTTAACCAACTGAGCCACTCAGCCGGCCCAGATTTAAATCTTAATAAGGGTTTTCCAAGACTAAGTTCAAGTTGTAAAATCTTTACATTTTATAATTGTTACGCTGACAATTAAGCAGTCATCTAACCAAACCAAACCAAACCAAACAAACAAACAAACAAAAAACCTTTATTGAGTAATGGCTGTATAACTGGAAATCCAGGGAAAACCAAGTGAGTATAAAACACAACCCTACCCTCAAATTGCTTATACTCCATGTTCCAAGAACACCAAGAGCTAAGTTTGGAACAAGAGACAGGTCAAAGCAGACGAACCAGATAGAAATCAAGAATGTGCCCCTCCCTTCCCTCTCCAGAATATGAGCCCTTCCAGCAGGGAAATGAAGAGGTGGCCTTCAAAGTAGACAAATTAAAAGAAAAAACAACACCCAAGCAGGAATTTGAAATATCAGATCATTAAATGGAATAGAAATAAAAATGATGGCATTTGAAATATCAAATCGTTAAGTGGAACAGAAGTAAAACTGACGGCTTAGGTATAAATATAGAAACCCAGGGAATAAATGAAGAAAGAGGAAATTTTCACTCCGGAGAAGGCTGTCCTGCTTAGATATTGGAGAAGTCCCGTGACCAAGCAATAACGGTCTTCTAGTTTTACTAAGGAGCAGGTCACTCTAGACAAAACCTAAACAAAATTCAGAATCCCCAATCTCTAAGGTCCCAGTTGCCACGAAAAAAGCAAGAATGCTTCATCCTGCGAGAACTATAAGGCTATCACCACTCCCCACAAGGAAGGGCTTGCTGTTCACTGCTTAGCTGTTTGGGACAAAGAGTAGCTCTGATCCCAGGAGGCAGGGTGCTCAGGTTCAGTCACCTTCCCAATGATTCGCTCTGCTCCCTTTACCAATGCCCTTAGTGCCCCCACCCCTACCCTGTAGCATTTCTGGGCTTTGCCAAAAACCAAGCATCAATAGACAGGTGTCAGTGGACCAGGTGACAAAGGAGATCTTTCTGTTCATGAAACGCAGACAACGAGAAAGCCTCCCAAGGTGTGGCACAAGAGAACACTTTGATCTTAGGCTCTCAGCCTCACACCTCACTCACCTAGATCTGACCCTCCTAGGCCTGGAGCCTAGGAACCAAGCTGGGGAAGTGTCCCCTTGTACACATCATCAAGGATATTTGGGGCAGTTTATCTCCCAGTTGAAAGAGTGCAAATGTGACAGGTGCTCTTTCCAGGTGTCTCTGCCATCCCCCCCCCCATACACACCCCTACTCTCCTACCAAGCCCAGCTGGATTGGTAGGAGCCTGCTAGGGCTTTCACTCGGCATGGCTACAGCACCTGTGGTCTGAATACATTTGTAGTAATCTTTCACCAGAAATGAAGATTCCTTAGAAATCTTCATACGTGGCCTGGTTTCTTTGAGAAAATGGGACAAATTGATGTCTAAAGTGAAATAATAGATGAGAAGGGACTTTGATCGCATTGAAAACGCCTGAGAAATACAACTTGTTATGATAATGCTAACAAAGTCGGCAGCCCTGCTGGTCCCCTCCTGGAACTTCTGGAGCTGAGGAGGCAAACAGTCTGAGCACTAAGTGAGGGTAGTTTCTGCCCATCTCGAGAACTTTTCAAATTTTATATTTGTGCCTCACTGAAAAGCCATCCAATTATTCAAATACACTATAGGTGCTTACAATTTCTTATTACCTTACCTGAGCACACCACCTGCCCATGACCTGGAATCTCAGAACCAAAAGGAACCTTAGAGACCAGAGAGGTCAGGTGACTTGCTGAGGCTCACACAGTGAGGTAGAGCCATAACTTGTACTACATACAATCCAGGTCTCCCACAGCATGGTTCTCTTTTTTTGTACATAACCTGCACCTTTGAGAAAAAATAAAATCCACCCTGTATACACACACACACACACACACACACACACACACAGGTGCCCTGTTTCCATGGCTCCAAGAACCCCAAACTCAAGGTGGCTGGGTTTCCTGAAGTTGCCTCCCCTGCCTCGAAATTGCCACAGTTGTCCCGCCAAAGACTGGCTCTTACCAAAGTGTCACAGACTAGAAGACAGCAGCCACTTTGGGGCTTCCCATTGTGTTTGTCCCCTCCCTTCTCCTTTCTTTGCCCTTCAGCAGGATTTCTAGACACGCTGAACGCACACACGTGTGATGACATGGATTCATCCACCCTCCTGTCCTAGAATGTTCCCTGGGGCTGCTTTTAGCTATCATGGCAATTGAAGGCTGTGATCCATAGAGGGGGTGGGGGTCCCCCCATCCAGAGTCTCGAGAAATTCTCACTGGTCTCTATTTTTTCTTATTCCCCCTCCGCCAGCACATCAGCAGCTGTTTAATTTGTCTTGACATTTTGCTTGCCCTCACTCTTAGTCAAGGCCACTCAGTAATTTAGAAGTCCTTGCAGTTTCCATCCGATTTTGCAAATTTAGAAATGGGCTTTTGAGAAGGGTGGAACTTAGATCCCAAGAGCACCCCGCTCCAGAATCTCCAAAGTGATAGGGGAAATTATGCATTGGAGGAAGGGGTGCCGCCAGCTACCCCTAAACCATCGAGAGCTCTCGTCACCTTCTAGACTCCAGCACCTCCGTAGGAAAGCCTCTGCAGGAACCAACCCTTCAAAACAGAGCTCCCACCTGCCAGGAGTTCCCTCAGCCCCACAGGATTCAAAGGAGCCTTGAGGTCCAGTCACAGCAGCCTGTGAGACCGACCTCCCCAGTGCCCCGGTGGCCCCTTCTGTCAGGTGAGAGTCCAGCAGAGGCTGGTGCGAGCCCGGAAGCGTGCCCACCCATCCGGCCGGCCACCCACCTGTGGAAGAAGAGCAGGATGGAGAGCATGGTCTGGTCGATGTTGCGGTTGCAGATGCCTTCGTTGAGCAGGTAGCAGGGGTCCCGCAGCACGGGCTCCAGCGAATCCTGCCGCATGATGTTGTTGAGCTTGTCGGTGTTGAGGTTCTCGAAGATCAGCTTCTCTTGCAGCTGCCGAAAGTTGCTCACGGTAGGGATGCCGGGGTTGTTGTTTTCCCCGCTGCTGTCTCCCAGCCCGCTCCGGTGGGCCAGGTCCAGACAGCAGTTGCAGCAGTCGAGACCGACAGGTGAGCGGCAGTCGGTCTTGGGCCGGGCCATCTTCTCAGGGTCCGGGGCCGCCTGGCCTGCCAGGTCGGGGGCGGCTGGCAGGTGCGCGCCCGCCGGGCTGTCCTGAGGGGACTCCAGGGTGTCTGGAAAAGACAAGCTGCGAGAAGAGTTGGAAATTAGCGCCTGCAGCCAACCACCCTCGGATCGGCCCCCTTCTGGCTGTGCTGCTCCGGGTGCGAATAGAAACAGCTGGACAAACAGTTCAGAGCGGATCCTTGGGGCTCACTTCCTTCTCTTCCTCCTCCTCCTTCTCCCCCTTCACTAGAGGCCCGGGCCGCCCCCCTAAGGTGCCGCACGCGGCCTCAACGTTGTCCTAAGTTTCCCAAGTGTGATCGGGGCTCGGGGCGGACCTGTGGCAGCAGGAAGGGCGGGCAGCACGGCCGAGGGAAAGTCGAGGCGCGCCCTCGTTCCCTCCTCCTTGATCCCTCCCTCCCCCTGCTCGCTGGCTCGCCCTCTCTCGGGTTCCCCTGGGCTCTGCCGGCGGAACGGTGGCAGGAGCCGAGCGCGAGTGAGCCAGAGAGTGAGCTGCACGCCCAGGAGCCCGCACCGGGCCGTGACAGCCAGTAAATTACCCCCGGGGGGCCGGCAGAGACCGCTCCTGCGTCGCTTTCCCGGCGGGCTCCGGCCTCAGGCCGGCTCCGTCCTGCCCCCAACTCCCCGCCCGCCTCACCCACGCGCCCTCACACCCACACCGCGGCTCACACCTTCGCCGGCTCTCGGGGGAGCCCGGCCCCGCGCTCCCTCCCTCCGCGCGCCCGGCGCCTCGGCTCGGGCTCTCTCGCCGCTCGCGGCGCATCCTCCGCCAGAAATCTACGAGCCGCCACACCGGGGCCGCCGCGCCACCCCGCTCTCGAGCTCGGCGGGAGGGCAAATGTCCCTTGTCCCACCGCGGACGGGTCCCCCTACAGGAGAGACGCCGCCCTCCAGTGCCCGTCTAGTTACAGTTTTACACCGCCGCCCTCCACAAGCCTCTTTTCGGGGGCTGCAAAGAGAAAGCCTGGTTTCGAGGGGTGAACAGAACGGTTGCCCCAGAAGAGAGTCTGAGCGTGCCAGGCGCACACAGGAGTACCCAATAAATGCCTTAAACAGAACTCACAGAAGCACGCTCAAACTCTCCTGGGTTCTTGTCCCTTTCTTCTCACTTCTCTTATCTTCCCCCCACTCGCTCTCTCCTCTCTTCCCTGAACCCCATCAGAGGCGATCGCTGTCCTAGCTTCCGGGAATGCCAGCTCCCCCGGCCGGCTCCCCGCTGCCCGGCCCCTTCTCCCTCCCTGGATTTTCTCTCTTCCCAATTCGCCCCCTTCCCCCGGCCCCGCACTCTTCTCTCTGCACTTCTTATCCCTTTCTTTCTTTCTTTTTTCCCTCTCTCTCGACCCATTTCGCTCTTCCCTTTCTTTTTTGCCCCCTTTCTTTCCTTATGTCTTTTTCTCCTTTTTCGTATTTCCTCATTTACCCCTTTGCGCCCCGGTTCTTTTTCTCTTCTCAAAGTCTTCCCCCTTCGGTTCCCGCATTTTATTTTCCCCTCGCTTTCCTCACCTCTGCTCTCCGTCTTTCTCCTCAGTTTTGTCCATTTCTCCTCATTTCACTTTATCTTCCCCTATGTTTTTCAAACTTGCTCTCCTTCCTTCTTCTTTTCCAATCCTTCACCTTTCAAGACACACGGCGACCGGCTCTTTGTAAGCACGGTGGGGGGTGGGGGGAGAGGGCGTCGTGAAAGTATCCATTGCTGTTACAGCTGAGGTAAAGGTGAAAGGGCAGATTTGTGGAGAGCAAGGCAGACTCGTGGCCTGGGTCATACATATACCCCAGCTTTACAACATGGGGGAATGTTCTGGGTGGGCAAAGTGGTAGACTTCCAGGACTTAGAGACAGTTGCAATACTCTGACTATATAGGATGCCATAATTATTGGTTCCTGAAAAAAGTTCAAAGTATTCATGGTGTTCAGTTTTCACATAAAACTCAAATGGATTTTAGTTTCAGTTGGCACTCCCCACCCCCCTTCAGCTCGCTCCTTTCCCAAGCTCACTGCCCCGGTAATAGAGCAGTATATGCTGCCATCTTGTGTTCTAGACGTTGAACATTTTCTGCCTGGGGCACAGAGTTACCGGTAGATCTTTGGGAGATGCCTGCAAGAGGTGCCTCCTACTGAAATCCACACCGCATTGGTTCTGAGCGTAGCAGGAAAAGACGGTAGATACTTTACACTACCAAGTTGAACACGTCTTATATGGGATCTATAAGATTCTGTGGGTCTCATATGGGATCTTTCCCTCCCCGCCCCCGCACAGTTTTCGGAAATGAAGGGAGGGCAGTACTCTACTCTGCTGTAGGGGCCAGAAAACCAAAAACAAGCTACATCCCTGACTTCTGACAAAATCCCAAATCAGAGATGAAAGAGGCATTTGGAGGTCACTGACCAGACCAGCGAAGCTAAGAGCATGGACCTTGAGTTCTCACAAACTGCTGAGGATTCGGTTTGCTCTCTCAACAGCCAATCCTTTAGAAGCCTTAATTATCCCTTCTTTTTCATTGCCTTTTTTTAAAGCTGATGCATTAATTTCCCCTTTTCTTCTTCATTGTCTTTTTTTAAATAATGTTTTTGGGTAAAAGCCAGAGGAGGTAGTAGAATATGAAATTTCATATGTATTGTGTAGACTTATAGCCTACTGTATTATTTTTTCATTACAGTGCTTATGATTTTCCCTCTTGTTTATAATTATTTTGTGTTAAGCATTATAACAAAATATATTGGTTCCATAAATGTTTATTTAAGTTGTGTTTTGAGAACTGCTGGGGCCTCTTGCTTCTAGACTTGCCTGCATCCTCTTATCTCTGTGCATAACCTTGGGATGAGGCCCTGGTGGAAGTATTTCCTTCTTGGCATTTGGCACTATTAAACTCAAGATCTTGTCCCCTTGACATTTCTCTGGTTGTAGTCCTTGTTCTCAAGCAGTATTGTTAATAATTCAGTACAGCTTTGCGTACAATATCCAGGCTGATGAAGAGCAAATATAACTTACAGAAAAATCTAGATAGTTCAGAGATAGAGTTCAGAAAGCTGTCATATGTTTGCATATGAGTCCAGCTTGTATTGACATATAGCCTACCTCCATGGGAAGGCTGACTGAACAGGGCTCCCATGGCTCCTTTTTGTGGAGGCTTGCTTTGTTCACATATATTGTGTTGGATAGAGAGACTCAAAGTAGGATTTTGCATAAACCCAGCTACTGCGTTTCCCTGAAAATAAGACCTAGCTGGAGAAGAAGCCGTAGCATGATTCCTCCAGGTTATGGAGGGCACACACCCCTCACATGAGGGTTTTATGACCTGTTTCAGGGAGAAGGGTGCCTTTCCCACAAACTCCTTCAGCTTAAAATATGCAGTATGCCATATTTTGGCACCTATATTCATGCCATGGCTTATTTTCCAGCTAGGCCTTATTTTCAGGGAAACAGGGTAGCAGAGGGGGGTTCCGCTTCCAGACAGAGCTGGTGACTTTCTGGGTGGAGCAGAAAGCAGATACAAAGGCCGCCTCCTTCTCTGATGGAGCCATTGGACACTTACTCTGCACTTGCCCTGTGCCAGGTACCGTGTTAGTGCTGGTTCAGAGGTAAATAAGACACAGACCAAGCCACCAAAGAGCTCATGTTCTAGCTGGCAAACAGATACATAAACAGACAAAAACAGTACAAATGGGAAGTGATGATGGAGTCCTGGTGTGTGTGTGTGTGTGTGTGTGTGTGTGTGTGTGTGGCGGGAGGAGGGATGGTCGGGGGGAGCACATGCTGTGGGAAGGTGGAGGAGGGGTTAGCTCTGGAAGGCAGGAAGGGCAATCTAGTTGGAGAGAGTGGAGAACAGAGGCCTGAAGATGAGAACAGCATGTATTCTGGGGGCCAGGTGCGAATTACAAAGCAGGTCGCTGTTACTGGAGAAAAAGATGTGAGAGATGGAACAGTGAGAGTGGAGGCTGGGAAGGTCTCAGGGAACCTCGTGTGATACATTGAGGAAATCCTCTCACTTCACAAGTTTGTCATGCATTTAGCAATTATTAAGAAAAAGAACAGATATCATTTATTTAGTCTTGGCTCTATGCTAGGTACTTTACATGTATTATCTCATTTAGTCCCCAAAACAACCCTATGAAGTAGGTATTGTGATTCCAGTGATGAAATGGGCTCGGAAAAAGATAAAGAAGCTCTCAGGTCACATAAGTAATAAGTAGTGGTGATCGGATTTGAACCCACAGTTTTCTGACTTCAAAGCTTGTGCCTTTAACCATTCAGTGACTTTCTAATGATGGGTTTACCAAACATTTGCAAAGCATAACATCTGTTTTAAAAAGATGGCATACTCAAAAACTGCAGTCAAGGATTTACTGACTAATATATTTAAAGGCTTTGTATTTATGCTGTGGAGAACTAAGGAGGAAATTGTCAAATCCGGTATAGTAATTAATACTATAATAGCTGAATTCTTTATTAGCTACCATGTGCCGGGCGCTGTACTAAGTGCTTTACGTGGTATCATCCAATTTAATTACCACAACCACCTTGTGAGTTAGATAATCCGATCATCCCCACCTAAGAGATGAGGAGACTCAGGCACAGAGAGGTTATATAGCACATTTACAGAACGGGTGGCTGCCCTCTATGCAGTTACAGTCTAGTTAGGTTCAAGTTCAGGTGCACAACAGTGATTTTTAGGCAAGACAATTTCCCTACCATCGATATTCAATTTGATAAACTTTTCTTAACTGAGGAAAGCGCGTTATCCTTCTTGAAACTTTGCACAATTGTTCATCACAGATTTGTAGAATATTATAGCTAATAAGGGTTTTAAAATGTCTAGATCAGGGGTTCTTAACCTTTTTGTGTGTGCGAAGGACCCCTCTGACAGTATAGGGAAGCCTGTGGACCCCTTCTCAGATTGAGGTGTCAAACAATGTTTTTAGATATATAAAATTCATAGGATTACAAAGGAAATCAATTATATTGTTATGCAATTATAAAAATATTAAAGAGAAAATTGTGATATCACAATTATATAAGTACTTGTTATTAATGTAGTAAATAACAAGTTCTAGATGCAGCTCTGATAACCATGGTGACTTTGAAGTAATGATGAGTGTAAAAATAAAGACACCTGTATTGACAGTAATGTGACATGAAACTGTTTTCTACTGGTAAGAAAGTCACAGATACTGCTTATACTACTGTGCTCTGTTCTCTGCATTTGTAATTGAAGGAAATATAAATTTCAGCTAGAGGTTGGTGAAAGTAAGGATGTGATATTTTTCCACTGAAGCTTATTATCCTCTGAATTTTTAAGAACCTTTGTTCTAGACCAACCACCTTATAATATTAATAACAATAACTAACATGAATGAGCCTTTACTATTTGCAAGGCACTGTGCTAAGGGGCTTTACAACCGTTTTCCATTTATTCCTTACAGTAAGCCTATATGAGGTGGCCTCGCTTTATAGCTTTCAGAGAGATCTAATTAATTTTCCAAGGTTACGCAGTTGGCAAGTGGAAAGGAACGACGGAAATTTATTTTCTTACAGTTCTGGAGGCTGGAAGTCTGAGATCAAGGTGTCGGCAAGATTGGTTTCTACTGAGGCTGCTCTCCTTGCCTCATAGATGGCTGTCTTCACGTTATCTTTCCTTGCATGTGTCTGTGTCCAAATTTTCTTTTCTTAGAAGGACACTGGTCATAGTGGATTAGGGCTCAGCTTATTGATCTTGTTTTAACTGACTTACCTCTTTAAAGATCCCATTTCCAAAGATGCAGAGGTACTGGGGAATAGTACTTCAACATATAGATTTGGGGGGCACAATATAGCCCATAGCAGATCCCCACCGCAAGGATTCCGATCCAGTAGGTCTGGGGTGGGGACAAGGGATCAATAATTTTAAAAGGTCCCCAGGTGATTCTTATAGACAGCCAGGTTTAGGAGCTATTGTGTTCCCAACCACAAACTTTTTTTTTTTAATGTGTCGACAATAAATATAGATGCTCAATAAATGTTTGTTGGTGGATTGATCAAGGGGTGCGGGAGACCGGCTCCCACAAGTCCAGGGGTTCCCTCAGGTGGAGACGGAGTCGGCGAGGAAAGAACGCTGAGACAGAGAAGCGCTTTTCAAGAATTAATGTCTCGCATGGCTCAGTTGGTTAAGAGCTCGCTCAA
>NW_017731727.1:559345-561908 GCF_001890085.2 Hipposideros armiger
ATTAAATTATTTTTATTATGAAATACACATTTTTTAGAATTAGTTTCAGCTGTACAACACAGTGCAATAGTTATACTTTTTACCCCTCAAAGTGACAACCACCCTCCCCCAATCTGCCACCCCATTTCCCCCCAATATCATACATATCTATCACAAATCCCTTGACTCCACTCCCACACTATACTCCACTTTAACATTTTCTTTAAATGCTGATTTGTTTTACTACAGTTTGGTTTTCCATCCTCCTTTTATAACTGGGATATATTCTGCTCAGAGCTCCCAAATTTCCCCTTGCTTTACATCAAATATATCCCCTGTGAAAGGATTTCACCTAAATTGTTGACAATGGTTACTTCTAAGGTGGAGGTGAGATTAGCTGTTGGGGGAGGGACTGAAGGAGAGGAAATTTCTCATTTTATCATTTGCCAAAAAATTAGTATGTTTTGCTTAAATAAATTAAATATTTTTATTATAAAAGTGATATAAGATTATTTTAGAAAATTGCTACTGCAGGATAGTATGAAGAAGCCTATAAATTCACCCACAATTCTGCCATCAAAGAGCAACTTTTATCTCAACCTTTCTCTTAATAGAACTGTTTCATGGAAGTCATACATCGTTGCATCCTAACATCTGTGGTGTTTTTTTCTGGAGCTCATAGTCTGGTATTTGAGAGGTTGGGGGAGAGATGAGATAAAAGTTGTGATAGAAGGAAGTACAGGGTGATGATGGAAGTAATGCAGAGTGGGTGTACCTAACCCAGATTGGAAGGGTCAAGGAAGGCTTCCTGGAAGAGGTGATATCTGAACTGAGCCTTGAAGGGTGAATTGGGAAGGCTGAGCCCATTTTCTAATGCCTAGAAGGCATTCACCTAATGAGATAGTATATATAAAACACTTAGTGTCTTAACACATAGTAAGAGCTCAATAAATGATAAATATCGTTATTATTACCTGATCCGTTCAAACAAATTTGAATGACAACTTGTGTTTGTTATGAGGAATAAGTGAGATAATGCATGTAAGGTATGTAAGATACTGCCTGACGCATAACAAGTGCACAGTGAATGGGGCAGTTGATAGTGTTGTTGTTGGTGGTTTTATTAGTTTTTAGGTTCTACTGCACTGAGATAGAATCTTCTATCTCTGATCTTCTGGGTTGTCTGAATCTGCAGTTTGTCCTGTTACATTATTCCAGATATGATGTTTCCAAGCATGCTTATGTTTGGAGCTTTTCATTATAACAACTGATATATATATATATATATATATATATATATATATATATATATATATANTTCCATGGTCCTTTGTTACTAGCTTTCCACCCCTGCAGGTGACTATTTACGTCATTGAGCTGTTTTTCCCAAAGTTGTTTTTCCAAGTTTAAACCTTTATCCATTAGGAAATTGTTTTCTACATAGTTTCAGTGTTCCTTCCTTCCCAGGGTCTATTTTCTTTAGACGTTTGTTTTTCTCCGAATTTTACTTCTTCACGATGTTTCTATTACAGGGTACAGCCGAATCTGTTCTTCACTAATGACTAACTTATCCTAACTATGTTTCAGTTTCTTCCACTAATGGCCAGAGCTGAGTTCCTGCCTTGGCACTTAAAGGATGTTTACTACTTAGCAACTATTTCAAACACTACTGGCTAACCAGGATCTTAAGAATTATAAGGTGCATAACTTGTCTATCACTAAGAATCTATCATTAAGAAACTAACAGTAAAACAGAATTATCATAATATGTCCAAAACTCACTTATTTAAAGAAAATGAAACAATCAATATAAGAAGGGGTGTCAGATCTTTATCCTACTGGGGGCATCCAAAGGGGAATTTAAAATTTTCAAAACATAAAGCAGTATCTGTTTCTCAGCCAGAGCTTCAGGATTTGTCACAATAGCAGTGTGATAGGCCATGTCAGATACTGAGGTGCAGCCGGCTCCCAACAAAGGGGAAATAAAATATGGACGTGAACAACTGGGGGGGAATTTCAAGTGTCCTTAGGGATCATCATGTAGAAGTTAGTTTGAGGTCTCAAATAGTATAGATGCCTGTGTTTGCAGATAAGGAGCTGGACCAGATGATCTCAATGTCCATCCCTTCTTATTTTCAGTTTTTTTGTATGCAAAATTAACAAAATGCAAATTTAGATGCAAGTGTTAAGAGAGCATTAACTAAGAGCTAATTTGAATGCAATAGAGTTAATATGAAAACAAAAGCAAGTCTCAAATATATAGGATATTTGAGTCTTTGTAATCATGAATATATTTCTATATGGAGTTTTGCTTATGCATGGGTATTGTGTGTGCGTGTATGTGTGGGGGAGGATGTTTGAATATGGTTGTGTATAAGTCAGAGGGATTTGTATAGATGGATGTATGAAATGGCACTTGTATCTTTTTTTTTTTAATTGGGGAATTGGGGGGATGGGAACAGCGTTGGGGAATTGGGGGAAGGGGAACCGACACGTTGCTGTCGTTTTGTTCTTCAGTCTAGTTGTGGAGGACGTTGCTTCACTGGCCCAAGTTGGCACCATCATTGCGCTCTTCCCAGGCGAG
>NW_017731727.1:570388-577676 GCF_001890085.2 Hipposideros armiger
GCTTCTGGACGGCCGCTCACTGCGGCTGCTGGCCGCTCACGCTGGCTGCTGGCTACACACAGTAGCCCATGGCAACCCATTGCCACAGGGGCTGCAGCCTGCGCCATCACTGGTGACTCCTGGCAGCCCAGCTCCAGGTTGAGCTGCCGTTCAGCATCTTAGCTGTGGAGGGCAGTGTCACTGGCCCTCATATGTGGGATCCAAACTGGGGCTCCCTGGCATCCAAAGCCAGTTCCTAACCATCGGGCCACTAGGCCAGCCCTGGTTACTCCTTCTTATGCTCCTTTGTGGACTCTTCCTCTGCCACCCCTTAAATGCTGGTCTTTCTCAGGATTTTTTTCTTCTGTACATTTGCCCTAGATCATCTCACCTATCCCCATGATTTTATCTTGTGCTGTTGACGCCGTAATCTATATCTATAGTCCCAGACCTCTCTTGTGAGCTTCAAACCTGAATACTCAATTGCAACTAAACATATGGGACACGGTGTATCTCACAGGTACTTCAAAAACAAACTCAGTATGTCATAAATTCATCTGTCTGACTCTAATCTGCCACTCCTCCTTTATACACTCCACTATCTCCATTTTGGTGACTCAGACCTCTATCTACACAGTTCCCTAGGCCTGAAACGTGCATCCTAGACTCTTTGTGCAACCAATCACCAAGATCTATTAAGTGTATCTTCTAAGTATCTATCTGATATGTCTTTTCTTTATGTTATTATACCACATTAGTCCAGACTCCCCATCATCTCTCTTTTTAAAAAACACTGAAATAGGGCGGCTGGGTGGCTCAGTTGGTTGGAGCGCGAGCTCTGAGCAACAGGGTTGCCAGTTCGATTCCCTCATGGGCCAGTGAGCTGTGCCCTCCGCAACTAGATTGAAGACAATGACTTGACTTGGAGCTGATGGGTTCCGGGGAAAAAAACGCTGTTCCCTGTTGGGAGCCGGCTGCACCTCAGTATCTGATATGGCCTATCACACTGCTATTGTGACAAATCCTGAAGCTCTGGCTGAGAAACAGATGCGGCTTTATGTTTTGAAAAATTTAAATTCCCCTTTGGATGCCCGCAGTAGGATAAAGATCTGACACCCCTTCTTATATTGATTGTTTTATTTTCTTTAAATAAGNTATATATATATATATAACACTAACACCATCACTGACCAGGTGGTGTACTCAAGTTGTAGTCTCCAAAACATATAGAAAATAGAGGAGCTGATGGTGGAAAAAGTGGAGCAGAACCCTGGTTGCCTCCGAAAATATTCTCTTTGTAGTAAAGGGATAGTCCTGGGTTTTCTGATTAGTACAGCCCCAGTATTGCTAAGATGAAGACAGCTAGTAGAAGTGAGTGAAAAACTTTCCGCATCGTTCTTGGTACTTTCATTGTCTGGATAAGAGGGTAGAGTGTACCTAGGCCACAAATATGCTCCTTCGTCTTTCCCCATCTGCCCTCAAGAGCCAGCAGAAACTCCTTTCCCACTGGCAGTTGATGGTCACTTTTCCTTCCGTTTCCATAGCTAGTTTTTAGTGTTTTTGCAGAGCTGCATGGATATTTTAATGGGTATTTATAAATGGTGGGTATTAGACATTGCTAGCTTGCTGCCCTCTTAATCCAGAATTCCCCTGGATATAACCCATCTTCTCGCTGAAGACTTCAGTTAGAAGGTACAAAAGTCCTTTGCTTTTCCATGGTCCTTTGTTACTAGCTTTCCACCCCTCTCCATTTTGGGGACCCTGTTCTCATCAGTCATCTCATTTTACCCAATACAGGAGTCCTCTTCCTTTTTGTAAGGAAAAACTAAGTTGTACTTTCCGGAAGCCTTGATCTCTTCTGGAAAGAAGGGGGTTAAGGGCAGAGGGGAGCTGACTGAACCTGGAAGCTGGCTGTCAGGGTGTGTGGGTGAGGAGGGTTGAGGGGTGGGTATACTGCCTTCTGTCTTCCTATCTGAGCTGAGAATCCAGGCAAAGTGTAGAGAGCAGGGAAGGAGGAAGGTAACCATCTTGCAGAGATAGCTTGTAAGGCCTTGACATTGTTTGTAGATCCTAAGCTGATTAGGGGCACCTTATCTAATATAGTAGAAAAATGTTTCGTGTTGTTGTTGTTGCCGTTTTTTAATATCTTTCCTGAGGTGTAGCTCCCTTCCTGTATTAGCTTTCTAAATCTTGGTACCGTGCACTCAGATTGAACTATTTGCCCTACTTTCCACTCCTTGGAGCATTCTTATTTACCTTTCTGTCACCTCTGGAATTCTGCACTTGGTTTATCTAACCCTTTGTCACCACTCCAATATGTTGACATATAGGCAGCCTCCAACTTGTACACAGGCCGAAATCTCAAAGTTCATTCTGAAGTCAATTGTTTGGAAGGTGACACGGATTTTTCCATAGGAGAAAAATATAGTTATAAATGGTTGTTACGTTTCCAGGCCAGCACACAAAATAATTTTTTTTAGCTTTAATGTACTAGAACTGTGCGGCATTTGCAATAAAAAGTAGAAATCTTACTAATTCAGCAAAAACATGAAGATGGGCCAATGGAATAAGAAATGCTTTAGCGTGATTGCTGGCTAGCGCTGGAATCAAGGAGGCTGAATTGGATGAGGTAGATGGGGCTTTCATGGACACTCTCACAGGGACTTCATGGACTTTGGAAGGCTGCTGAGAGTCATAACACTAGTTCTTTATTGTTTCTAACTTCACTCCAAAACTGATGGCTTTCAATAACAATAACCACTATATGCTGAGCACTTACTGTGTATCAGGCACTGTGCCAGGTAGTTGGCATACCTGCTCCTCATTTCATCCTCAACAGCACTCTGAGGTAAATACTGTAATGACCTTTATTTTATAGATGAGGAAACCGAGGCTCAGAAAGTCAATGAGCTTGAAGAAGGTTACTCAGACAGCACAACTGGTTTCACACTCTCCAAGCCCATGTTTTACAGTCTGTACCCAGTCACCCCTTTCCTTATCTGGGTATATCATGAGCACTACTCCTAGGGCTGTCAGCTATGATTAGAGTTGTTTGTTATCTCAGAAAGGAAACAAAGATCAGAGAAATCAAGAGAAGTGAAGGGAGGGGAGAAAAAGGAGGAAGGGAGAGAGTTTTTCTAGGCAAAAGTTCAACTGAGAAACTAGGTACAGCAGTGCCTCTCAACTGTACTGTGTATACAAATCACCAGATGCTTGTTAAAATGCAGATTACTACTCAGCAGGTCTGGGGAGGGGCCTGAGATTCTGCATTCCTAACAACCTCCCATGTGATGTTCCTCCTGTTGGTTCATGGGCAACGTTTTGAATAGTGAGGCCATCGGTATAGTGCAAATGATAAACAGACAAATTTAAGCATAGTTAATAGTTTGTTCCTAATTTAATCGGGATCAGCTTTCTACACTAAATAAATACTCACCTATTATACTCTTTTCTCCTGGAGGCTGTCCCCAGGCCATTGTCTTTCATTTGGATCTGCCTGTCTGTTTCAGCTTATTTTTAACTGATCTTTTAAATACATTGTGTTAAAGACATACTGTGTTTCCCTGAAAATAAGACCCAACCAGAAAATAAGCCCCAGCATGACTTTTCAGGAGCTCGTAATAGAAGCCCTACCCCAAACATAAGCCTCAGTTAAGATCATCAGCCACACATGACTATTTGAATCAATGTAGATTTTTGTATGTGAATAAATGAATAAATGTGGATTGTTGGAGCAAAAATTAATATAAGACCCGGTCTTATTTTCAGGGAAACACGGTAGTTTAAGGCAGTCATTGAAAAGGTTCTTTGCAGAGTCCTCCCACCAATTCCAGAAGGCCAGTAAAATTTATTTCCTGTAAGGTTGTTTGCTTTATCTATCCACCTTCTTTCCTCTCTCCCCTTAGGATTTTGATTGTGATCATTTCGAGCCATTCTTCAAGTTTTTCTTCTATTTTTAGATTCTCTGACTCATTCTTCCCCAATAGCAAGAGTCAGGGAGGGCCTTCTATTCTAGCCAAGCTCTACTTTTTAAAGTAGGAAATAGTCTCTCACAGTGTCTACAAATCAACCTGATGATCTGTGGCCCACAATGGCTTGATTGCTTTTCCATCTTCTCTCTCTCTAGCTGTGGCCTTTATAACTCCTTTCACAGCTATGTGTTCATCCAGCCTCCACTTGAATACACTAGATAAGTTCACATTTCATCATTGGATAAATGAAAAACTGCTGAAAAACACTTGCAATTTTTGTAACTTCTATCCATTATTCTAACTTTTACTATATGGAGCAGAAATAACCCTTCAAATGTTTCACGACAGCTGTCATAACCTCCTTTAACGATCTCTTTCCCAGAATAAACATACTCAATTCCTAATCAGTACTCAGTGGTTTTTTACTCTTATCTAGATTCACTACAGTTTGTAAATGTTCACTTTAAAATAAGGTCTCTAGAAATGGACATACTGCTCATGTATAGTTTGCCCAGCACTGAGTCCATTATGACGGTCCCTTCCTGTGATCTTCTAATGCAACCTTATGATGATGTTGGCTTAAAAAAAAGTGTCACATCTTCACATTTATTGAGCATCTACCTCAGGTCAGATACTTATTAATAAAATCTACTAAGAAACCACGCCAAAGTTTCAGTGGTAGAGGTCTCCTGTTCTCTCTTACCCTGTAGGGCCAGGAGATGGTATAGCTACCCTCTTCCATTCCTCCTTACTGTTAGCTACTGTCTGATAGGCCTCTCTCTTATTGAGGACCTCAGCACCTCACTTATAGTCTCCCCAACTCTGGCCACCATTTTGAGTGACATTAATGTCCTTGTAAATGACCCATCTACAAGCTTCAGCTTTTCAATCATTTTCTCCTCCACTCCACTCACCAACCTATTCTTATGATCCACTCTATTCTCAGAAGATGACCTCATCTCTTATTCCATTATGCAAATCTAAGCCATCAGGTGATAACTTTCATTTTCCTGCCCTCTCCCAACCCTACCACAGAGCTGTGTCCCTATGCGTCCTAACCTCCTTTGTTTTTATCTTGCAGGAGTAGACATAGCTTCTCCCATTCAAGGTTCAAGGCTTTGGAACCCATGGTCTCCCACCTCCTTGGGGATCTTTCTTAATCAGTTATCCCCTCTCTCATTCTGTATCTTCGACCATTCTTTCTCTTTTTACTGGCTGCTTCCCATCAGCATTTAGTATGTTCAACTTTCTCCCATTAAAAAAAAGAAACAAACAAAATTCTCCTTCGACTCTGTCCCCAATTGGTGCTCACCCTATATTTTCCCTTCCATTATCATGGAAGCTCTTCAACAGAGTAGTCTACACTGGTGCTTACCACTTCCTCACCCCCCATTCAAAACTTAGCCCCACCTCCACCCCCTAGCCCAGCTTTTCCGACCCCAGAACACAGTCGTTACTGCTCTTGTTAAGGAAGCCAATGACATCCTGTGGGAGACCAGTACCCACAGGTCCAGGGGTCCCCTCAGGTGGAAACAGTCGGCAAGGAAAAAGAAGAAAGATGCGCGGAGACACAGGAGCGCTTCTGTTGGGAGCCGGCTGCACCTCAGTGTCTGACATGGCCTATCACACCGCTATTGTGACAAATCCTGAAGCTCTGGCTGAGAAACAGATACTGCTTTATGTTTTGAAAAATTTAAATTCCCCTTTGGATGCCCCCAGTAGGATAAAGATCTGACACCCCTTCTTTTATTGATTGCTTTATTTTCTTTAAATAAGTGAGTTTTGGATATATTACGATAATTCTGTTTTACTGTTTCTTAAATGATCGATTCTTAGTGATGGACAAGTTATGCACCTTATAATTCTTAAAGATCCTGGTTAGCCAGTAGTGTTTGAAATAGTTGCTAAGTAGTAAACATCCTTTAAGTGCCAAGGCAGGAACTCAGCTCTGGCCATTAGTGGAAGAAATTGAAACATAGTTAGGATAAGTTAGTCATTAGTGAAGAACAGATTCGGCTGTACCCTGTAATAGAAACATCGTGAGGAAGTAAAATTCTGAGAAAAACAAACTTCTAAAGAAAATAGACCCTGGGAAGGAAGGAACATTGAAACTATGTAGAAAACAATTTCCTAATGGGTAAAGGTTTAAACATGAAAAAACAACTTTGGGAAAAATAGCTTAATGACGTAAATAGTTACCTGCCCAGTATAAAAAGGACAGTCTGTAAAAATAAAGTGAGACATTAATTCTTGAAAAGCACTTTTCTGTCTCCGCATTCTTTCCTCGTCAACTCCATCTCCACCTGAGGGAACCCCTGGACTTGTGGGAGCTGGTCTCCCTCACGCTTCCAAGAAGAAGTGTCTCAGTTTATTTTTTACAGCCTGTCCTTTTTGTACTGGGCAGTTGACTATATTATTGAGCTGTTTTTTCCAGAGTTAAACTTTTACCTATCAGGAAGTTGTTTTTCTTATATGTTCTCTCCCAGGGTCTATTTTTCTGAGAAGTTGTTTTGCTCAGAGTTTTACCTTCTCGTGATGTTTCTGATACAGCCTGATCTGTTCTATACTAACTAACTGTTCTATACTATGACTAACTTATCCTAACTATGTTTCAATCTTTACCAAAGCTGAATTTCTGCCTTAGCACTTAAAGGATGTTTACTATAACTACTTAGCAATTGTTTCAAGCACTACTGGGTACATAGAGTCCTAACAATTATAAGGTGCATAACTTACCTATTATTAAGAAATTAACAGTAAAACAGAATTATCGTAATATGTCTAAAACTCACTTAATTTGGTTAAAGTAAATAAAACAATCAATATAAGAAGGGGTGTCAGATCTTTATCCTACTGGGGGCATCCAAAGGGGAATTTAAATTTTCCAAGACATAAAGCAGTATCTGTTTCTCAGTCAGAGCTTCAGAATTTGTCACAATAGCAGTGTGATAGGCCATGTCAGACACTGAGGCGCAGCCGGCTCCCAACAACATCCTGATTGCCAAATCCAACTATCAATTTTTAGTCTTTATTTTACTGGGCCTTTCTGTGCTGCATTTAACATAATTTATTGCTCTCACTCCACTTCTGTCCTGATGCCTCTCTTGAAAGTGCCTACTCTTGGGCTTTGTTGATGCTGCTTCTCTCCTGGTTCTCCTCCTTCCCCTCTGGTTACTCCTTTTATTTTTTATTTTGGGGAGGCGGGATTGGGTGGATGGGAACAGCGTTGGGGAATTGGGGGAAGGGGAACAGACAAGTTGCTGTTGTTTTGTTCTTCAGTCTACTTGTGGAGGATGTTGCTTCACTGGCCCAAGTTGGCACCATCATTGCGCTCTTCC
>NW_017731727.1:579266-582541 GCF_001890085.2 Hipposideros armiger
AACAACTTTGGGAAAAACAGCTCAATGACGTAAATAGTTACCTGCCCAGTATAAAAAGGACAGGCTGTAAAAATAAAGTGAGACATTAATTCTTGAAAAGCACTTCTCTGTCTCCGCGTTCTTTCCTCCCCGACTCCGTCTCCACCTAAGGGAACCCCTGGACTTGTGGGAGCCGGTCTCCCGCAGTTCCCCAGTAAAGTTTAAAAGAAAGAAGAAAAAGAAAACAAATTATTAAAAAAAAAGACTACCTAAATAGCTTCTCAACTGGTCTCCCTGCCTCTTGTCCTACTTTCCTTTAATCTGTTCTCCACGCTAGTGCTAGAATGAGTTTTCTGTAATGCAAATCAGATCACATCACTCCTCAGTTTCAAGCCCTATCACGGCTCCCCACTGCTTACTGGTAGAGTCCAAGCTACTGTACATGCCTTACAAGGCTTTTCATAACCTGGCTTTGCCAGCCCCTCTGGTCTTATCTCCTATGATCTTTTCCTTATCCTCTTGCCCAAATAATATCCAACTGAACACCACATCACGCCTCCATGCTTTCATTCACACTGTCCTCTCTGCCTAGAATGAACCCTTGTCTTCCAGCCAAATCCTTATTCAGCTTTCCAAATCGGACTTGGAGTAAGTCTGGATAGATACACAAGAAATTAATGACAATGATTTGCCTCTGCAGAGAACTGGGTGGCTGGGCACAGGGGTAGGAGGCAGACTTACTTTGCCCATCCTTTTGTGCTTGTATTGTGCACCATGAATCTGAATTGGCTATTCAAAAAAATAAATATAAAGTGATCATTTTTTAATAAAACCTATGGACCATATCTTCTAGAAAGTTGTCTCCCTCCTTTCCCATCTTTCCCCTCTTTAATTTTCCCTCCCCTCTCTCTGCTACCTCTGGGCCTAGTATGTGTTCCTGTAAGTAGAATAATCACATTACGTTGAAATTTATCTCTTAACTTGTCTGTCTCCCCAGATTGTGAGCTCCTTGAGGGCAGAGACTGCATCTTACTTCCCCAGAATCTAGCACAGTGCTCCATAAATGTTTATTGAATGAATGAAGAAATGAATGAAGTATGAGATGGCCCAATTATAAACCAGTGTTCCCAAGCCTGTGCTCTTTCTAGATCTCCCTCACTCTGTCCCTTTGCTATGTATTGAATCTAAAAGTAATACTTTCTATGTATTCTTAAATGTTATCCATCACTTATTCAGTTTGGGTTCAAAATTATCCAAGGCTGCCCAGATCCGTTCTTTTTTCTTTTTCTTTTTAAAAATTTACTTTATTGGGGGGTAACATTGGTTGATAACAGTATATAAATTTCAGGTGTACAACTTTATAATATGACATCTGTGTATGATACTTTATTGTTTGTTCACAATCCTGAAATTTAGTGTCCTTCTGTCACCTTGTATTTTATCCTTTTTACCTTCCAGATTCTTTAAAGGCCCTCTTACCTTAGTGTTATTGGCAGATTTAATATGTATTTATATGTCCTATTCTGAGTCACTGAATTACAGAATTGAAATGATTTGTCTAATACCTACCGTATATTGAACACCTACTATGTGTTCAGCACTGTGCTAAGTGTTTTTCCATATGACATTGTCACAGCATTTGCTGCAAGGTAGGTATTGTGATCCCTGGTTTACAGATAAGTGCACTGAAATCAGTATAGGTAAGCACTTTACCCAGGGTCACATTGCAAGTGGTGAAACAGATTTGAACTGAGCTCTTTTGACTTCAAAATGCATGCTTGATTCCTAACACTACACTGGTTAAAAGGGGCCTTTCCACTGTTTGACTACTGGGTAAGGGGTACTCCAAGGTTGGTTTGAACCTCTTAGTGCCTAGTGCTTATTGCTCCCCAAGGCAGCCCATTCCAGCTTTGGACTGCTCTGACGTTTTTAAAAGCTCTTGTGTGTAGTAAGCCAAAATTATAAACGAGCCGAACAAGGCACAGCCAAGAATAGAGCCTTTGGCTCACTGCTAGAACTTCCCTTCTAGTCTGACACCAAACCATTTGTTTGTTCAACTAGTTACAGACTCATCTCAACAAACAGCTGAACTATCCAGCCTATATTTTGCCATCTCATCTACAAGGAAATTATGGGAAACTTTGTACAATGGCTGGGTGAAATGAAAGCTACTATAACTATCACATTCTCTGATCTGACAGTCTAGTAACCAGATAAAAAAAAGGAAATGAAGTCTGGGACAGATATTTGTTTTTTAACATGGCAATTTATCAATGAATCAAGGAAATGGGTTTCCGGTGGCAGACTTTCAGCCATCATCGACAGGCTGTCAGGAAGATGATTTTTGGACAGTGTGCTTCCCACTGCTCTACAAATGACATATAAATAGGCAGGGGCCCCCATTTTCACTGCTTTGAATTGTACAGCACTGTCGTTTGCACCTGGTTTTATTTAGGCTTCCATTTCAGCTTTCTGTGCTTTTAGTTTTCTTTATGGTCTGCCCTTGCATGTATTTTCTCTGTCTGGTTCATTCCCTAAATTTTGACATCCTCCCCCACTACACACACACACACACACACACACACACACACACCCTCACACACTTCTTGTCCTTTGAGAATCAGTGCATGCAGCCCCCCCTCTAGAAGCCTTCTCTGATGTCCCCAAGCTGAATAATTGCTTCTCCTTTTATATGGTGTAATAGAAAGTGCACATGGTGTCAATCATGAAGTAGGTCCCAAGAAAATGTTAGTCACCGTCTCCCTTTCCTCTATGTATGTCTCTAAACTAGTATTGATCACACTATATTATGTTTCTTATTTACTTGTCTGGCTTAATCACCCAATTCTGAACTTGTGTGTTCGTTCATTCAACAGGTATGTTTTGCATGTCTACTGTGTGTGCAAATCATTGTTCAAGCTAGGTTCTGGAAATATAATTTCTGAAAATTTTACTTTCACTGTGTCTTTTTCACTGATGTATTCATAGCACCTAGCTTAGTGCCGGACAAATAAAGAGTGCTCCTTAAGTGCTTGTTAAATGCAGGCATTTCCTCAGCAGAGTTTCTTCAAGTGTGGTCCTTGGACAACTTGCCTCTGGATCACTGAGGGGTGCAGCTTAAATGTTTAATGTCAGTTCCTGGGTCTGGATCTAGATCTACTGAGTCAGACACTCTTAATGTGGGCTGCAAGAATCTTCATTTCATCTAGTTGTGCATGTTTTTCTGTCACATTAAAATTTGGGTATCTTGAGCCGGCCAAGTGGCACGATGGTTAAGAACTGGCTTGGGGGCCGGC
>NW_017731727.1:582906-584502 GCF_001890085.2 Hipposideros armiger
GTATGACCACGGCCAGTCTGGGGACCAGGTAAGAGATGATTTTTAGGAAGACTTTGATGCTGGTAAAGGAGGCTTTAGAAAACAAGCTCAGGCCTGTGATATGACAAGAACCGGCCCAGTGAAAAACCTGCAGCTCTAGCCCCTCAAAAAGTCCTTTAAAGAACAACTCCAGGTGAGCAAACAGCCCATCTCATAGCAAGTTTACTTTATTTGCTGAGCAGAAACCCTTTTGATGTATTTTTCCTCTCTGCAAAGTTATTAAATGGCATAAACACAAATATTCGTTTATTCTTGTCTTAATTTTGAAGGTGGCTGTCAGATTACCAGTTTGACCATCAGGTGGTCAAAAGTGAACTGTTCTTCAGGAATAAATTAGGTATGTAAGATCTGAGTCAACCAAAACACGATTCCCCATTCAGAAGGACTTCAGTTGGATTTTATGACCATGTTCCCAAGACCTCCAAATTATCATTTTTTAGAGATTGCATAAAACAAACTCAGATAAAAGGAAAATTTTAAAAAATTTGGGTATCTTTACAAAATAGGTGAGGTGTGGGGAACTGCTTATTTTTGAAAAGTATAGCTAAAACCAAATGAATCATTTAAGGCCTCTGACCCCAGTAGGAAAAATTAGGAAAGGGGGGAAAGAGCATTTGTTAAAATTATCTGGGAAGGTTTTTAAAATAGACTTGAAATGTTCAAGTAATTAAATAACTGTCTTTCTAAAATCTAAGATGACAAGTGGGATTATTCCTAATAAAATCTAATTTTAATTTAGGTCAAATTTATGATGCCAGAGAGCTTTTGTTTTTATAGAGTTACTTGTATACTTGATAGTATATTTAGAGACTCTTTGTCTAATCTAACAATACAATATATTGATTCCCATACTATAGACTTGAGTCACAAATGTATTATATAAATTATGAGAGTATATCACAACCATATTTGTACTTTGACCATGATTATATATGTGGCTTACCTGACGTCTAGTCCTTGACCAGGAATGATAGTAGTGCTCATTCTCCATGAAAATTTGATCCATTTTACTGTTTTATGCCATATTTTCCAAGAGCATATTGTTAGTAAATGTATTCCTTCATAATAGATTATGTATGTGAGATCTGAGTCAACCAAAGACAACATAACCTCCTTTTCAGGAAAACTTGCAAAGTTGCATTTTATGACCATGTTCCTGGGACCTGGAACTTTCCATTTCGGGTTTGCCTTGACATGGTCCTCCTGGTCAAGAGCTGAGGTGTCTATGCATCTGGGCACAAACCTGTTAAATATCCACAGGTTTGTGTGTCTGCTTCCATCTTCATAACTTTACTATTTTAAAAAAATTAATTTAGGGGCCAGCTGAGTGGAACAATGGTTAAGAACTGGCTTGGGATGCCAGAGGGCCCCGGTTCGGATCCCACATATGAGGGCCAGTGACACTGCTCTCTACAGCTAAGATGCTGAACAACAGCTCAACCTGGAGCTGGGCTGCCGTGAGTCGCCGGCGACGGCATAGGCTGCAGCCCCTGTGGCAGTGGGTTGCCATGGGCTACCGTGTGTAGCCAGCAGCCAGCGTGAGTGGCCAGCAGCCAC
>NW_017731727.1:584642-605472 GCF_001890085.2 Hipposideros armiger
TCCCCAGCACTGTTCCCATCCCCCCAATTCCCCAATAAAAATCTTTAAAAAAATGTAATTTAGGGTTTTGTTGGTGTCACTGCTACCAAACTGGATCACAACCTGCTGCCCTCATGGCGCTCACTGAGCACCACATCCGGCAACCTGAAAATGTTGTG
Source organism: Hipposideros armiger (assembly GCF_001890085.2). NCBI lineage: Eukaryota > Metazoa > Chordata > Mammalia > Chiroptera > Hipposideridae > Hipposideros > Hipposideros armiger. The sequence goes on from NW_017731727.1 coordinate 584,801, forward strand.
CAGCGAGTCCTACCTGAAGCTGAACGAGCACCAGGACCACCAGTTCAGTGGTGATAATGAAGAGCCTGAAAAATTACTGAAGGAAACCTGCACGCTCTATGTGGAGAATCTTTCCTTTTATACAACCGAAGAGCAAATATTGGAGTTCTGTAGTAGATGGGTGATGTCAGAAATGTTTTTATGGGCTTGGATAAAATAAAGAAAACGGCACATGGTTTCTGTTTTGTGGACTACTATAACAGAGCTGATGCCGAAAATGCCATGCGGTTCCTAAATGCGACCCTCTTAGATGATCGTATCGTCCACATGAATTGGGATCCAGGCTTTAGAGAGGGCAGACCGTATGACCACGGCCAGTCTGGGGACCAGGTAAGAGATGATTTTTAGGAAGACTTTGATGCTGGTAAAGGAGGCTTTAGAAAACAAGCTCAGGCCTGTGATATGACAAGAACCGGCCCAGTGAAAAACCTGCAGCTCTAGCCCCTCAAAAAGTCCTTTAAAGAACAACTCCAGGTGAGCAAACAGCCCATCTCATAGCAAGTTTACTTTATTTGCTGAGCAGAAACCCTTTTGATGTATTTTTCCTCTCTGCAAAGTTATTAAATGGCATAAACACAAATATTCGTTTATTCTTGTCTTAATTTTGAAGGTGGCTGTCAGATTACCAGTTTGACCATCAGGTGGTCAAAAGTGAACTGTTCTTCAGGAATAAATTAGGTATGTAAGATCTGAGTCAACCAAAACACGATTCCCCATTCAGAAGGACTTCAGTTGGATTTTATGACCATGTTCCCAAGACCTCCAAATTATCATTTTTTAGAGATTGCATAAAACAAACTCAGATAAAAGGAAAATTTTAAAAAATTATCAAAGGAATACAGACACATTTTTTTTAAAGTAAAAAAGTCAGAAGAGTTTATAATGAAAGTAAAAATCCTCCTGCCCTAGCTCTTCCTACCCTAGAATTATTCCCTGGGCAATAACTTTTAATTTTGTAGCAGTTTTTTGTTTGTTTTTTTCTTTCCTGGTAGTTTCCTCCTTACTTCTAAATAACATGACACTTGTAGTATTTATTTTCATTTTAAACATCATCTATTGACTCCCTGCTTTCACAGATAAGGATATAGCTCACTTGCACTCATTTGCATGTCTCTCCATCCTCTCAATATCATTTACAACACTTTACTTTTTCTATTGTTATATAACATAAGCTAGGTTATGCTGCGGTAACAAACAACCCCTAAAGTCTCAGTGGCTTAACATCACTAAAGTCTGTTCTGCACAGTACATTTCCATGTCTGACTCCCTGGGGGCTCTTCTCCATGCCATGACCATCCTCATTCTGGGGCCCAGAAGGCAGAGCCACTGTCATTAGTGTAAATCAGCTATAGTAATTCTCTCCCTCTTGCTAGTGATGGTTTGGGAAGCCTGGCTTAAGACAATCAAAGGTTGACAATCCTGTGATGATAGTTATTAATAATTCCAAGGTGACAGTGACCAATGAGGACACAGCAAGACTGAAATGAAATATTTTTAGTTTATCTTTGAAGGAGAGATTGTGTCTCTCCTTCTACTTGATGTGACTAAATATATATATATATATATATACATATATATATATATGTATATGTATATGTATATGCATATGTATATGTATATATATATAGTGATTGCTACAAGCAGCCTCTTACAGCCACAGGAGAAACCAGCCCTAGGATGAATTGGACACTTTAGATGGTGATAAAGAAGAGTCCAAAGAAATTGTGTCCTTCACGAAATTATCCAGTGGCTGAATTAACTAACCTTGCAGCATACGCTATGCCTGGATGTCCTGTTAGGAGAGATAATACATTATTTCATTGTCTAAGCCAGTTTGTTAATATCAACTGAAAGCACTCTGATACCAAATACTTTTTCTTAATTTCATCCTTGTGTAAAGGATTTAAATTGCTCCCTTATGAACCCAAGCATGTATCTCCAGGGTTCATGATTTTTCATCTGGAAAGTTAGATAATACCATCTTTTTACTCCTGACTCCTTCGTCCTGTGACCTGAGGTCATCCTCTCTGCTCAGTAAGATTCTTCCCTGATGAGGGGAGGAAAGGGAATGCCAATTTTGATGGAGTGACTATTACGTGGTGGGCACTTTGCTAGAGGCTTTAAAACACAACCTCATTTACTCTTTTTTTTAAATTATTTATTGTTAGTTTCAGGTGTACAGAACAATGCAATAGTTACCCTTTTCACCCTCACAAAGTAACAACCCCCCACTGCCCTCCCACCCCCATATCATGCTTATCTATTACAATTCCATTGAATCCGTTCCCGCACTCTACTAACCTCATTTACTCTTAACAACAATTCTGTGCCCGTTACCTAGGTGAGGAAACTGAGGATACAATAGGAAACGTCGCCAACTACTAAGTGGCAGAGCTGGGGGTCAAATCAAGGGAGTCTACATCAAAGTTGGTGCCCTTAATCACTTTTCTCTTTTCCTTACCTTCAGTCAGGCCACTAGGTCCAAAGCTCTCTATGAGTTTCCTTTTTCTCAGAAAATGATCCCACTGACTACATCATATCTGAGCTCTCTCTCCCCCAAGCAAGTTTCTCAAGTGTGTTTTCCTTTCTGCCTTGATGTCTACATTCACTCAGGCTCCACATCGAATGCAACCCAGTCATATTTATCTTCACTGTTTACTCTTTGGGAGAAAGAAGAGCATCTGACGTGTTTCTGGCCAATTTAGCTTACTCTACATACAACAATGGAGTTTACCAATGTTTTCTAGCATCTCCCCTTTGCAACTTCCCTAAAATAGAAAAAAGGGATTTAAAGTCATGGGGCTTAAAATGTATTTTTATCACAGGATGTTTCTGAAGGAGTACCTTGGAGTAGCTCTCAACCACTACTTCTCTGATGAGGCTGATTGGTAAGGAAAACAAGGAAGGGGGATAGAATTTTTGATTTCTTTAGGTTTTAGCAAAGTATTAAGCAAGGTCTTTCCTAGAACCCTTATTTCACTGAACTTTCAGTGCCATACAGTGCTGCTCTTTTCTTTCTTTTTTGGATTCCATGGCACCACGCTTTCCTAGTTCCCTTCATACCTCTATGACTATTTTAACTTTGTCCTTCATGTGATCCTTCTCCTCCATCAAAGTGTGGTTGACCAGGATTCCATCCTAAGCTCTTGGCTCTTCCCACTTTTCAAATTCTCCCAGATGGTTCCATCCATTCTCGTGTCCATTTTTACCTTAGCTCTGATGTCACCCAAATATATATATTTCCAGGCCAGAAATTTACCCCAAACCTGAAAAATCCCACAGGTACCTCCAATTTAACACATCCAAAACCAAACTCCTTATCTCCTCCCCAAACCTGTTGTTATATTCCCCGTTGCTAATGATGGCATCGCCCAGTCACCCCCACACCAGAAACCTGCAAATCATTTTTGCCTCTGCGCTCTCTCTTACTTCGCTCACAGCTAAACACTGACCCAATCTTGATGATTTTACGTCCCAAATATTTCTCAACTCGTGACATACCTTGTAGCTATAACTAATTCTGAGCTAGCCTCTCTGCGTCCAGCTATGAACCTATCCAACTCTCCACAGCGCCACCAGAACTAGCTTTTTAAAGTGGAAGTATGATCATTTAACACCCCATTGCTTACAAGAGTTCAAGCCATGTCAAGACCATACAGATCTCCTCAAACTTGCCAGCTTCATTCCCCAGCTTCACATCTCACTCACAGCTAATGTTTTAGCAATACCAAACTGCTTACAGCCTTGCATTTCTCCAAACACTTCTATTCCTTTGCTCATGCTACAGGCTCTGATTTGATGCCCACCCCCTCCCCTCATTCCCCTTTTGCCTGGCTGGCTAGTTGTCATTCTCTCAGACTCACCCCAGCCATCATCTCCCTAAGGAAGGCTTCCATTAACACTCCCTATCCGGGATTGGGTTAGATGTCCCTCTCCTATGCTTTCGAAACATCCTGAACTTGCCTCTATCACAGCACTTGTCCCACCAAGTTTTTCTTGCCTGTTTCCATACCTGTATCCCTCATTAGACTATGACCTTCCTGAAGGCAGGGACTATGTTTTATTCAAAATTTTATCCATCCCATCATGTACTGTGTCTGGCACATCATAAGGATCCAATTAATGTTTGATGAATCAGGTATTTTTGGCCATAACACACTGTTGGCTCATTGAGTTGACTTGTAAAACCTTTAATTCGTTTTCACACAAACAGCCGTTACATAGTGTGGTAAGTGCAGTGATAGAGGTAAAACAAAAGAACAGAAAAGAGACTTATAACTTGGCCTGAGATGAGGGGAGCAAGAGAAAATGAAGCCGAGTATGTGGAACCAGGAAGGAGATCATGCAGATGTATTCTGCGTGGTCAAACTATGCCTGAACAACATTTCAATCAGTGAGCTAACTTGGATTGGTCAATAATTGCCAGTGGTTTGAAAAACTAAAGCCAAATCTCAGGAATGGTTGAAGGAACAGGAAATATTCAACCAGGATAAGGGAAGACTATATAAGGGGTTTGATGGTTTTCTTCAAATAGTTGAAAAGCTGTGTTAGGGGGTGAATTGTGTCTCCCCCAACATATATGTTGAAGTCCTATCCCCCCCTGGAATATCAGAATGCAACCTTATTTGAGAATCGAGTCTTTACAGATGCAGTTAGTTCAGATGACGTCATATTGGATTAAGGTGGGCCCTTAATCCAATATGACTGGTGTCCTTATGTGAAAAGGGAAATTTGGTCACAGACAAATAGGAAAGACAGCCATGTGAAGACAGGGGCAGAGACTGGAATTGCACTATCACAAACCAAAGAACAGAAACCCCCAGAAGCTGGGAGAGGCAAGGGAGGATTCTCCTATAGAGCCTTCAAATGAAACATAGCCCTGCTAGCACTTTGATTTCAGACTTTTAGCCTCCAGAACTGTGAGACACTACATTTTTGTGTTTTAACCACCCAGTTTGAGGTACTTTGTTACATCAGCCACAGGTAATTAATACAGGTTATCATGGAGCAGAGGGAGCAGATTTGTTCTGTGTGAGACCCGATGGATGAAAGATACAGGGAGACTGAAATGCTTTTTTATATTGAATGCAAACCTCATTGTCATGCCATCCAAAGATAAGTTGAGCTGCTGTGTAAGCTGGCAAGCTCCCCATCACTGGAGGTCCAGGATGGAGATTTGTGTGACAGTAAATATAATAATAATAATAATAATAATAATAATAATAATAAAATTTCCACCTCTATCCTAATTTGAGCAAGCCATCTTCAAAAAAATTTATGAAACATTTGGAGATATTGAATGCTGACTGGATATTTCTTCATATTTAGGATTTGGTGTTAAAAATTTTAAGTGGAAATAATGGCACAATGTTTATAATAAGAGAGAGTGATGGAGAGGAGAGAAGGAGGTGGAAGAACAGGAGGAGGAGGAGAAGGAGGAGGAGGAGGAGACAGACACCTCTTTTAGAGATACACTCTGAAGTGTTTACAGAGGAAATTATATGGTGTGTAAGATTTGCTTTAAAGTAATCTGCAGGAGGGAGAGATGAATTAGTGTACAGATGAAACATGATTGGCCATGTGATGATAATTGTTGAAACTGTGTGATGAACACATGGAAGTTCACTTATAATATCCGCTCTACTTTGTGTGTATTTGAAATTTTCCATAATCAAATGTATCAAAAAATAACTACCAGCTACCATGTACTGTGCACTTATGATGTCCAAGAACTGTGCTGAGTGCTTTTAAAGCATTATTTAATTTAATTTAATCTAATCATAGTGCACAAAAAAGACTTAAATAAAAAGGCAGTATATTCTTGTACAGAAAGACACAGAACTGTAAAGATGTTCTCTTTGAATTATCTGCATAATCAAGATGAAGAGCGAGTTTAATTTGTTTAGATTGCTTGAATTTTCAAAAGAATATCTGTGTCAGTTTCAATACTTTAAAAAAATCTCCACAAGAGTCCAATGAGGCACTAATTATTCAATTTTATAAATTAGGAAACTGAGGATCAGAAAGTGAGGTAGATTGCACAAGGTTGCACAATTACTAAGTAGCAGCAGTTAAGATTTGAATCCAGGATTCCCTGACACTACTGTTGTGTGGTTTTAATGCCGTTGCTATTCAAAGTGTGGCCCAAGGACCAGCAACATCGTGTCATAGAAGAGTTTCCTAGAAATGCAGCATCTCAGGCACCCTACCCAGACTTACCAAGTGAATTTCTACATTAAAGTTTGAAAATAATTGCATGTGCTATACTGCTATCTAGGGTATTTAAACACTGGCAGGATGATTAGACCCAATCAACGGTACTAAACTCTGGTTATTCATCTGAACTAATTGAGGAAAATTTTAGAAATACTGATCTCAGTTTGTATAGCATTGTACCTCTCTCTGGGTTGGGGCCTGAGAATCTATATTTATAGGCTCCCACACACAGATGAGCTATCAGGGTTGGGAAGCACTGTAAAATGAGACCTATACAGGTCTTTTTCTACTCTTAGATTATCTAATTCCTGATAAGTTTGCAGGAGAGGATGAAGAACTCAGTTGTGTGCAACTGTGGAAAATTACTTACCAGTTCACTGAAGATACTCATTTATAAGGGACTTTAAATTTTCTTCTATGGAAATATAAGCTTCAAATATAAGCCTGTCCTTTTTATACTGGACAGTTGACTATATTATTGAGCTGTTTTTTCCAGAGTTAAACTTTAACCTATTAGGAAGTTGTTTTTCTTATATGTTCTCTCCCAGGGTCTATTTTTCTGAGAAGTTGTTTTGCTGTGAGTTTTACCTTCTCGTGATGTTTCTGATACAGCTTGATCTGTTCTAGTCTAATTACTAACTTAAAGATGAATCTTTAAAGTAGATCAGAATTGAGTCAGAAGAGAAGGGCATTTCAGAAAGATGGCACAACATGCATAATGGACCAGAAGCCAACGGGAATATGGCAACTTCAATGAGTATACAATATTGTCTGCACATAGGCTGAGCAAGAGGGAGAAGGGTGAGGCTGAAGAGATAGTCTGAGGATAGATCTCAAAGGATTCTATATGACATTCAAGGAATATGGACATTATCCAGAAGCTATGAGAAATCTTTGAATGTTTTTTTTTTAAGATTTTTTTTATTGGGGAATTGGGGGGATGGGAATAGTGCTGGGGAATTGGGGAAAGGGGAACAGACAAGTTGCTGTCGTTTTGTTCTTCAATCTAGTTGTGGAGGACGTTGCTTCACTGGCCCAAGTTGGCACCATCATTGCACTCTTCTCTGGCGAGGCAGATCAGTCGCCGGCTTCTGGACGGCCACTCACTGCGGCTGCTGGCCGCTCACGCTGGCTGCTGGCTGCACACGGTAGCCCATGGCAATCCACTGCCACAGGGACTGCAGCCCACGCCGTCGTCGGCGACTCATGGCAGCCCAGCTCCAGGTTGAGCTGTTGTTCAGCATCTTAGCTGTAGAGGGCAGTGTCACTGGCCCTCATATGTGGGATCTGAACCGGGGCCCTCTGGCATCCCAAGAGAGTTCTTAACCATCGCGCCACTCGGCCGGCCCTCTTTGAATGGTTTTAAACAGAGAAATGGCATGATGAAGTTTGTATTTTGGAAAAATTGCCCAGGTATCTGTGGGTAGGATAGATTTGAAGGTGTCTGGACTGAAGCAGAAAAGTTGTTGGGAAACAATTGGCAATACGTTCAGCACAAGATAACAAAAAGAGCACATAGATGAAAGAGATTTGGAAGGTGAAATAGAACTTGGTGACAACAGAAGTGAAGGAGAAGGAGTCAGGTTCCTGGTGAAAATCTGCCCTCAAGTAGCCCACAGTGTAATATATGTATATACTTAGAGATGGTGGAGCCACTAATTAGGATAGGGAATGCGGAAGGAGGAGCAGACTTTGGGGGAGAAATAGGGATGAGGAAGTGTGGATAAGAAACTCAGAAGAGAGATAAGAACATGGAAATCATGAGCATGCACTTTGGAATTATGAGAGCAGGTAAGTTCACCTAGGAAGACACTCCAGCATGAGGTGAGATATCATCTGAGAACAGAGCCCTGTAGAACATTTGGGGGAGTGGCAGATGAAGAAGAACCCCGGAAGGCAGGGAGAGGAGCAGCCTGAGAGGCAGGAAAAGCAGGACAGTGTAGTATCATGGAGCTAAGTGTACTCGGTTTGTGTTGCTGCTGTATCAAATTGCCACAAACTTAGCGGCTTAAAACAACACACATTTATTATCTTACACTTCTGGATGTTAGAAATAGAGAATCACTGGGCTAAATCAGGCTATTCATGGGGCTGATTCTTTCTGGAGGCTCTAGGAAATAATCCATCTGCTTGCCTTTGCCACCTTCTAGAGGCCGCCTACATTCTTCAGCTGTAGCTTCTTCCTTTATCTTAAAAGTCAGCCATGGAGTGTTATCACTTCTCCTTTACTGTCTCTGCCTCTGTTGTCACATCACCTTTTCTGACTGCTCTTCTGACTCTCTCTTATAAAGACCCTTGTGATTACCTTGGGTCCACCTAAATAATACAGGATAATCTCCCTATCTCAAGATCCTTACAGACAACTCAGTTCCTCCCTGTATGTCCCTGGGACCTTTCGAGCTGCTGCCCCAGTGCTGGAGCTCAGAGCAAGTGAGTCCATCACCAAGTAAGTTTGTGCAGGCCTTTTAAGAGGAATGTCTGGGACTCCAGCCATCCTCTACCCTCCATCTCATTCAGCCACAATCTCCACTGGGTTTCACAGCCAGAAGTCGTGGGGACTTCCCTTTCCTGGCAGCAGAGCCCTGGGCTGGGGATCCTGGTGTGGGGCTAGGACCCCTTGCTTTTCAAGCGGAGGGGGGGGAGGGGCTCCGTAGCTAAGATATCCTTCCCAATTTTAAACCACCATGTGTGGGTGTGAAACCAACTTATTCAGCATCTCCACTCCTCTTATCAGTCTTGACCTGTCTTCTTTTGTATATCCTTAGGTTTAGGAGTTCTGTTCAGCTAGTTTTCAGGTGATTCTCAGTGACAGTCGTTCTGTAGTTTAGTTGTAATTTTCAGGTGGTGGTGAGACGAGGTGAGCACATTGTTTACTTACTCTGCCATCTTGACCAGAACCCTGAGCCTGGAATATCTTGTTTGTGCAAGAAAGTGATAAAGTACTCAGAGAATGTTGGAGGCATGTCATATGGATACAAGAGCCAACATGAAGAGATTTCCACTGGCAAATCTACAAAATTGGAGCATTAAAATAATAATAATAAAGGATGATAACCCTTTGAATAATACAAAAATCTATGAGTCCACACCGATGGAAATCAACAAATGGAAGAGAACGGAAAGCTCATCTTTACAATAATAATAAATATAAGAGAGCTGGTGAAATTAGAAAAAAGAAACATTGACAACTAGCTCAATAATAGAATCAAGCAAGAATCATCAATGGGTGCTAAAACTAGTAGATGAAAGTCTGAGGAGTAAAAAGTTATGTATATAGTTTCAGTGTCTCCCTAGATATCTATTAGCACAAGAGGGAAAAATAACGCTGTAGTGGAAAAACCTAGCAAACCTGATCTTCGCCAAGTGATCAAAGTGAACATGGACAGTAATGGGACAAATTAACATCATGGACCTACTGAGGACACAGCACTTCTGTGACGTTCCTTCCAAAAGTGCCTAATAGAAATCTAATCATGAGGGAAACTCAGGTACACCTGAATTGAAGGACAGTCTACAAAATAGCTGGCTTGTATGCTTCAAAATTGTTAATGTCATGAAACACAAGGACTGTAAAAATTATTCCACATTAAAGGAGATGTGAAAGCTAAGTGCTACTCATGAACCCAAATTTTTGTCTGCTATAAAGAATATTATAGGGACAATGAATTCAGTGAAATCTGAATTAAGAAATTATATCTGTAGATTAGTTAATACTTTATCAATGTTCATTTCCTAAATTTGATCATTGTGCTTGGGTTATGTAAGACAGTGTCCCTATTCTTCGGAAAAACACTCTGAAGTATTTAAGGGTAAAGGGCATCATGTCTCCACTTACTCTCAAATATTTCAAAACAAAAAAGTTGTGTGTGTGTGTGTGTGTGTGAGAGAGAGAGAGAGAGAGAGAGAGAGAGAGAGAGAGAGAGAGAGAGGAGGAAGGAAAATGTGGTATAATTGTAACTTTGGGGTAATTTGGGTGAAGAGCAAAATGGTATTTTTAGAAACTCATTGCAACTTTTCTGTAAGTCTGAAATTATGTCAAAATAAAAAGTTAAGAGTGGGGCCGGCCGAGTGGCTCAGTTGGTTAAGCACTTGCTCAAGAGTTTGAGTTCTGAGCAATAGCGGTTCGATTCCTGGCCCAAGCTGAGCAGCCGCTAAGCTGCCAGCAGGTGGCAGGATGGCTCAGCTAAATAAAATAAAATAAAATAAAAGTTAAGAGAAAAAAAGAAGTGATTCTGAGATGACGTGGAATGGCAACTTCTTCTCAACCAGTCTTACTTTACTTTATAACTTCTTTCAACAAGTTTGCCTGTTAAGGCAAGTTCAGAGGAAGGACAATGGTGGTAATGTTTGTATCTGCTGTTGTTGTACAGATGGGACAGATTTGTGCTAGTTCATAGCCTCAGAGGAAACATCAAGTAGAAATAGGGTAAAGATATGAGACAGGGAATATTGCTGGCATGGGGCAAGCTCCACATTGATGGAGCATTAGTCTTAGGAGAATGAAAGAAGAAAGAAAACATGGAAGTGTGCATATGTAGGTAAGTTTGTATGTAAGAGGCTACTGAGGGAGATTTCCCTCCTGATGGCCTATTTTCTTTGTGAGTAAGAGGCAAAGTCATCTACAAAATGTGAAGAGAGAAGTACCTAATTTGGAAAATAATATACAGCCAAAATATCTGTTCTGAGAAATAAGAGAGGGAGCTAAAGGGGGAATGTAGAGTTACCTCATACTCGTATTGCTGAGGGCCCAGCTGAGGTTCGGGGGAGTTAAAATCCAAACACAAAAACTGGCTTCTTTACAAAAGAGCAAACATACTGATTGACTCACCCTATGCAGATGACTATGCCTCTTACTCCACAAAGTTAGTGCTTCAGCATTCACATGGATGAACTACTGGATTGTCAGTTTCTTGACCTGTTCATCTCCCATGATCTTTTTCTTCCACTCCAACTCAGCCATCTATTCCTATGGTTACACCCTGGACATTATCATCACAAAAGTTCTATCACCTCTGTTACTTTTATTTGAAACATCCCACTCCTCTGCTGCCCATCCCACTGCCAATAGAAGCACGCGTGTGTGTGCGCGCACACACACACACACACACACACACACACACACACACACAAAGCCTCTCTAAGACCTCCAATCCATTGGCCATCACCTTTCTCATTATCCATCAGCCTCCCTCCTGACTTCATTTCATTCCGTAACCAGCCCTGTATCCATGTTTCATCCTTGCAAATACACTCAATCCCCTTGGCTAGATTTCTGTGTTGACTCTATTGGCAAAACTCCAACCCCGAATGAACTCTGCAATCTGCGTTTCTGGGGCCTGAACTAAGCTGCTGAATAGCACAGGAGAGTATCACAAAACCAAACTCATTTGCTTCACTTTAAGTCCATGAACTTAAGCCTTGAGAGAGCACTCAGTCCCTCCACTGTACTTGGAATCCCATTCCTTTTCTTTTCCTCAAGGAATCTTCTCCTTCAGCTATCTCTTTTCTCTTCCACAACATCAATATCTTCCTCTCCTTTGGATCATTTCCATAGAGTCCAAGCATGTTCTAGGATTGCTGATCTTAAAATATAAACACTCCCCCTTGGCTGTATATCCATCTTCAAACTTTCATCCCATTTATCTATTCCCTTTTATAGCCAATTTTTCATATCTAGAGTTCTTTACATATGGCCTCCACTTCCTGCCTTCCCATTAAATCCTTGATGCATTGCAATCAGACCTCCACCTTTACCATTTCATCAAAACAGCTCTTGTCACCAATTACCCAAATGATGTCAAATCTAATGGGCTCTTATCTGTCCTCAGTTTACTCACCCTATCAGTGACATTCAGCTTGTTGACTGTGCCTTCCATCTTTTAAAAGATTTTATTGGGGAAGGGAACAGTGTTGGGGAATTGGGGAAGGGGAAAATTGTGTTTTTCCAGGACCCATCAGCTCCAAGTCAAGTTGTTGTCCTTCAGTCTTAGTTGTAGAGGGCACAAGCTCAGCTCTAAGTCCAGTAGCCGCTTTCAATCTAGTTGCGGGGGGGGGGGGCAGCCCCCCATCCCATGCAGGAATCAAACCAACAACCTTGTTGTTAAGAGCACTATAACCAACTGGGCCATTCGGCCGCCCGTTGGCAGCTCAGCAGCAGCTCAGCTCAGGCGCAGCTCACTGGCCCATGTGGGAATCTAACCAGCAACCCTGTTGCTCAGAGCTCACACTCTAACCACCTGAGCCACCTGACCAACCCCTATGCCTTCCATTTTGAAATACACATCTCTCTTGCCTTTCTTGACACCACACTCTCATGTTTTTCCTCCTAACTTCTTAGCCACTACTCATTCTCCTTTGCTATCACCTCCTCCTTCAGCTAATTTTAAAATATTGTTATTTTTCAGTCCTATACCCTCTTCTCTTTGCAGTCTATATTCTCTCATTGAGTGATCTCATCCCAATAGATTTAAATACCATTTTAATTCTGATTATCTCCACATTTAAACCTCCCAATCAGAGTTCTCCTCTGAGTTTCAGTTGTCCATTTGACACCTATATAGAGATATCCCACAAAGGTATCACGCTTACCATCAAGCCTATTGCCTAAGCCAAAAATCTATGTGTTATTTTTGATTCTTCCTTTTTCCTTATCCTGTCAATATCTCACTCATCAGCAGACTGTATCTTCATAACATACCTTAAAGCTAGCCACACTTCTGTCTTCATTGTCATCACGTTAACCTGGCCACTTTCAACCCTAGCCTAGATTGAAATATGATCTGATTTTCCCACTTGCATTCTTCCCTGCTCTAATTGATTCTCCCACAGAAGCATAAGTGACCCGTTTAAAATGAAAGGTTATGTGACTATACTGCTTAAAACCCTTCAGAGTACCTTGAAAAAACTACAAATTCTTTACCAATTAGCTCGAGCTTGGATAATATAGACTCTTTCTATCTTTCTGGCCTCATCTCCCTTCTTTAAGCCTCCAACCTCCGGTCTTCTTTAAGTGTCTGAAACACACTAAGCTTTTTCTCAAGTTAGGGTCTTTGCACTTGCTCTTCCCTCTTCCCAGTACACTCTTACCACCACTTCTTTATATCCTTTAAGTCTGAACTCAAATGTCAACTCCTTAGAGATGCCGTCCCTGGCTACTCTAAAGTAGTTCCACTATGTTATTCTCCTCCCTAGCTTTTTGTTTGTTTCCTTTGTAGAACTTACTATAATTTATAAATATTCTATTTATTTACTTTTTAAATCTGTCTCCTCTTTGAGCATAATTCAGCAAGGAGGGTTCTGGGGCAGCTTGACTGGGGCTGCAGGGCCCCAGATGTCCCCACCCACATGATCAGATTTGGTGCTGGCTGTCAACTGAGATACATTCATTCTTCTCCTCATTGCTTCTTTCTCTAACAGGAGAGCTTGAACTATATATCAGCTGTGTTCCAAGATAATGAAAACAGAAGCTGCAAGACCTCTGTAGGCTTAGCTTTGACAGTTTTACAAGATCTTGCCCTATTCTATTAGTCAAAGCAAGTCACAGGGCCAGCCCAGATTCAAGCAGAGGGGGAAATTCCTCCTCTTGATAGGAGGAGTAGCAGTCACATTACAAAAAGAGCATACTGGATGGGAGGAATTGTTACAGTCATACAATCTATCACACTCAAATATTCAAATGGCTCAGTCCTTAACCTCTTAAAGATTTTTTTCTCAAGTGACACCTTCTCAGTGAGGACTTGCATGACCATTCTATATGAAATTATAATCCCGCACTGCATATTCTCTATCTCATTGCCTTGTTTTACTTGAACACCTCAGACATTATTGCCATGCAACCTATATATTTTAGTTATTGATTGTCTGCCTCCTCCCCCTAGAATACAAGTTCCAAGAAGGCAGGAATTTTTGTTTATTTTGTTCATCACTATATTCCCAGAATCTACAGAGTGGCTGACACATAGTAGGCACTCAATAAATATTATTTAATGAATATGAGTTCAAAATTAGTAAAACAAAACAAAGCCCAGAGAAACTACCTTTTTTCATGAGTAGGTAATTCTTTTTTTAAAAAATTAGTTTCAGGTGTACAAAACAATGTAATAGTTAGACATTTAGACCCTTCACAAAGTGATAACTCCCCCTCCCCCAATCTATTACCCATCTGACATCGTATATACCTGTTACAATTCCATTAACTCTATTCCCTATGCTGTACTCCATATCCCGTGACTATCTATATCTATATCTATATATCTATATCTATATCTATATATATGATTATAGTTGACATTCAATATTATTCAGTTTCAGCTTCAGGTGTACAGTGCAGTGGCCAGTAATTTACACTGTGCCAACCACATTTTTGTTTGTTTGGTTTTTTTTCCTGAAATACTTAGATACTTACTATGTGCATATTACAAGATTTTTAACTCACTAGTTTTCCCTCCTTGGTAAGCCTTGAGTAAGTTGTTGCCTGCAGTTCCTACTGCCAAACAGAAAATGAACCTGTATAATAAAGCAATGAACTTTATTATAGGAAAGCATGGGTTATTTCATTAAGGGAATTTGGGAGGGGGGTGTGGAATCCTATAAGATGAGATGTAAGCTCTTATGAGATGAAATGCAAGGCCATTTTCAGCTCATCATGTTGTACCTTGTGCCCAATTAATACCTACTGGAGACAGCTACTTGAAGTTCTAGGGGAATTATTTTTTAAATCTGGAAAATTGGTGAAGATGAAAATTTCGTTGGCCAGATGCAAAACAAAAGCCAACAGCATCAATAGGACAGAGAAATTGTCTTTCAGAGAGGAGGTAATCTTAAAGTAGCATTATATATCCATTCCAGTTATCCCTAGATTGAGATTGGAGATAGGATCAGTGCCCTAGCCTTGCCCAGACAGAGACAGCTGCTCTATGACAGAATACAACAAAGAGTCCACATATCTAAGTACAGTGGAAATAATTAAAATTGGGAGATTTGAAAGCAAGTAAATGCGTAGTTATTTTAGATTGGATGGTCTACTCAAGACACTGAATTTTGAACAAAAAATTAAGCTGAATTCTGAACAAAAAGTAATTAACTATGTACCTATCTTGCCAAAGGACACTCCAAGTCAGCCAACTATGGCCCTTGAACCAAATCCCATCCACAGCCTGTTTTTGTAATTAAAGTTTTGTTGTTTATGCATTGTATATGGCTGCTTTTGTGCAGAGCTGAGTAGTTGTAACAGAGACCATATTGCTCACCAAGCTTAAAATATTTACTGTTTGGGTAGTTACAGCAAAAGGGTGCCCACCCATACTCTAGGCAGAGAGAACAGCAGATGCAAAGGCCTAGGATCAGTGAGCTTGGAGAGTTCCAGGAAGAGAAAGAAGTACTGAAATGGGTAAGAGGAAGAGTGATATGACTCTTTCTTCAGATCAACACTAATCCCACTGGTCTGTAGTTTGTAGAATACACATTCATTCCCCTTTTGAAAGCCATTCAGCTCAAGCATTTGAAGTTCTGATACTGGTACTTCTCTCATGTGTACAATTTCCCAAGCTCACTGACAGTGGTTCATTGATCTTATTTGAAGGTTCTCAGTAGCCTATGGAGTACATAATTCAGGTAAGAAGATCTGAACTAATTTAGAGCATCACTCTTTAACCATTGTGGGTCAATATCCTCTTAACAGGTTGATATTATGTAACAGAAGGCACTATCTCCAAACTTGAATCCTACTTGACTTCATTTCAGTGATATCTTTGAGTTGAAATTTATTGTCATGGATCTTAAGTTAACTCTGATTAATATGCATTGTATATATCTTGAGACATATCTATATCTATAGCTATCCATGACGGTGTTTCCAAAACTATATTTTGAGAGACACTAGTGTCCTGTGAGATATTAATAAGTGAGTAGAACATGAAAGCTCCATGGTCAAATATAATTGGAAAATGCTAAACAAAGATAAAATGAGTTTTATTTCTGACAGGACTTCTTAAAGCCTTAATATGCTAATGTGTGCTGTGAGTCTCTGAGAAGGAGAGTCAATGTTACCTAAACATTACCTAAACTTATTTGATCAATTCTTTCTTCTCAGAACACCAGTTAATATCTTGAGGGATACTAGTGTTTCTTGAGTCAGTTTTAAAATTGCTGGCATAAAGGCAGATGAGGTCCTGAGTAATGTGTCTGGCCTCCCAGCACGAATCTGCTATAAATGCACTAGTTTTGCCTTTTCCATATGTGATAATTGCATTGTAGATTGAAGACTGGGGTAAATCTGTCAGGGTGGTGATAGTTATCTCTAGACCACACTCTTTCCTGTTTGTTGCCATTCATTCAGCAAATATTAGTACCTGCTATGAGCCAGGCACTAGGTGTGGGAGATATACCAGTGATGGGGACAGACAAGGTTCTTGCTCTCAAGGAATGCATATGCCAGTGTGTGTGTGTGCATGTGTGTGTACATGCACATTGAGGGGCATATAATAAAAACATATGGTAAGTGTTCTCCCCTAAGGAGACCCACACTAAGCTCCCCAGTCCAGAGCCAGGAAGTGGAGCTCCCACAACATCTGGCTGTGAAAATCAGCAGGGATTCTGTCCATCCAGGTGAGATAAAAGGCTGCTGGAAAACCAGGTGTCCTCTTAAAGGGCCTGCACACAGACTCACTTGCTCACAGGTGCTTGCCCTGGGCTCTAGTGGAGGTATGGTGGCTTGGGGGTGCTGGAGATATACAAGGAGAAGCTGAATGGTGTGGCTTTTAGGCAAAGGTTGGAGGGAGAGCCACCATTGTCCCTATGTTGAGTCCTCCTCCAACACAGCTGGAGGATGGACACCATTTTTCCTGTGTTGAAACTCCCCCCCACCCCATAACCAAGACTGAATCTAGATAAACTTGGTAAAAACTACTCACTCTAACTTGCTGACTCCCTGAGACCCCATCTTACCCAATTCGCCTACCACCTAAAGCTCTTTCAGCAGCTGAGCCTTATGGGAAGCCACAAAGGAGAAGCAGGCCTCCGTGTGCCCTTTTGCTCAGTGGTCCCAGGCCTGGTACCGGTGGCAGCCCTCCTTCATTCACAGCATGGCTTCTCCCATGGACCTCCAGGCCCAGCACAGGGAGTGACCAACTGCAGATCTCTTTGTAACTCTTACCAGGTAGTGCTGACTGGTGCTGTGGCTGACTTGGCCTGCACTAGAGCCCCTCCCAAGAAGCCCCAGAACCAGCACACCTGGAGGTCAGCTTCAGACCACAACAGAACACCACCTGATTATTGCCACAAGTGGCATTCCAAAAGGGTGGTCTCAGAAGGCACTTTAACCCACTGGGATAAATCCTGCTCCCACAGGGTCAGCCCCCACACAGCATCTCTTACACTGTGCACATGGGCAATACTCATAGCCAGTCAGCCTGAGGGTCACTCCCACTCACTGAAGTACAAACAGTAATTAAGGCTAAACTACAACAAGAGGGCACACACAACCCACACAAGGGACACTGCTGGAGCACCCAGCTCAGGTGATCAGGGAGACTGTGCCATTGGGCCCCAAAGAACCCCTACTACATAAGACCACCCTGCCAAGATTAGGAGAAGTAGCATCTCTACATAATACATAGAAACAAACAGAGAGGAAGCCAAAATAAGGGAAAAAAAGAAATATGCCCCAGGTGAAAGAACAGGAGAAAACTCCAGAAGAAGAACTAAACCAGATGGAGGCAAGCAATCTACAAGATACAGAGATCACAACATTGGTTATAAGGATACTTAAGAGGATTACATCATAGAAATGGTGACGTGTGGTAAGCCTCTTGAAATCTCCCCTGGAATTTACAACAAATTGAATAGCTATAATTCCACAAAGGACTCCCTGTGCAGCACACAGGCAAGACTAAGAGATATGCAATTCAAATCATTGAAAGGTGGGCAAATTGGGTGAGTGGGGGAGGAGAGAAAGGGGAAATGCTGAGACACGGGCTGTGCGCTGGCCACAGGACGCAGACAGGAGCTCGGAGCTCCAAGCTCCTTGCATTCTCGAGCCACATCAGTTGCATGAGAAGGGAGAATTCAGACTGCTAGTGCTCCCCTTCTGACCCACAGTCCCACCTGAGGGATCAGCATATAACATGGCTGAACCCAATGATCACAGCAGAGACCTCGGAGCAAAGACTGAAGGAAAAGGGGTGAGGATGGTGGTTTAAGCCCTAACTGCCAACCAGAGGATGAAAGGCATAGGCACAGAACCTAGATGACCCCTCCCTACCTCCCCAGAGCTGTTCTCAGGCCCTCTTTCCCAGTGCTACAAGCAGAACGGTAGCAGCGTCAGATCAAAATAACAGAATATTTCAGCTCTGAGAACTGTGGCCCTGCGGCTACAGACTCACAGCCCAACTAGTTCTGATGAATAGGAAGGAGACCTGGGTGCAGGATTGGCTGTGCTGGTGGTCGCCACCATTGCTCAGAGCTACATCTAACAACCCACCACACCACATGCCCCCACATATGTGGGCAGATCCTTACAGAGGTAAACAGCTGCAGAAACACACAGGCTCTGAAACAGGTGCAGGAAGAGCTTTGGAGCTTCAGAAGCTCCCTACATCCCCCCATGAAGGCGGTGCCCTGGGACCCAGGCAACCTCCTCACAGAGAAGAAACCCACCTTTCAGGGAATTTCTCCATCATGTGAGAAGCCGGAGCAGTGCATTGAAAATATAACACTACAGCATGAGAGAGAATAAAAGACTATAGTGGGAGAGAAAAAGAAAAAAACATTCCACCAACACCTACTGGAAAGCAAAAGGAAGACCTCTTCCTATCATCCTGTTGCAGAACCCACTTCTGTAGATGCCTAGAAAGAGAAATAATAATTCATTAATTATTAAGAATAATCAAAGTAACAAGGCAGCTCAGAAAGAAAATGAATAGTCTCCAGAAGATGAACTTAAAGACATGGAAATATGTGACTTAAGTGACAAAGAACGCAAGATTGCAATTCTTAAAAAACTCAACAAGATGCAAAAAAACACTGAGATGTAGTTTAATGAACTCAGAAACACAATCAAAGAACAAAATGAACATTTTTACCAAAGAGATTGAAATTTAAAAAAAGAAATAAATAGAATTCCTGGAGATTAAGAATTCAATAAAAGAAATGAAGAATGAAATAGCCAGCTTAGGTAATAGATCTGACCAGATGGAGGAAAGAATCAGTGACACTGAAGATGGAAATCTGGAAATGACACAGATCAAACAAGAGAGAGACTTGAGAGTTAAAAGAAATGAAAGATCTCTACAAGAACTTTCTGACTCCATCAGAAAGAGCAATATAAGAATAATGGACATACCAAAAGGAGAAGAAAGGGAGAAGGGAACAGAGAGTATATTCAAACAAATAGCTGATGAGTACTTCCCAAACTTGTGGAAATAACTGAATCCTCGAATCCAAGAGGCAAACAGAATACCTAATTACCTCAATCCGAACAGGCCTTCTCCAAGGCACACTGTATTGAAGCTGTCAAAAATTAATGAAAAAGAAAGAATCCTCAGGGCAGCCAGGGAAAAGAAGATGGTAACCTACAAAGGAAAGCCCATTAGATTATCATCAGATTTTTCAGCAGAAACTCTACAAGCCAGGAGAGAGTGGAATAAAAATTTGAAACTACTGTAAGAGAGAAATTATGAGCCAAGAATTATATATCCAGCAAAGATATCCTTTAGATATGAAGGAGGAATAAAGACCTTTCCAGACATACAGAAGCTGAGGGAATTTTCTAACACACAACCTGCACTACAAGAAATACTGAAGGAGGCTATTTGACCTGAAACAAAAAAGCAAAAGAATACAAAACCATGAGTAGTATTATGAGCAGACAGACGGAAGCAGGAAATGGCAACCCCAACACCAAATAAGACACTATACACTTAAACATAACATACAGGGTGAAGAAGAAAAATAAAAACACTTAAAAAAAGGGCGAGGGGAAGACAACTTGCTAATGCAGCACAGAAATTAACTCACAGCATAAACAGGGATAATTTGTGACAACAGAAACATAAAAGGGGAGAGAGTAAAGGTCTGAATTTTACAAAACATTCAAAAAACAATTAATACTTATTCTCCTCAAACTATTCCAAAAAAAAAAGAAGGAAGGAGGGCTCCCAAGCACATTTTATGAGGCCACTATTACTCTGATCCCAATGTCAGACAAAGATATTACAAAAAAAGAAAACTACAGGCCGATATCCCTAATGAACATAGATGCAAAAATCCTCAACAAAATACCAGCAAACCGAATTCAGTGTCACATTAAAAAGATCATGCACCACGATTAACTGGGATTCATAACTGGTATGCAAGGTTGGTTCAATATCTGCAAATCAATTAACGTAATACATCACATTAACAAAATGAAAAATAAAAAT
>NW_017731727.1:607707-612273 GCF_001890085.2 Hipposideros armiger
ATAGATATAGATAGATATATTCATGGGACATGGAGTATAGTGTGGAGTGGAGTCAAGGGATTTGTAATAGATATGTATGATATTGGGGGGAAGTGGGGCGGCGGATTGGGGTAGGGGGGTTGTCCCTTCAAAGGGTAAAAAGTATAACTATTGCACTGTGTTTTACAGTTGAAACTAATTCTAAAAAATGTGTATTTCATAATAAAAAATAATTTAAAAAAGGATATCAGACTATACATTCTGTCATAATGTACATTAAACATTCTCAAGGATAGATCATATATTGGAACATTAAACTAGCCTCAGCAAATTTAAGAATATTGGAATCATGCCAACCATATTCTCTGATCACAAGGCTTTGAAATTGGATGTCACCTGCATAAAGGAAGCAGGAAAAATCACAAATATGTGCAGATTAAACAACATACTTTTAAAGAACAACTGAGTCAAAGAAGAAATAAGAGGAGATATCAAAAGATACATAGAAACAAATGAGAATGAAAATACATCCTACCAAAATTTGGGGGATGCAGACAAAGCAGTTGCAAGAGGGAAACTGATATCATTACAGGCCTATCTGAAGAAAGAAGAAAAATCCCAGATATATAACCTCATGTTATACCTTAAAGAACTGGAAAAAGTAGAACAAATGAAACCCAAAGTTAGCAGAAGGAAGGAAATAATTAAAATTAGAGCATACCTAAATGAAATAGAGAACAAAAAGGCAATACAAAAAAATTAATGCCAATAAGAGCTGGTTCTTTGAAAAGATTAGTAAAATTGACAAACCCTTGGCTAGGTTCACTAAAAAGAGAAAAGACACAAATAAATCAGAAATGAAAGATGGGAAGTTACCACAGATGCTGCAGAAATACAAAGGATTATCCAAGAATAATATGAAGGGCTATATACCACCAAATTCAATAACCTGGAAGAAATGGACATGTTCTTAGAAACATATAGCCTCGTAGGCTGAATCACGAAGAATTGGAAAATCTAACTAGACCAATCAACAGTAATGAAATTGAATCAGTCATCTGAAACCTTCCCAAAAACAAAAGTCTAGGACAAGATGGCTTCACCAGTGAATTCTACCACACATTCAAAGAGGATCTAATACCTGTCCTACTCAAACTCTTCCAAAAAATTGAAGAAGAGACAATACTCCCTAACTCATTTTATGAGGCCAACATTACCCTGATACCAAAACCTTGTGAGGATAACACAAAAAAATACAATTACACACCAGCACCTCTGATGAATATAGAGGCAAAAATCCTAAACAAAATTCTAGCAAATTGAATGCAGCAATGCATTAAAAGGATTATATTAATACATCACAACCAAGTGGGGTTCATCCAAGGGGCACAAGGATGGTTCAACGTACACAAATTAATCAATGTGACACACCACATAAACAAAATAAAGGACAAAAATCGTGATTGTATCAATAGATGCAAGAAAAGCATTTGACAAGATACATCATCCATTTATGATTAAAACACTTAATAAAATGGGTATAGAAGGAAAATACTTAGCATAATAAAGACCATATCTAACAAACCCTCAGCTAATACCATAATTAACTGTGAAAAACTGAAGGCTTTCACTCTACGTTCCAGAACATGACAGGGCTGTCTCCTATCACCCTGCTTTTCAACATAGTATTGGAAGTCCTAGCCAGAGCAATCAGGCAAGAGAAAGAAACAAAGGGCATCTGAATTGGGAATGAAGAAGTTAAATTGCCACTTTTTGCAGATGACATGTTGCTATATATATAAAACCCTAAAAACTCCACCAAAATGCTATTAGAAACAATAAACAAATAGTGTAAAGTTTCCGGCTACAAAATCAATGTACAAATGTCCATTGCATTCCTATATACTAACAATTAAATCTCAGAAAAAGAAATTTAAAAAACAATTTCTTTTGCAATTGCAACAAAAAGAATAAAATACCTAGGAATAAACTTAACCAAGGATGTGAAAGACCTATACACTGAAAACTATAAGACATTATTGCCCTAAGCAAAATACAGATTTGATGCCATCCCCATCACAATCTCAACAGCATTTTTTAAAGAAACAGAACAAAAAATAAGTCATTGGATTTGTATGGAACCACAAAAGATCCTGAATAGTCAAAGCAATCCTAAGAAAATAGAACAAGGCTGGAGGTATCACACTCCCTGACTTCAGCTTGTACTACAGGGCAACAATAACCAAAACAGTATGGTATTGGCAGAAAAACAGACACACAGACCAATGGAATAGAATTGCGAACCCAGCAATGAACCCACATAAATATGGAGAGATAATTTTCGACAAAAAAGCCAAAACATACAGTGGAGAAAGGACAGCCTCTGCAATAAATGGTGTTGGGAGAATTGAAAAGCCACATGCAAAGAATGAAACTAGACTGCTTTCTGTCACCATGTACCAAAATTACCTCAAAATAGATCAAAGACCTAAACATAAGACCTGAAGCAATAAACTGCATAAAAGAAAACACAGGTACTAAACTTATGGATCTTGGGTTCAAAGAGGATTTTATGAATTTGACTTCAAAGGCAAGGGAAGTAAAAGCTTAAATAAATGAATGGGACTATACCAAACTAAAAAGCTTCTGCACAGCAAAAGAAACCATCGACAAAATAAAGAGGCAACCAACTGAACGAGAGAAGATTTTTGCAAACAGAGCCTCCAATAAGGTGCTAATATCCAAAATATATAAGGATATCATACAACTCAACAATAAAAAAACCAACCAAACCAATAAAAAAATGGGCAGAGGACCTGAAAAGACATTTCTCCAAAGAGAACATAGAGATACCAATAGACATATGAAAAGATGCTCAACGTCGCTAATCATTAGAGAAATACAAATAAAAACCACAATGAGGTATCACCTCACACCAATTAGAATGGCTATCATCAACAAGACAAATAATAGCAAGTATTGGAGAGGCTGTGGAGAAAAAGGAACCCTCATACACTGTTGGTGGGAATGCAGATTGGTGCAGCTGCTATGGACGGCAGTGTGGAGGTTCCTCAAAAAATTAAGACTAGAATTACCATATGACCCAGCAATCCTTCTCTTGGGTATCTACCCAAAAAATCTGAAAACACTTAATTGTAAAGATATATGTGCTCCTATGTTCATTGCAGCTTTATTTACGGTGGTCGAAACATGGAAACAACCAAAGTGTCCTTCGATAGATGATTGGATAGAGAAAATGTGGTATATACACATAATGAAATACTATTCTGCCATAAGAAAAGATGAAACAGTGCAATTTGCAACAACATGGATGGATCTTCAGATTACTATGCTAAGTGAAATAAGTCAGGCAGAAAAAGTCGAGAACCATATGATTTCGCTGACATGTGGGATATAAAATTAAAAACAACAAAGGAACAAGGCAAACAAATGAAGAAACAAAAACTCATAGTCACAGACAATAGTTTAGTGGTTACCAGAAGGTAAGAGGGGAGGGGAGTGGTAGATAAGGGTGAAGGGGATCAAATATGTGGTGATGGAAGAAGAACTGACTCTGGGTGGTGAACAAACAATGTAATATATAGATGATGTATTACAGAATTGTACACTTGAAACCTATGTAAATTTACTAACAATTGTCACCCCAATAAACTTTAATTTAAAAAAATGATACTCAAGAAACAGTGAGAACTTCAACAAAAAGATGGTAAGCATAAAAAGGAACATGGAAACCATAATAAAGAACCAGTCAGAAATGAGGAATACAATAACTGAAATGAAGAAAACGCTAGAAGGAATCAACAGACCAGATGCAGCGTTCTAAACACTGGTTATAAGGATGCTCTATGATCTGAGGGAGGGCTTCAACAAAGAGATAGGAAACATAAAAGTGCAGATAGAAAACATAAAAGTGAACCAGTCAGTAATAAAGAATACAATAACTGAAATGAAGAAAAAAGGCGTGATCACACAATACGGTGAATGTTTATGAGGCATATTCAACAAATACAGTGAATGTCTAAATTTAAAAAATTATTACAGTAAAAAACACATTGCCATTAATCCTCCTCAAAATACTCCGCCTTAGTTAGTCTATGACAAGGGAAGCAAGAATTTACATTGAGGTAAAGATAGTCTATTTAATAAATGGTGCTGGGAAAATTTGACTGACACATGCAAAAAAATGAAACTGGACCACCTCCTTACGCCATATACAAGAACAAACTCAAAATGGATTAAGACTTAAATATAAGACCTGAGACCATAAAATCCTAGAAGAAAATATAGGGTCTAAATTTGCAGACATTACCCTGAGCAATGTTTTTAATGATACATCCTTGCAGGTTATGGAAATAAAAGAAAAAATGAACATATGGGACTACATCAAACTTAAAAGTTTTTTCATAACAAAGGAAACCATCAGTAAAACAAAAAGGAAGCCTACTGAATGGGAGAAGATATTTGTCAATGATATATCTGATAAGGGGTTAATATTCAAAATATATAAAATGCTCATGCAACTCAACACCAAAAAAATAAATAACCCAATTAAAATATGGGCAGAGG
>NW_017731727.1:612307-619103 GCF_001890085.2 Hipposideros armiger
CCACAATGAGATACCACCTCACCCCCATCAGAATGGCTATCATCAATAAATCAACAAACAACAAATGCTGGCGAGGTTGTGGGGAAAAGGGAACCCTGGTGCTCTGTTGGTGGGACTGCAGACTGGTGCAGCCACTATGGAAATCAGTATGGCGGTATCTCAAAAAACTTGAAATGGAACTACCTTATGACCCAGCAATCCCACTCTTAGGCATTTATCCAAAAAAACCCAAGACATTACCAAAAAAATATATGTACCCCTATGTTCATTGCGGCGCTATTCACAATAGCTAAGACTTGGAAACAACCGAAATGCCCATCGGTAGATGACTGGATTAAGAAACTTTGGTACATTTACACAATGGAGTATTACTCAGCTATTAAGAAGAAGGAAATAGTACCATTTGCAACAATATGGATGAACTAGAGAACATTATGCTAAGTGAAATAAGTCAGTCAGAGAAAGACAAATATCATATGATCTCACTTATATGTGGATTTTAAAAAACTGAATAAATGAGAAATGTAAACAGAAATAGTCTCAGAGACACAGAGGCAAAACTGAGGGTTGCTAGTTGGGAGGACGTGGGGATGAAGGAGAAGGGGAAGGGATGAGACAACACAAATTGGTAACTACAACATGGCCTCAGGGATAGAAAAAAACAGTCTGGGGAATATAATCAATAATCTTGTAAATATTTTTTAGGGGGCCAGATAGACTCATGTCTCATTAGGGAGATCACTTCATAGTTGGTGTAGAGGCCTGACCACTGCACTGTATTTCTGAAGCTGATGTTGAATAATATTGTATGTCAACTATAATTATATATACATATAGTTATGGGACATGGTGTAGAGAGTGGGAATGGAGTCAATGGAATTGTAATAGATAAGCATGATATTGGGGGTGGGAGGGCAGTAGATGGGGGGAAGGGGGTTGTTACTTTCTGAGGGTGAAAAGGATAACTATTGCATTGTTCTGTACACCTGAAACTAACAATAAAACATTTTTTAAAAAATTTTTAAAAAGTACTCCTTGCTTCAGACATATTTATCCCATCATTCTTGCCACATTTTGAAGCAGTTTTGAAGTCTTCTTTTGTTAGTGTCTTTAGCTGTGCTGTCGTGGCTGCCTTGATGTCCTAAATCAATTCAAATAATTTACCTTTCATGGTCATTTTGACTTTGGGGAAGAGCCAGAAGTTGCAAAGTGCCAGTTCCAGTTAATAAGGTAAAATATATTTTTATTTGACAGAAATTATTGTACCAGAAGTAATGTGTGACACAGAGCCTTTCTCATACATTAGAGGGAATCAACAGTACATTAGATGTAGCAGAGGATCGAATCAGTGGTTTGGAAGATAAGGTAGCAGAAAGCACCAATCAGAACAGCAAAAAGAAAAAAGAATCAAAAAGAAAAAAGAGGATAGTTTAAGGAGCCTCTGGAACAACATTAAGCATACCAATACTTGCATCATAGGGTACCAGAGGAGAAGAGAGAGCGCAAGGAATTGAAAACCTATCTGAAGAAATAATGATGAAAAATTTCCCTATCTTGATGAAGGAAATAGACATACAAGCACAGGAAGTGCAGAGAATCCCAAATAAGATGAACCCAAAGAGGCCACCACGAAGACACATCATAATTCACATGCCAAAGGATAAAGACAAAGAGAGAATCTTAAAAGCACAAAGACAAAAGCAGTAAGCTACCTACAAGGGAACTCCCATGAGACCATCAGCTGATTTCTCAACAGAAACTTTGCAGGCCAGAAAACAGTGGCACAAAATATTCAAAGTGATGAAAAGCAAGAAACTACAACCAGGATTACTCTACCCAGCAAGGCTATCATTTGGAATCAAAGATTAGATAAAGAGCTTCCTAGACAAGAAAAACCTAAAGGAGTTCATCATCAACAAATCAGTGTTATAAAAAAATCTTAAAAGGACTTCTTTAAGATGAAGAAGAAAAAGATAAAAAATACGAATAATAAAATGGCAAGAACTACCTATCTATCAACAATTACTTTAAATGTAAATGGATTAAATGCTTCAATCAAAAGATAGGGTGGCTGAATGAATAAGAGAATAAGGCCTCTACATATGGTGCCTACAAGTCACTCACTTCAGATTGAAAGACACACACACAGACTGAAAGTAAAGGGATAAAAAAATATATTTCATAAAAATGGAAATGGAAAAAAAAAAGCTGGAGTAGCAATACTTATACCAGACAAAATAGACTTTACAAAGAGACAAAGAAGGACTCAGCAATTTCACTTCTGGGTATTTATCTGAAGAAAAACAAAACACTAATTTGAAAGGACATATGCACCATATGGACATTTCAGCATTAATTACAATAGCTAAGATATGGAAGCAACCTAAGTGTCCATCAATAGATGAATGGATAAAGAAGATGTGGTACATATATACAATGGAGTATTACTCAGCCATAAAAATGATATATTACTATTAGCAACAACATGGATAGTTCTAAAGGGTATTATGTTAAGTGAAGTAAGTCAGAGAAAGACAAATGCCATATGATTTCATTTATATGTGAAATCTAAAAAACAAAGTAAACAAACAAACAAAACATAAACAAACTCATACAGAGAACATTTTGATGGTTGCCAGAAGGGAAGGGGATTGAGGAATGAGTGAAAAAGGGGAAGGGATTAAAAAGTACAAATTGGTAGGTGTAAAATAGTCATGGGGATGTAAAGTACAGTATACGGAATATAGTTAATATTGTAATAACTATGTATAGTATCGGATGGGTACTAGATTTATCAGGGTGATCACTTCATAAGTTTTATAAATGTCTAATCGGTATGTTCTACACCTGCAACTAATATAATATTGTATGTCAACTGTAATTGAAAAATAAAAACACTTTAAAAAAATATGGTAATTTTAGCTAGTGGTAAGTGCCCTGAAGGAAATGCATAGGGCGTTATGTTAGAGAATAACGTGAAGCCGTTTCCGAGTAGGTGATGTATAACCTGAGGGAATGAATTAGACAGCCATGTGAAGAGTGAAAAGGTAGAGCACTCCTGCAGGGAGGAAAGCGAACATGCAAAGTTTCTGGGGTGACCAAGAGTTTGTGGTTCTACTGGTGTCTGGTGTCCGAAGGCCAGTGTGTTTGAATTGTAGTGAGCAAGGAACAAGTGAGCAAGTGCAGCAAGAGTGGAATAGGATGATACTGAAGGGGTAGGCAGGGGCCAGCTACTGTGGGGTCCTACAGAGCATGTTAAGTACTTTGATTTTTACTTTAATGGCAGTGAGAGGAGGAAGTAAAATGATCAGATTTCCATTCTGAAAAAAAAATCACTCTGGCTGCAGTATTGATTGCAAGGGGGAAAAGTGGAAATGAGAGACCAACATAAGACTTGATGATGGATTGAACATAGGACGTTGGGAAGAGGAAGGTATCAAGGGTGACGTCCTAGGGTGGCCGGTTGGCTCAGGTGGTTGGAGTGTGGGCGCATAACACCAGGGTTGCCGGTTCGATTCCCACATGGGCCACAGAGTGGCACCCTCCACAACTAGATTGAAACAACTACTTGACTTGGAGCTGGTGGCTCCTGGAAAAACACACTGCTCCCCAATAAAATTTATTTAAGAAAAAAAAACGGCGATGTCAGCATCTGGAGTAAGCAGTGGATGGTGAGGCGAGATGGGGAGGTGTATAAAACAAGAATTCTCTGTGGGTCACATTAACTTAGCGCTGTCTGTGGTCTGAGCTAGAGAGATAAAATGGGGATTGTACTTAAAATCGTGGGAGTGGAGAAGGTCACCTAGGGAGTGGGTATAGATGGAGAAGAGAACCAAGGACTGAGCCCAGGGAAACTCCAACCTTGGGAGACAGAAGAGCAGCAGGAGAAAACAGCAGAACCTGAGGAACAGGAAGTGAGATGGGAGAAAAACCAGGAGGATGTGTCATCACAGAAGCCAGGCTCTAAGTGACCTGGTGTGCTGGTTACGAAGGCATGGCCAGCAGGTAGGTTTAGGCTTGGATCTGAAGACTAATTAAAACTCCAGGAAAATATTAACCAGTGTAATATAGATACCAAACAAATGCGTTTATTGTAACAAACACAATGATTCAGATAAATTGTAAAATTAATTTTTAAAATACCAAAATATGGATCAAAAGAGAATAAAAAATACCCGGAACATGGCACTTCTCCATACTGGGAACATTTATTTTGAACCACTGTCTCTTAAGCAGCCGACATGGCCTATTCACAACTAGCTTTAGAACAATGTCCTATTGATGAGCCCATGCCAAAAGTACTTCTCACCATCCTGTTAAGAGCCCCCTGGTTAGAAAAGCCTTCAGGTCAACCTCTGGATTTCAGACAACTAGCTGCTTCTTTTGAGAACGGTATGAAGGTTCCCTTCTGCAGAAGGAACAATTCTCTTGTGCAACAAAATCTCCCTTCTGTGATTTTTCTTTCTGAAACAGACTGGGCTCTGTGCTTTTCTCTGTAGAAAGTATCTGGAGCCATTCCCCTCTCCCTCCCGGCCTTCTTAGCAGGAAAAAAGAACCCATAAGCTGTCCCTTTCATACTCTGGCACTGTGATGTGGTAAGTCTGCCTCAGAGTAATTCAATTAAACACCTCAAGCTGAATCTGTCAAACGTCTTTTTTCCCACGGGACCAATTTATTTTGTTAATAGGATCAACACATGTTATATAAAAAGGTAACCATTAAATAATTATAAACAATTAATTTCATCACATGCTCCCAGCCAATTTTGCATCGCCTGCCAGATACAAAACATTTATTTCCATACATTTACAGTGAAAATGTGCATAAAACCACTGAAAGGGGGGATATTTTCAAAGCAGCTGCTTATGTGATGTGATTATCAAAATCTCCCCACCCCCCCTCCCAACCCACACACTATTAGTCACTCATTCCTTTTGGTTAATAAGGAGAAAGTCTCTGTTAAAATGAAAACATTATCTACTAATAGAGAGACAAATGAAGCTATTAACATTAAGCTCAAATTAACTAATCCTTAATCAGTAAGGTCCTTATGAAAGGGAACCAGAAGCCATTAAGTTTTGAGAAGAGAAAGGAAAGGTGCAGAACATGGGCTGCTGCCTGGGGAGGGGAAGGAGGGGGCGGGTACAGGCCCTCTGTATAATTTTCCGGTAAGCCAGGGACTTGTTTGAAAGCACTAGCAGCTCAGGCGGAGGGGACACTGCTAAATAGTGACGGAAAGGGGGGTTTCTAAAGGTTGAGAAAGGGTATTAAAAGCAAATCTCCCTTAAGTGCTAGTTCTGCCAAGAGCTGGCTAGCTTGGTTTGGGTGTATCCACAATGAAAGTGGTCACTTCTTCACAAGTTAGAAAATTCTCCAGTTCTCTGTGGGGATCATATCAAGCGAGGTTAAATAATTCTCAGGAATCAATTGACTCAACTTGTTGTTGTTTTCAACCCTTTTTAAACTACAAAAGAAATGCTCATTGTAGAATAGTCAGTTATAAAATATATAGAATCAAACCTGAAAGATCTCCCTCCACACCCACCACAATTCCAGGCTCACACTATTTGTGGTATGCCCCAGGTTCTTTTCTATGTACTTATGGGTATATACATGTATATATATATATATATATATATATATTGTCTTACACAAACACAGTAATCTCTACCTGTTCCGTATACCTCCTCGTTCTTTTATTTTTTAAATTTGTTTTATTGTGGGGAAATATACATACAGTAGTCTCCCTTTATCCATGAGGTATATGTTCCAAGACCCCCACTGGATGGATGCCTGGAGGTATGGATTATACTGAATCCTATAATACTGTTTTTTTTACACATACATTCCTACGATAAAGTTTAGTGTACATATTAAGCACAGTAATAGTTTAACAACAATAATTACTAATAAAATAGAACAATTATAGCAATACTGTAATAAAAGTTATGTGAATGTGGTCTATCTCTCTCAAAATACCTTGTATGGTGCTCACCCTTCTTTTTGTGATGATGTGAGATGATACAATGCCTACATGATGAGATGACATGAGGTGAAGTTTTCCATTTAATATTTTCAGACCACAGTTGACCATGGGTAGCTGAAACCATGGAGAACTAAACCTTGGATAAAGGGGGAGGGTACTGTTACATTTTAAACATTTTTGAGTGTGCAATTCAGTGACATTAAGTACATTCACAATGTTGTGTAACCATCCCTACCATCTATTTCCATAACGTTTTTATCATTCCAAATAGAAACTCTATACCCATTAAACAATAGATCCCCATTCTCCCCTCCCTTCAATCCCTGGTAGCTTCTAGTCCACTTTCAGTCTCTATGCACTTCCTTCTTTTAAAATTGTTTTTGAAAAGGTTATACACGGGTACTATAAAAAATTCTAACAATAGGAAAGGGTATATACAATGTTTGTTCCACAGGCAACCAGTGTAATCGGGTTTTTTAGGTATTTTTACTGAAGAGTGTACCTATATAGAAGCATATGTGGACATATACTCTCCCCATTTTTTTTACAAAATAGTAGCAAACCATACACAGCTTGCTTTTTTCATTTGACAATATCTGATATATATATATATATGTATATATAATGCATATATGTAATGTGTGTATATATATATATAATGCATACATGTAATTTTTATTTATCCACTCATGTTTTAGTAGGATCAGTTTACTTCTGACTCATTAACTTTTTCAAAATTAATTAAATTTTTGTTGCAAAAAACCCCCCTCATAACATAAAACTCACCCTCCCAACAATTTCAGAGTGGAC
>NW_017731727.1:619853-620835 GCF_001890085.2 Hipposideros armiger
ATTTTGCTGTGCAGAAGTTTTTAAGTTTGATGTAGTTGCCACCTGTCTACTTCTGCTTTCCTTGCCTGTTCTTTTGGTGTGACTCATTAACTTTTATTCCTCCTAGAGCCAGACTTTCATCAGGATAGCCTGGTTGTGACTTTTGCCTTCATTTCCATCTCAGTGCTCTCTAGCACATTGTTTAACAGCGGTGTTGCATAATTACTATTGGTTCCCTGATGGGATACACCCAGAACTGCCTTAATTTTTCTGGACTTGTTCCCATGCACAGTATTTGGAGGCTTATGTGACAGGGGGGTGTTTCCTCCCATTTTCTGGCTTCTTTCCCCCTTCATCTCCCGTTTAACCCCATGTTAGGAACAGAATCTCCTTGGGTCCTCCTTCTCCTTTCCTCTGCTGTCCTCCTTGTGAGTGGGTCAGTGGTCTCTGGGCCAATGACAGGTCAGCTGACAGGCTGACTCTAGACCAATGAAGCTTCTGGGTTCCAGATGAACCAATTAGCTTATTAGGGACATTGAATACCTGGATAGCTGGGATCTGTCACATTGTCCTCTTAGTAAGGAACCTCTTGTTTTATCCATCAAGGATTTGAATGTGCAAATGAAACCTTTTTTTTTTTTAATTTTGGTGGCTTTATTCCATCCCCACAACTTCTGCCCAAGGCCAATAAAACACAGCCATTCTCCTTTTGTAAAAAGAAAGAGGGGTTGGGTTTCCTTCAATTGTCTGCCTTTTTCTGTCTCCTCCACTATTTTTGTTTTACTCTGTAGTTAACTTTGCATAGAGAGCTTCATCCAAGGACCTGTGCGGTGGGCCTGGGCACTCTCTCATTGCCGGTTGCAAGAGTCTTTTCCGTGTTCCAACCTGGGGGTCTGTGGGACCAGGGGCTTGGCGGGTGGGAGAAGAGTTGCCTTCTGTATTTCACATACATTCTGCGCGCGGTCTCTCTCTCTCTCTCTCTCTCTCTCTCTCTCTCTCTCTC
>NW_017731727.1:620883-730021 GCF_001890085.2 Hipposideros armiger
CTCTCTCTCTCTCTCTCTCTCTCTCTCTCTCTCTCTCTCTCTCTCTCACACACACATACACACACACACACACACACACACACACACACACACGACCGCTCAGCCCCTCTCGGTGTGTCTTCCTTCAAGATGACAGGGCGCTGGAGAAAAGGCTGCTGGAATCAGCTGGTAGGTACAGTAGTAACCCGAACCCCACCCACCCACTGCCTTTGCTTGCTCAGGTTTCTCCCGTCACTCCTGCCCAGGGAGAAAACATGTAAACGCGCCTCCAGAGGAGGGGCTGGGGTAGCTGGGAGCGGCGGGGGAGGCTGAAGGTGAGGCCCGGAAGGTGGCCGAGAGCCCCTGCTGCCGGGCCTTTGCCGGTGCTCCCTCCGGGCGTCAGCCCCAGCCCTGTTGGCCCCCACCCCACCCCCCTTTTCGAAGGGATTGCTTTTCTTTTCTCTGCGGCGGCGGAAATGACAGTGTGGAGCTGCCGTGGTGTCATGGTGCTGCCCATGGACTGAGGGGGCGAAAACTCTTAAGTTTGGAGCGTCGCGACCGCCGTGCTGTCCCTTGCGGGGCGCGCGGGCGGGCGGATCCCGGCTGCTGCGCGGCGGCAGCGGCGAAGGCGAAGGCGAAGGCGAAGGCGGGCGGCGGCCTAGAGCGGCGGCAGCGGCAGCCCGGGGAGCTCGCGCCAGCATCGGAGCCTGAGCCAGCTCGCGGCGGAGGGAGGCGAGCGCCCTGCGCCCTGGGGCGCGCTCAGGAGATGGCCGGCACCCGGGAACGCTCTGGGTAAAGCGCGCCCCCTCGCCGCGGCCCCCGGGGGCCCAGCACCCCGCCCGCGCAGGGCTCGGCCCCGGCTCCAGCCGCCTCTCAGGTGT
Organism: Hipposideros armiger; assembly: GCF_001890085.2. NCBI lineage: Eukaryota > Metazoa > Chordata > Mammalia > Chiroptera > Hipposideridae > Hipposideros > Hipposideros armiger. Next base: position 621,744 of record NW_017731727.1, read on the forward strand.
GGCCGGGGCCAGCGCGGGCCGAGGGTTCCGGGGCTCGGCGGGGCAGGGTGACGAGCTGCGAGAGGCTCGAGGCGGCGGCCGGGGCCCCGTCCTGGCCCTGACTCCCCGTTGCGCCGTTGAGGCCCGGGTTCCCGTCGCTGCCGCCCTCCTGGGATGGAGTTTGCACTCCGGGTGGCGGGCGGGGGCGGCTCGAGGCCTCCTCACAGCCGGGCCGGGCCCAGCGCGGCCAGTCGAGCGCCTCCTTCCCACGAGCGCCTTCCCACGCTCCCGCGGCCGGCAGCCTCGTCGGCCCGGGCGGCGCCGCTCGGCCGGCCGTCTGCCCGGCGGTAGCTGCTGTCGCAGCCCGAGGTGCTGCGGACAGCCTGCCAGCGGGGAGGCCCGGCGAAACTTAATCCCTTTTCTTGCCAGGGGAGCGACCCTGGAGTCTGAGTGGTTCCTTATTTCTGGCCTAGCTCTGAAACCAGCTCAGTAGGAAGAGGGGAAACTTGCGTATGTCCCCTGGATAGACTGCGACTGAATCGCGGAGAGGTGGGGTTTTTTCCATTCCTGGCTCGTAAGAATTAAGTAAATAACAGTGGATTCGATTTACAGAAACATTTTTGGTGATGATACGATTTAGGTTACTTCGCACTTCATGCGCAGCACATTATTTCTGGGAGACATTTCTCAGAGCAGGAAATTGGGATCCTGGGGTCGTGGGTTCTTGACTTTCACTCCTCTACACTCTCCTACCGCCTTGACACTCACTCACCTTCCTACAACATCACACACGTACCTGCCCACCCAACGCCTGCCTCCCGCCCCCTCCCCGAATCCACCCATCCCGCGGACCCTTTCCCCCATCAACCTGTGTACTCCCAGCCACCCAGCAATGCAGCTTCTTGTTTCTCAAACAGTTTGCCTTTTTCAGGATTTCTGAGTGTGGGGTGGGTGCTTAGTGATGGTTGTGTGTCTCCGAGGAGGAGCCCTTATAAAATAATATATTGGAGACTATATAAATAGACAAGTCCTGTGTGGGGGTTCAGTCCTCTGATTCTCAGGTTGGGCCATAAGTGCTGCCTTTTACCCCATTCTGTTCCCTCTCGGTATCAGTTCTCTGTCCATGTTCCAATAGAAGGGAAAGGCTGAAGAGAGAGACAGTCCCTCCCCTACTTCTTGCTCTACCCCGAACCCTTACATCCCCCCTTTCACCCCGGTCCACTCATCACTGCCTGAGGGGGAAACAGTCTTTGCTATTTTATATATTCCTGCCCAATCAATTAACTTAATACAGATATATAATGTGAATTAGATTTTTCCGGATTGTTCCTCACAGCTTGATTTATGTGGTTGAAATACAGGTCTAGGAGCCAAGAAGATCAGAGAGTTTCTCCCAAATCCGATGTTGCATTGGCCTTAGGATATTCCTATGACCTTTCTTTCATAGTTGATGCACTTGTGTAAAAGGCATAATATTGTGTACTGGGTTTTGTGAGTCTTGGCTTGGTCCTTTGAAGATGAAAGGGTTCTACAAACCCTCAGCACTACATACACTTTTCAAAGACAGTGTTTCATTTACCTTTTTATTAGGACAATAGATTGACTAAGTGTAAGTAGGAACCCTAGTTTACTAGAAATCTTAACTTGCCATTATTAGCCCGCCTGTAGCCAAATCTATCACTGCACTTCGGTCCTCAGTCTGTTTTATTGTACTGAATGCACATACAACTGAATGCAGCATACATAAAACTAGGCATACAGAGTAATGGTGATTATTTTAAGTTGAGACTTAAATCATACCTAATGTATGTACTCCAACCTAACAATCTGAGTCAGATGCATTTGAAAACGTAACCTCACCCATTTTTAGCCTGTATGGGGGCAGTTAGCTAATTTCTACTGAAAAGTGGCATAAATAATTTTAGGCATGGCTATATAAGCATGATTAGTATCTAGCAGCGGTGAGTCAACAATATTTATTAAGCACCTATAATGTGCGGAGTCCTCTGCTGACTGGGCTGATGCCCCAGCCCTGGCCTAGTATTTTGGCCCCCTGCTTGTTTGAGGCCTATGTCCTAACTTGCAGTTCCAGGATTAGGACAGGGAGGGGCTGTGTGGAGCAGGGGTAGAGGCTAGGGATATGAAGGGGTGATTGTTTCTCTTATTTACTTTCATGACTACTAGACTTCTCATCTAGCATGTTGTGCCTTGCATGGCCACCCCCAGAAGTCCTGCCACAAATCAGAGTGACTTGGTTGCTTCATGAACGTATCATCCGAACAGTGCAAATTGATTTAGATGAAGTTTGTTTAGTTAATCCCTCCTCTTTAAGTGCAGGGCAACTTGCTCTGACTTGCAGATCCTAAAGCGGTGCCAGTGGAGTCTCATAATTGCATCCGAAAATTGCTTTGGGTAGTGAGCCTGTCCATTTCCTCATCCCTCCTCCCATAAAATCTGCTGACACCATGACACTTGAGAAGGGAACTACAGAAGGAGTATGTCTTTACCAGTCAGCAAACCTCACTGGCTTGGTGAAGAGGTGAGAATATCTTCTTTTCACATATCCCTTAGCACTTAGGTTTTCTCTTTCCCAATAGGGACACAGAGCCCTAAAAAGGAGGTAAAGACAGGGCTGAGTCACAGATTGTGTGTGGAATGACTGTTCTCAGAGACACCTGCTTGGCCTTGTGCGTGTCTGTCACTCAGTCTTTATGGATTGTGGGAATTCCATGGCTGTTGGGCCATGGGATTTGGGTGCTAGTGGAGGCCAGGGGATGCTGCATTTCCATTCAGTAGTTAGTTTTTGTCTTCTGTGCACAGGGGAATGAACATGAGACAGTGTGTTTGTGAAACACCTCCTTACTTAAGCTGGATGTCTTAACTTAGAGCCTTGCATCATCAAAACATGACATGTAACACGCTGATACTGGATATATGACAGGTCAGGAGAGTTCACAATTGTTCACCTTTTGATGAATGAAATTTTGGTACTAAGGTGGTGTTGCGCTAATGTCTGTGTTTCTTATTTATGTATTAAAATGTATTGGGGTGACAATGATTAGTAAAATTATATAGGTTTCAAGTGTACATTTCTATAATACATCATCTATGAGTATATATCACACTGTGTGCTCACCACCCAGAGTCTCCTTCCATCACCATATATTTGACCCCCTTCCCCTCTTCTACCACCCTCGCTCCTCCCTTACCCTCTGGTAACCACTAAACTGTTGGTGAAGGACCTGTACACTGAAAGCTATAAGACATTCTTAAAACAAAGAAGGCACAAAGTAATGTCTGTATTTCAGATCTCTCAAAAAACATCATCCTCATCACTGAGCAGTGTAAAGAAAAGACTAGAAAAATGTTTCTCAACCAGTGTGTTGGATCATGCTCACAAGTGAAAAGACCAGATAAGTAGTGTTGAGACAAGAAATTTAAATCCAATTATCCCCCTTGTGCAGGCTTCTAGTCCCCCTTGGATTCCACCTCTTTTCCAAGGATCAATATATGTTTCTCCATTTTCATGAAGTAAAAGTTGGTTAAGAGTCTTCCGTGTGCCCTGGAGGTCTGTGGCTGTTTATACTGTTTCTCTTTTTCCATCTTCCCCTTCTCCATGACCAAAGGCAGACATCGCATTTTCAAAAGTCAATCTCCCAGCTTCTGCATTTCCCGTAGAAAGCCCATAGTCTGCTAAGACTACTGGAGGTCAAAGTATGCGTTGCGGTGGGATTTTGAGTAATGTGCCAATATCCCACCACTCCCTTCTCCATATGGAGCTCACCTGAATGCACCTTAGGGTGTTGGTTCAACCTAAGTGGGTTAGCAAAGTATCCTTAGTAAGGCATGTCCTACTTGGATTCTTGTCTCCCTGCAGAGCTCTGACTGCCTGACCTTGGGCTTTATTTCAGTCTCTTTTCTGCAGGTCAGGTGCCCCTGGTTGATGAGCAGAACAGCGTCTCCTGTCTCTGGATCTTCCTCTTACTGAGACCAAATGATCTGATAACAAATTCATTGTATAATCTAAAACCCTCCTGAAACAGAAAATCCCAGTATTTACAATTTGCCGGGTTGGGAGCATAATGCATGGGCATGGCAGACAGTGCTAATGTAGGACAGTGAAGTGTCTGCTTGTATACAGCCCAGAGGTAGAAAAATGGTTTACGGTCCTGAATCCTCCATTGCTTTGTCTATAGCCCTTTGTTCAGTGTTGCTAGGATCCATGTGGTTCCCAGGGGAGTAGAAGCTTGATTTCAAATAGGCTTCTGTTCTCTGTCCCTTGTTTCTGACTTGAACTCGGGGTCCTCCCAGCCTAACGTTCAACAGCATGTCCTACACACATATATTGCCAATTTTATTTTGAAGAAGCAGAGATGCCTGCCCATCCAGGTGTGCCACTGAACATTTAAACATCTACAGATGTTTCATTGGGTAACAGAGATTGGGAAAAATAGTCCTGGAATAGATGGAACGCTGTACTGGTAGCAGTAGGTAAATTAAGTTTGTTCTTCATTTGTTCAACCTTGCAATTGCAAGTGTAATCTGCATTAAGATAAAGGTGTTATGAATGTACTTAGGATTCCTGACAATTATCATGTGTTACCTTGGCAAAACCATTTCTTGGTTCTTAGGTTATATCTTTTACAGTTGTAGCAGATTTAATACTTTTAGTTCTGCTATTGTGATATTCATTTTAATTTTTTATGGTGACTGTATTGTATAAAATACCCAATGGTTGGATTTAGGAGCTAATTATTGTAAAGAAAATATCATTAAATCCACATACTATAAAGTATTAACTAGATGTTAATAACCTATCAGACAGGAACTGGCTCTGGCGTTCTCTGTCAGTTGGTAATCAACCTCCAGTCCTGAGCTCTCCCTGTGCATGATAAAAGCTTAAGAGAAGAGAAGAGAAGAGAGACAGTTGCTCCCTTGGGGGACTCCAGTCTAACAAGGGAGTCATATGAGCAAAATAAATAACACAATCAAATGCATGGTCCTCCAGAAAACTTGTGGGGCAGTGTGATTGTCCTCTATTATGTCAACCATTTTTTGGAGATTAATTTCCAAACATTGGCTGTTTTCCTTAATAATTAGCTTTGTATCTGTCATCTGTGACTATATGATGAGAATATCTATATTTGTAAAGCAAGTTCGTGATTTTATTTTATCCTCATCTGATCCTCACAAGAGCCTGTGAGATGTGCAGGGCAGGTATTTTTCATTCAATAGATGAGGAGGCTGTGGCCCAAATAGTTTAAATGTCTTACCTAGGATCACTCAGCTAAGTCACTTTAGAGCCAGGACTACAACCAGGCTTTATTATGTGGATCAAATCAGATAATGGCTTTGGAACCATTTGAAAAGTATAAAGTGGTACACAAATGTAAGATGACTCTTACTGTCAGTTATGCTTACTGACCACCTAGCCTCTTTGTTCTGGGTTTCTATTTTCAGTCTTTATCGGTTTAGGGTGAGAATTCCATGCATTGGTTGCCTTTTATGTTTCCAAATGATCTTTTTTTGAGCCTCGGGATTTTTTCCTACTAATCGTATACTAGAATTTCGTTGTCTTCTTTTTCACTTCCAAAAGGTGTTCTTAGTTTATACTCCCACAGAACTCCTCTCCCCTTTAGTGCTCCTCTGGAACACCCACTATATCTTCCTTGAGGCACAACAGGCAAAACCAGCCACTGTTCTTCATCACCTTGGCTTAGCTAAGGGAAAGTAAAGCATTTGTTTTTTATTTCCAGTTCTTCTCATGATGATGCCCATTGCTTGTCATCCTTTCTAGTGACACTAACAATTAAGAGTTGTGTTTTGAGGAGCAAGTTTTCAATAATCCAAGGTGTCTTTCCTATGTGGTAACAGCTTGCAAGAGCTCTGTAATAATAGGACATCAGAGCTGGAAAGCATCTTAAAGAGATCATCTGGTGATTCTAGCCCAACTTACATAACATTTTACAGTTAAGGAAGCATCAGATTCAGCCAGGGCTCATTTACTTATCCCCCAAGGAAAGGAGACAGTTTCTAGTGTTTTAAGGAAGAGCTCAGGGGACATTAATGTTAATATCCTGAAGAATGTTTATTTTACATTAGTTTGTTTTTTAAACAAATCTTACAACTCAGCTCAATCCTCATTCTACAGCCCAGAGGCCTCTTCTTCTCTGAAGAAGGGGAGACGGTGGCTCCTCAGGGAGGTAGTGAGAGCCCAGAGCCATGCTTTGCAGACCTAAAAGATGAAAACTAGATGGAATATAAACTTTTGAAATAAATGGGCATTTAATTATGATCAAATAACATTTGAAATAATAGAATTCTGCCAAGTGCAGATCACAGATCCTCTCTCAGCAGAATTAACTGAATGCTGGATCTGAAGGGTGATGCTGAAATGGGTCTTTCATTTTGTAATGCAAAATGCATTATTTTTATCTTAATCACCTGCTTTTAAACTCCTCTTTTCTATTTCTACCTACTCACACAGCCTTATGGTATACCTTCTTATAGTTTATTGTCATCAGTTTCTTTTTTTTTCAGGGTCTCAGCCTGAAGGGAAGGTGGGTGAAGATAAGACTCAGAAAAACATTTTAGTAATAGAGCAAGGGCAAATACATAAACATACTTATTTGACTACATGGCAGTAACTAAATGATATGGAAGGGATCAAATCAGTGTATGTGGACATGAGCATTTGTTTCTTAACATGGCAAATGGTCTGCTACCCCGACTTTCATCAATGCATTTTTGTGACAGTCCATTGTGTTTTCTGGCAAATGCTTCATGATTACCTGTCATTGGGTTGTACCTTATCAGGTTCACATCCTGTCTTTATCCTTAGCAAACTTGCTGATTTTGCATAGATTCGTGATTCACAAACTTTTTGAAGTTGCAACACACTCCCACTGTTTTATTTTTGTCGTATCCCTCCCCCTTGTACTTCCTAAAAGTATTTTGTGATATAAGAATCAAATATTTTTTAGGAGTTTATATTTTTAAATGAATAAAAATTGGGAGCTAAGAATTTTCTAATACCTGTTGTTCATTATTGATATCCCAGTTTATTGTAAAACCTAGATTGAAAATCACTTACCTAGAAAAACAACTGAAAAGAGTAAGCAATCCAATAGAGTTTAGAAATACTACATAATTACATAGCTGGAAGTATAATATAGTGGTTAACTCTTCACACTCTGGAGTCAGACCCGGGTTTGAAACTTTTAAAATTGAAGTATAATCCACATATCATAATATTCACCATTTTAAAGTATATAATTCAGTACATTCACAAAGGTATTCAACCATCACCACTTACTAATTTCTGATCATTTTTATCATCCCAGAAAGAATCCCCATATGCATTAGCAGTAGCTCACCATTCCCCCAACACCCCAGTCCTTGGCAACCACTAATCTACTCCCTGTTCTTCTGGGTTTGCCTAACCTGGACATCTCATATAAATGAAATCATATAATTCAAGGCCTTTTGTGACTGGATTCTTTCACTTTAAATAATGTTCTCAAAGCTCATCCATGTTGTAGCATGTATCAGTTCTCCATTCCTTTTTCTTACTGAATAATATTCCATTATATGGATATGCTACATTTGTTTATCCATTCATCAGTTGATGGACATTTGGGTTATTTACATCATTTGGCTATTATGAATAATGCTGCTATGAACATTGTGTATGAGTTTTTGAGTGAGCATGTCTTCAGTTTTTCTGGATCATACGGTAACATTACATTTAACCTGTTGAGGAACTGCTGAACTATTTCCCAAGGAAGCTGCATCACTTTACATTCCCACCAGCAATGTATGAGGGTTCCAATTTATCCACATTCTGGTTGATATATTTGAGATATCTATATCTATATATATATATATATAGATATATAGATAGTTAGATAGATATAGATATAGATATAATTTAAAGATTTTTATTGGGGAATTGGGGAGGGGGAACATTGTGTTTTTCCAGGACCCATCAGCTCCAAGTCAAGCTGTTGTCTCTCAATCTTAGTTGTGGAGGGTGCAAGCTCACCTCAAAGTCCAGTTGCCACTTTCAGTCCAGTTGCAGAGTAGGGGTGGGCGTAGTCCACCATCCCATGCGGGAGTCATACCAGCAACCTTGTTGCACACTGAGCCATCCGGCTGCCTGTCATTTGCTCAAGGCAGTTGCTCAGCTCAAGGTGCCCTGTTCAATCTTAGTTGCAGGGTGGGGGGGCACAGCCCACCATCCCATATGGGTGTTGAACCGGCAACCTTGCTGCTAAGAGCACATGCTCTCACCAGCTCATTGGCAGCTTAGCTCGGGCGCAGCTCACTGGCCCATGTGGGAATCAAACCTGCGACCTTGTTGCTCAGAGCTCGCGCTCTTAACCAACTGAACCACTCTGCCGGCCCTGCTATATATATTTTTTTAATTGTAGTTTTCCTAGCGGGTGTGAAGTAGTATTACAGCCATCCTAATGAGTATGAAGTGGTATCTCAATGTAGTTTTGATTTGTATTTTCCTAATGGTAATGAGGTTAACTATCTTTTCATATGCTTATTAATCATTTATATATCTTCTTGGGAGAAATGTCTATTCAAATCCTTTGCCCATTTTTGTTTTCTTTTAATTGTTGAGTTGTGAGAGTTCTGTATATTTCTAGATACTAGACCCATATCACATATATGATCTGCAAATATTTGTTCTCATTCTGTGAGTTGTCTTTTCGCTTTCTTGATGGTGTTATTTGCAGCATTAAAAATTTAATTTTAATAGTCTGATTTATCTAGTTTTCTCTTTACTTCTGCATTTGGTGCCATCTAAGAAACCCTTGCCTAACTTAAGTTCACAAAGATTTACACCTATGTTTCCTTCCAAGAGTTTTATAGTTTTTGCACTTACATTTAGATCGTTGATCCATTTTGAGTTAACTTTTATGTATGGTGTGAGGTACGGCTCTAACTTCACCCTTTTGCATGTGGATATTCAGTTGTGCCAGCACCATTTGTTAAAGAGATTATTCTTTCCCCCATTGAATGGTCTTCAAACCCTTGTTGAAAGTCAATTGAACATAAAAATATGAATATATGAGTTTATGTGTAGACTCTCAGTTGTATTCTGGGTTTGAATCTTAGCTTTGTTACTTATAAACAAGTATAACCCTGGACAAGTTACCTTTTATTTTATTTTGGTAATATAGAGCAGCGGTTCTCAACCTGTGGGTCATGACCCCTTTGGGGGTTGAACGACCCTTTCATAGGGGTCGCCTAAGACCATCGGAAAACAAAAATATATTTACATTATGATTCATAACAGTACCAAAATTACAGTTATAGTTTTATTACATAAAAAGTGTAATAATTTTATGGTTGGGGGTCACCACAACATGAGGAACTGTATGAAGGGGTCGCGGCATTAGGAAGGTTGAGAACCGCTGATATAGAGAGTTGTTGTGAAAATTAAATGAGATAATACACATAAAAGGTATTATTTAGTGCCTAGCACATAGTAAATGCCCAATAAACTTTAAGGGGAAAGATGTTTAGATAATCAGGAAATTAGGGAAAATGGGGGATGGTTGAAAGGATGCTGAAATATTACGAGTCGCTAGAACAAGGTGGCCTCATAAATGAGAGATGAGATGAATAGGTGTTTGAAGAAATTGAAAAAATGTTCAGTTCCTCAAATTTGGCTAAAGCAGCTACTATATGATGATAATAGAACAGTATAGAAAAGTTACATATCATAAGCAACAGACTGTAACCAGCATATATATTATTCTTTATAGAGCTGAAATAGTTAAGGTAGGTTATTTTAGAGCAGTGATGTTTGACTTTTACTCTGTCAAGGACTCTTGAGAACATTTTGAATGCTACGGACAACACTCTCCCCATGAAAATGCATATATGACATACACACAACATTTCTCAAACAGTTTCAGAAGATTCAGGAATCCCTGATTTAAAATCCTATTTTGACCTCACCTAAGGCAATCCTGACCCATATCATACTTTCCTAAGCTTAATTTCATAGTGAGGCTCAAGTGTCACACTTACTTGGGAGCAATTTTAGGGTTCTAGGAAAATTTAAAGAGCTTTTCCTCTGTACAGAATAATTTATACAACACCCTCCTGAGACTTAGAAGAGTTGTGGTACTCTGATTGTTTTGTATAGGTTTCAACACATACACGTCTTTCAACTATGTTCCTGACCATTTGTCATTTTGGCGGGGGCCTTACTTAATCCTTCCAGATATCTTCCAACACAGACATTGAGGAATGCAGATATGCAGCTCTGGAAGAGATAGTAATAGAATTGCAGAGTGAGATGGAAACATGCCTAGAACAAAGAGAGAAAGTTCTGGAAGGGACTCAGATGAGAGGCAGATTCAGAGAAACCCAGAGGGACACAGAGACAAAAATAGAAGTGGAAATGTGCTGTTTAGAAACTCTATTATAGATAGTCAAGATAAACTTCAGTGAAGGAGGTGAGATGATTGAAAAAGAGGTGTAGGGAAAACAGCACAGGCATTGTGACCCAGTGCTCTGGGTATGTATGTTCCTGGTTGATTTACTTAACAATGCTGAGCCCCAATTTCCTAACTGTAATACAGATATAGTAGTAGTATCTTTCTCACAGGCTCCTTGATAGGATTTAATGAAACAATGTGTGTAAAGTGCTTAACATAGTACTCAGAATACAGGAGGTGCTGTACAAATGCTAGGCCCCTTCCAACTACTTCTACTTTAAGGGTTCCTTTATTTAACAATTATTTAATGTCTAATGGGTCTGAGGCATCATGCTCTGAATAAAAAATGGAATATTGGGTTGTCAGAAAAGTGATGACGCATTTTTGCAACGAAAAACATAGAAAAAATATGTCATGATTTTTCTGACAACCCAATAATTGATGCCCTCAAGGAGCAGGGAGACTTAGCTGGAGACACAGATATGTAAATGAAATAAAACAGAATGTTCTGGAAGCCACCAGTGGATGAGGTAATATACACATGTAAATGAGAGAACTCCTAGTTTTCTGGTCTTGGATGAGGATATTCATCAGATAGGGGAAATTGGAAGAGGAGCAGGTGTTTTGTTTTTTCAGGGGAGGGGGAAATATTGGGTTGTCGGAAAAGTTGTTACGTATTTTTTCTGCTTTTCATTGCAAAAATGCATCATGACTTTTCCGAAAACCCAATAACAGGTTCACTTACAGATATGTTGAATTGAGCAGTGGAGCTATGAAAGGCAGTATCGCAGCCTTGAGAGGAAGTTGGAATCTGTCATCTCTAAAGTCTCTTCCAATTCTAAGATTCTACAATATATGTACATTTTAATTGTTTTACTTTTTCATCTCTGTAGGTGAATGCTGATAGATGTTGTAAGCTACAAAATACTAGCCAACAATTTTCAAGCACTTGTAAATTGTAAAATAAGAATACCACACATCTCATTTTTAAAAAACAGTTATTCAAACATCTGAAATTACCAGAGTGTCAGTTTTACAAAAAGTTTCTTCACTTTTACCGCTCAGTTTCCTATAGATTTCCACAAAATAGCTAGTTAGTTCAGTTTACTTAAAAGTTTTGATTTAGAAACAGCTTTTAGGGATACATCTATTGTACTTTTGCAGAAGGTGTAATTGTACTCTATTTAAGTATCCTGTAAGAGGGCTATGTGGATATTCGATAGAAGACAAATATGAACAAATATCAATAGCAGAGTCAAATTCTCAAGCCTTGATGAGTGTCTCCAATGATAGTGAGATGATGAACAAAAGTTATGCAAAAGCAAAAGGATGAGCAGGATTAACACTTTCAGTCAATACCATATATTTTGTATTGTTCCTTAGTTAAGGCTAGCTTAGAACATTTATGTGTGTTGATTTTAATTAATGGGAGACCCAACAAGTATCTATATGTTCAGCTCAGAAATGTCTGTGAGAGGAGAGATAGATTGACCAAGAGTTTGGCTTCTTGTCAGTTGGGTGACTTCTTTCACTCAGATGCACACTAAAATGAAGATTACCAGATCTGAAAATTTCTGGCTCCTCTCCTTGCTAATTTATATCTAGATCTTGATTTGCATCTTGTTATGTTTTAGGAAGTATGAAAGGACACATGGAGAGGTGAGCTTATGCTAGGTCAGCAGATGTTAAATAGTAAAACCAACTGAAGCCACAAGGTAGTATGTCTTCATTATTGATCAGCAACTATTGCTGAGTAAGTCGAAAATTTAAAACCATTTCTCATTCAGCTTGATGAAGAGTTTTCTGAAGGTGAAGGAAGAAAGTGAAAATGAAAACTATCATCTTTTGTTTCTAGAAACTCAGTTTACTAGAAGTGGGACAGAACATAAATTTCCATGTGGTAATAGGAAGTAATTCAAGTTCATTCTGTAAAGAACTTATTATCCTGCACTAAGAACTACATTTTTCTAAAGCTCTCTCTTCTTCTTATGCAGGCTCTCAGACTGGAATCATTTCAAGAACTAGAGAGTTACTTTGAAATATGGCCTTGTTTTCCCTCCACTTGATGTGAAATAGGAGCAGCCCCTATATTTTACCTTGAAGTAAAATAGGTAACAATATTGGAGAATGGAGATTGAGAATTTTGCAGGGCCTCAGGCTCATCATAGTCGAGGACAAGAAATGTCAGTGGAGAATATGTGAGTGAATGATCCATGCCAGTGTTGTGAGCTGGAATAGCAATGTTAACCAGTAAACCACGATTTGGAGGTGGCCACTAGGTTCTGTTTATTAGTGCAGGAAAATAAACTCAGGCATTTGTCAAAAACAAGGTTTGAAAAGGGAGCAAGGCTTCCTGATTAATTCCTGAATTGCTTTCCTATTGCTCCAGCATCCTTGGGGAATGCAGCATGTAAAACCTCCATTGATAGATTTATTGGGGTTATCACTTTGTGAGGTATGTAAGTGTCTAATCACTATGCTGTCTGTACATGTGAAACTAATAGTTAAAAAGCCTCCATTAGTGAATAATTATGCCACATCCACTTTTCCTTTGGAAATGCTTAATGACTCTTGCTTTGTATTCCTTGCAGGTGAAAGCCCAGCCTCTGTGGTTCTTAATGCCTCAGCAGGATTATTTTCATTAAAGATGGAAACACTGGAGTCTGAATTGACCTGTCCAATCTGCCTAGAGTTGTTTGAAGACCCCCTTCTGCTCCCTTGTGCTCATAGCCTTTGCTTCAGCTGTGCCCATCGCATTTTGGTCTCCAGTTGCAGCTCTGGTGAAGCCATTGAACCCATTACTGCTTTCCAGTGTCCTACGTGCAGGTATGTTATCTCGCTGAACCACCGGGGCCTGGATGGCCTCAAGAGGAATGTGACTCTGCAGAACATTATTGACCGTTTCCAGAAGGCTTCAGTTAGTGGGCCCAATTCCCCAAGTGAGAGCCGCCGTGAGAGGACTTACAGGCCCAGCTCCACCATGTCTAGTGAGCGAATTGCTTGCCAATTCTGTGAGCAGGATCCGCCAAGGGATGCAGTGAAAACATGCATCACCTGTGAGGTCTCCTACTGTGACCGTTGCCTGCGGGCCACACATCCTAACAAGAAACCTTTCACCAGCCACCGCCTGGTGGAACCAGTGCCAGACACACACCTTCGAGGGATCACCTGCCTGGACCACGAGAATGAGAAAGTGAACATGTATTGTGTATCCGATGACCAATTGATCTGTGCCTTATGCAAACTGGTGGGGCGTCACCGAGACCATCAGGTCGCATCCCTGAATGATCGGTTTGAGAAACTCAAGGTAAGGGATCTGGGAAATATCCCTTGCACGACTTTGTCTCTATATACACAGTTATACAGTTAGCAATTTCCTTAACAACACAGGTCACTTTTCTTGTATAACAAGTGAGTTAACTCCAAGTTGTTCTTGTGAGGAATAACCTGCTTACCTGCAAGCTCTCACTGGAACCTATTTCATCTGTGGCATAAACCTGCTTGCATTCATTCACCTCTGACCAATTCCGGGGGAGATAACCCACGGCCTGCCACACCAGTAGTCTGCCAGGGAAACAGCACCCTCTCTCCTCTGTCAGTGGCATATTGCACACTGCATATCTTTGCCATGATCTTTCCACCTCTTCTTTAAAGTATGTGAGTACCTGTGTAGATGTCCTACAATTAGCATATGTGTTGATTTGCGTATTTATGTTGTAGCAGTGGGAAGGTTGGGTGTGTCTCTGCGTAGGTGTGGGTGGAGGTGTCTGAGTATATCTCTGTAGGTGAGAGATTTTTGTGGAGGACAGCAGTGTATGGTTGCACACTCAGTACACTAAAGAAACAAAGGTTTGGCACTGACCACAAATTGCTGTCAAGCCCTTAATGCAGGACTAATTCTAAGCCTGCCTTAGAAAACAAAACAAACGGATAAAAAAGGAACTGAAGTGTACCACGAAGTCAGGAGGGATAATCAACTACGTGAACTAAAACTTTAAACCGAAGCCCATAAATATTTAATCCAGATTAGATTTTGTGCCAGGGTTCATTTTTGTGGGTTATAGACTGACGCACTTGTTTGCAGTCCCTGCCTTGGAAATTCTTAATCTTTCATTTGTGTTCAGTGGACAGAGTTTTCCCAAGTTGTTGGGCCATATAATATTTATGTGAGAGTAAGTCCCGGTTTTTAAAGCCCTAGTACCTCATGTTGATGTTAAGAAATATCAGATCCAACAAATTGTTTTATTCCCATTGCCTGCCTTCTGTGTGGTTTAAGTTCTTCTAAAAAGAGAGCAACTTACCAGAAATTCCAGAAAAATAAAATGCATAAATGAATAATAAGATTATCAGCCCAAAATAGGGCCTGAATATATAAGCCAAGCTGAAAGGAAGACCCAGATAGGGTGAAAGCAGGGCAAGAAAGGAGTGGAGAGTTTCCCGTTGCCATGCTCTAGAAAAGTCATTGTAATTTATGTAAAAATTATGATGTTGGTGAGGGTAGTGATACTCAGAATAGGATGCATGTTCCTGTCTGTAATTTGTGGCAAGCAATATTGAGAGTAGTCACACTGACAATGGTTTGTGCGTTTTTTTATTTTTTATATTCAGTATTTATAAATGTGTACAAAGTTCAATGTTTATCTGTTGATTTCACTCAAAGTGATATTCATATCGAGACTGCAGAGAGGAATAATCTCATTGACTTCAATTCTTAGAGTCATAAGAAGTTATGCCTTGAATTTGGCCTATTTGAAGCCCTACGCTTTAGAGTGGTATAAACTGAGAGGTTGATAGGTTGAGAGATTTGGTCAAAGTCACAGAATTTAAACCAGCTCCTAGATCCTGAGTTAAGTATCCTTTCTACTGCAGCCTGCTGCCACTTCCTTTTGGATCTAAGTTTCCCCCCATGGAATGGGATTTGGAACTAAACTGTGTGCTTCAGCAATTGCACATTTCGTGAGTTACAGATAAACCATTAACAGCATCAAGGAAAGGATATGTTGTATAAACTTACAGCTTCATAATGGCAAGACATGGGGGTGGGGGCAGGGTTGCAGGAAGAGGGGGGGAGATGGAGAGGATAGAACACTCTGCCAAATATTTGCAGGTGTTGGAGCTATAATAAGGCACTGGCCTTGAGAAATATTCCAAACAGAAAAATCTCGATCCATATGTACTATTGAGATAACAAAAGACTGGATAGAATAAGCTTGTACCTACAGAACACCAGCTTTTTGAAAACATGAAAACATTGGATGATTGATTAGATATTTGGCATCATGCAGCTATAGCCCTCATCTCCAGGGGTAGATGGAGCACAAAAGTATTTTACCAAAAGATACTTTAGTCTGTAACTAATCAGTCATTTTTAGAGAAAAAAGGCTAGATTTTGAATTGTTCCCTTTAATTTTTTAGGAAATGTGCAGAAAATTCTGATTATAAATTAAGTGGAAACTTCTTTTGCTCATTTTTGGATGGAGAGTGGAAACATATGAATCATTCCCAACCGTGTGGTTTGTTATGTTGTCTGGAACATCTTGGACTTTAGGGAGGGAGAGGGAGGTTCTGCTTGTGTGTGTGTGGGACGGTCACTTTGGTTTGGTGCCAAGTGCAAAAGGATATTCGTTCTCCACATTAAGCAGAGAGAAAATCTGACTTTTAGTGTCATGTATACTTACTTCTTTGAGTTAGTTTTAATTTAGAAAAGCATTTAGGATTATCCCCTTAATCTGTTTGATTCTTCCCTAAGGAGAAGGGAGAAAGCCAGCTGTTAGAAGCTGTGGGGGAAATGGCCTGGAGATACTCCCCTGACCCTGAGGGGTACATGGGAGTCCTACAGGAGAAGAGGAAAAATGATTATATATATATATATATATATATATATATGATATATCCAGTAACCAATATGGTATTTATTTGTACTTTTTTATTTTGGAGCTTCATTGTTGGCATTTATAACTCCCCTTATTGAACTAAACTCCCTGATTAGGATTAGGGGTGTCTAATATTTATTTGTTCAATAAAGAATTAACAGACCATTACGTTATGGATGAAAGGTCAGAATAACCAGAAGCCAGCCTGTCTTTTTCACATGTACTCAAATTCATTAGAGGTTTGAGGATACTCAGTATAGTTTTATTATCCTTATTTAGTTGTTCAGTCTATCTACATGACCTTCAGAAAGCTACCAATGGTTTAATTAATTCTTCAATTTCAAAGAATAATTGTGTTCATGACAGTTATTAGTAGTAAGCCCTCTCAGAGTAATTATTTTCTCCGTTACCTCTCTTTTTACTTACTAGTCTCAGTATATAAATTAGTTCATGATATGTGCTGCCTTTCTATAAAACTGCTTCACATTTTAGCATTTTCTTTGTCACATGAGTTTCTCCCTTTAGAAAAGATTGGTATTATTATATTAATAAATGCTGATTTTATAAAAAGAGGTCAATTTCGGTGGCTCTCTATTGGTGACAGATCTCAACTTAGTATTCTAAGTCCCGTACAACTTGTCCTCTTGCTGCCCATCTGTCTTTTCCTCCTACCACTCTCAAACATGCTGCCTTCATCTACCCAGGCTAGCCTCCTACCTGTCTACTAAACATGCTGTTCTCTTTTACGACTCTGAACTTTCACTCGCACTTGTGCTTTTCTCTTGGCCTGCTTTAGAATCCGACCTATTCTTTAGTGCTCAGTTGAAACCCCACAAGGCCACTCCAACACACCCCAACTGTACTATAAATTCTATGAGACCAGGAACAATGTCTTTTGTTTTTTCAGTATCCCCTTAGTGTCTAGCATACATAGTGTATGCTCAAGAAATCCAAATGAATTAAGTCTTTGTAATGGATTTGCAGAGAGTTTACCAGCATCTATAGCTTGCTTTGGTTCTCAGCTTGTAAGATACAAATCTGTCTTGCCATTATGAGTACTTTACAAGTCTGAAAAATATCTCCTGTGAACTACTGATAATGTTAAAAAGCAGAGTGTTAGCAAAAGTATGACATGTCCTTAATTTTAAGTGCCTGTTCATTTTGATTGCTGTATTTTTGAACTGCCTAAACCTATGGTGACATCTGTATAAATCAGGTGTGATTATTATAATTCTCTTTGAGAGTGATGTCTTCACATTTCCATGCCCACAGACTGCCAAAAATATAGCTGATGAAAACCTGGGGGAATAGAAGAATTTCCTGAAAGGAATAAACAAGCACATTTTCTTTTTCTCATTACATTTCCACAAATTCATTACTACAAATAATTCTTAAAGGCAATTACACTTACACATCAGGGATCTTGTTGTTATAAAATATTACCTGGCACTAGAGTTAGCTTTTTGTTATGGGAAAGTAACACACACACACACACACACACACACAGGAAAAGAGTCTGAGACAGAAAGAGCTAAAGATTGCCAGACAAAGAGAAGAAGATATGAGACTTGGAATATGTTCAAAGGAAAGCCACAATGAGAATTAAAAGGTTGGAAAATAAATACGATATTCTAAAATCTTATCATAGTTGATTGCTTGTCCTTCTTCCTACTCAGTCACTCTGTCATCCACCCACCTATTCTCACTCAGCCACCACCTTCTCCCAGTCATTTGTCTACTCTCCCACTTGACACCCACTTCTGTCTGCCAAGACAGATACCCTCTCAACTTACCTACCAATGGATATTTGACTGTTTTTGTACCAGTATGAGTATGAATCCAAGAGAAAGAAAGAGAAATATTTCTATGAGAGACTGAGTTGAGAGAGGGTATATTTGCATACATGTGTATGTGTCACTATATACAAGGGTGTGTGTTTCTGCACGGATGAGTGGCTGAGAATGACTCTGTGTGTCTGTATGTATCTATAAATGTGTATCACTGTGTGGAGGAGGAGATAATGTCTGTGTTAATCTTCTGTGGGTATATCTGTAGATAAGTTGTGTATAAGAGGGCCATGAGTGTAAGGCAGGCTTTCTGTGGCCATCCTAGGGAAGATTATGACCTCAGTACAACCTATCCCAATACTAGGAATCTCTCTAATAAAAGAGTCAGATCATACATCCTCATGCTAAGAAAAATCTTCAGGGGAGACCAGGGTGGGTTATCATAAGTAAAGAAACAGAAAAAGTTTCTTCTCACTTTTCATAGCTTAGGTACTGAATCACAGTAGCTAAATATAATAAGAGCAAAGCATTTGAGTCCATATTTGTGCTCTCTAAGGTATGGTGGTGCATATGTGTGTATGGGGGTGGGGGTAATATCTGTCATGGGGTTTCTCAACTAAACCAGCCTTCAACTCATGCTCGTAAAATCACTCTTGCTTATAGACCTGGCTTCTATGTGGTCTGTTAATTGTCTAAGACTTACTCCCTATTACTGATTTTATATATACACAGGGTGCCAAAAAATGTATACACATTTTAAGAAAGGAAAACTGTATTAAAACTGCAATACTCAATATATACCGATAACAAAAGATGAATACAAGTCACGTTTGACTTCTGCAATTACAAGAGGTGCTCAAAGTGGTTGCCATCAGTGTCCAGACACTTCTGATGATGGTGAACTACTGCTTGAGCAATGTTGACCGAAGTCTCGACTTGTATATTTCTTTTGGCACCCCCGGTGTGTGTGTGTGTGTGTGTGTGTGTGTGTGTGTGTGTGTGTGTGCTCGCGCGCGCCTGTGTGTGTGTGTGTGTGTGTGTGATCATAAAATACGGTGAATGTTTAAATTTAAAAAATGCTACAGTAAAAGACACATTGCCATGAATCCCTCTCAAAATACTCCCCCTCACTTTGAACACACTTATCCCATCATTCTTGCCATTTCTGAAGCAGTTCTGGAAGTCCTCTTTCGTGAATGTATTTACTTCATCCTCCATCATGACAATGCTCTGTGTCACACATCGCTTCTGGTATTGCAATTTCTGTCAAATAAAAACATTATGGTGTATCCTTATCCACCTTATTCACTGAATCTGGCACTGTGCAACTTCTGGCTCTTTCCAAATTTCAAAATGACCATGAAAGATAAAAGTTCTGAATCGATTCAGGACACGGAGGCAGCCACGACAGCACAACTAAAGGAACTCACGAAAGAGGACTTCCAGAACTGCTTCAGAAAGTCGCAAGAATAATGGGATGGTGTGTTCGAAGCGAGGGGGAGTCTTTTGAGGGGCATTAATGGCAATACATCTTTTACTGTAATAGTATTTTAAAATTTAAACATTCACCATATTTTTTGATGATACCTCATAAATCTGTATGTGTATGTGGGTTAACAATGTGCGTTTTTTTCTTGTCTACTCAAACTGTATGCTAAGACTCATTTGAACCTCAATTCTTTTCCCTTCAATAGTTATACTGATTCTCTGGCTCTGTTCTCATACAGTATTAACAGGGCCCTGTGTTGGAAGATGTTTTCTATTGTTTCTTAGGTTTGAGAGCAAGTTTAGCAAATAAATACTTTAACTACTTGTTCTCTTATCTTTTTGTTTTTCTCTTATTTATTTTGGCCCAAGTCTGCTCCTCATTGAAACCTGAATGGAGCTAAGGATCATCAGCCTGAGAACAATTTACAAAATGTTGACCCAGAGATTGTTCTTGGGTGGATGAACATCCTGTCTGTTATTATTCAGCAAAAGAACTTCTTATAGAAACATAATATAGGTGAGGAAAGATTAAGGAAACAAAAATTATTGAACTCAAAGAAGTGAAGTTTAAAGGGGGAAATGTGATGATGACATTGAGTTCATGAAGGGTTGATATAATGAAGTAATGTTGTGTTCTTTATCTCCCCCGAAGGTAGAACAGGTACTAACTGCAACTGTAGCACCAGGGAGTTAGGCCAGGGCTTCATTCATTCATTTAATAAACAATTAATGAATGCTCATTTTATTTATTGAATACTTAAAGCGTTCAGGCCATTGTGGTAGGATCTGGGGACATAGGAAATAAGGCATGGCCCTTGCCCTGAGGAGCTTTGAGCTTAGTAAGTAAGGGAGATAGTTTTGTCCATTGAAAATTCTAATTCAGCATGGTAAGCGCTATGACAGAGGTTTGCACAGATACCCTGAAGCACAGAGGAAGTCAGGGAAAGGAGAAGTCATCAAGCTCAAAAACAGGGAATCTTGAATGAATTTGTTGGAGAAGAGGGAAAACTGGAGAAAGAGTGGGAAGAAAGAATTGATAGGACTTAGTGAATGACTATAGTGGTTATAGATGATGGAGAGAATTTAAAAAATGATCTTGGAGCAGGAGATTTATTGAATAACGCTGGTATTGGGGACAGAAATGGGGAAATTAGGAAGGGGCTAGCAGTTTTGGTGGGATGATTTGACTTTTAGATTTGAGTTTGATGTGATGGTGGGTCTTTTAACATTTATTCATTCATCAGACATTTACCGAACACCTAGTAGGTGCCAAGAACCAGAAGAAGTGTTGGGGTTACAGTGATAAAGACAGCACAGTTCCAACCCTTGTGGAGCTCTCAGCTTAATGTGTGGAGAAAGACAATTAAGGACACAGTTACAAGACAGTGTGTTGAGTGTAATGACAGCAGAAGCATGGGGGGTTGTGAGAGAGCTTAGAAGGGATATCAAAAGAGACTTTGGCTGGGCTTTTGGACTCCCAGTTGGGGTAAAGGGCTGCAGTAAGGAACAGGGAGTGCTCTAGTCAAGACAAAAGAGTTTGTTCAAGTATCTGGGGGAGAAAAAGCATGGGGTACTCTCAGAAATAAAAGGGCAAGTGTTCTAGAAGGGGTTGAAATTTAGGCCTCTGTGGTGGCTGAAGGATCAGGACTAGAGAAATAGATGTAGGTGTCTTTAGCATGGAGATCGAGCCATGCAGTGGTGAGCTGAATGAGGAGCCAGTATTGAGCCCTGCAACACATTAATGGTCTAGAAGTTAGACATGAAGGAAGAGCCAGAGGAGGATGTGATGAGCGGCAGGGAGTGTAGAGGAGTAGTGCAAGTGAAATACAATATTGAGGCCTCCAGGAAAGTAGGGTTGGCTTTGGCTCATTATTCTGAATAGTATCAAAATAAACACTGGATTTAGGTTTTTAGTACAGGTTTTTATTTAGAAGGTCCAAATAATAATTTACATATATAAGCTAGAAATTTAAACATGCTATGCACCTGAAGAGAGCGGAAAGAAAAGAATGTGGGATGGTTTGTGTAGCATTTCTAATAAGGGGATGGGTTTTTGCTGGATGATTTCAGAACCTTCTGAAAAGGAGAGGAATGGCAACCTGATTTACTTGGCTGGAGGACCGGTCTGGTTATCTCTAACAAACCTCAGGTAGAGTAGACCTCATACAGACATCCAGTCTATCACCTGTATCTCTTCTGGGACATAGCCCGTGTCTATACAGCAGCAAATAAATGTTTGGGGAGGGAACAAACTCTGGCATAAGGGTGTAGGCTTTAGTTTGTGGAACAGATGGTGTGTTCTGCTGTTGAAGGGCCATATGTAATTGACACAAAGTGACAGACTGAAGCAAAAGCAAAGTAAGTATTTTAAGACAAGCAGTTAAAAAAAGGAGGCAGAATGTGACCTCCCCCCAAAAAAAAGTATGCTAAGATTTTGGCTCCTGACTTTTAGAAGAGCTGGGAATGTCAGTGAGTCAACAGGATGTCAGAAAAGAGCATGTCGAGGAATAGTAATGGGGTCCCTGGCTCAGTTTATCTTTAAAGATGAAGTTGTCTTCTGTCAATTCAGAAAGATCAGGTTTGGGATGGGTTAGCCTTTCTTTACTTCCCTTCTCCCTTTGCACCCCAAGATTCAATTCCCACATCAAAACAGTCAGGATCATGTGTAGGTTTAGATAATGCCCCCCTTGTACCTTTTAGAAAGCAAGAGAGTATATAGACATTTGGTGGCAATGCTGCATCCTTGAATAGAACAGACAGAAAGCTCCACCCATTTTTTGGCTTCAAGGTTTGCTGTTTCAGGTAGGTGTCTGTAAGTGTGCTCATATTGTGTGACTACATGTGCCTTCATGGAGCATGACAAATGGAGATCATGGTCAAGTGAGTACCACCAGGGGAATCTCTCTGGCTTTAATGAAGAGCTGGTGTTTTGATGTATAGCTAGGTCTCTTGAAGGAGCCAGTTAGAAAGTTACCTGAAATAACCTGTGTCTAGAGAAGTTAAAACAACAACAACAACACAAATAAAAAAACCCCACAAAAATCCCCAGAAAACAGCAATTACTTGAGAGGTTTAGAGAAGCCATTTCTTTTTATGGGATGCTGTCTGGAAGAAGAATAGTCTGTGCCTGGCTTTCTCAGAGCTGGCATAACATTTTTCTCTTTGGGAAGGGTATAAAAGAAGACAGAGAGACAAAGCCTATGTGACACAAATGAAGTGGAACTTGGTTAAAAATGGTATCAGTGTAGACTGCCAATTTAGCTAACTTGAGCTTTTAAAAATCTCAATTATGCAAATAAATCAAATCTCCCCCTCACTTTGTGCTGTTTAGACACATGTACAATTTTGTGAAAGCGCTAATGATGTGAGGTGAAGAGGGCCTCATAGTTCCGTAGCTCCAAGGGCTTCTCTAATCCTCACATAGAGGAAGCCCAGGAGGACCCAGAGGTAACCTCCTGCAGCAGGAAATGGGAGCTTCATCCTGCGCCCCCTGCCAACCTCCTGTCCCCGTTTCCTCCCAGCAGATATCTCCATTCCAATCTCCCCTGCCACTTTGGCTCTCTCTCACTGTCACAGTTCAACTGTTCTGAGAAAGCTGTACTAATCAGGCTTGGACAGAGGGAACCTGGCCCGGTCATTAACTGGACTGCACAAGAGAAGAACAAAACAAACCAATTTTTCAAAACCAAACAAAAACAACACAACAATAAAGAGACATGTTTAGTTTAACACGAGGTTTTATACACACACACACACGCACGTAGATACATGTACACATACACATATTCTATTTATTTACTCAGCCAGGATATAGACAAGATAATTATGGCCAAATCAGGGAAACCTAGACTGGCCCAGAATTTCTAGTTCTAAATGATTCATCAGTGCTAAGCGTGAGAATGAAGGGTGAGGAAATAGACTGCATAATTGCTTCAGTTCTCGACTTCCCCATGCATATGTTCCTTATTGAGAATCAATTCCAGAATCAAGGCTTTAATTCCTTGTAAATGAATAGGAAGTTAGTAAGTAAATGCTCAGTGTTGTCCTCAAATTATGTCTCGTAATGCAAGAAAACAGTGGCAAAAAGCCATCAACAGATGGTGTTTTTATTAGCCAAAGATTTATTTTTCAAAGCATTTTCACACTAATGAAGTAAGGTCGAAATTAGAGTCCTCTTGTCAGTTCTAGTTGTGTGTTGTTAAAATGTGCTGGCATTCTGCAGATTGCCGAGGCGACACAGCAGATAACCATTTGCCATAATTTTGTGATGGTAACCCAAGGTCCATAGTCTAACCAGACCCCAAATTATGTGTTCAGCCCTAATTTTTGTATTCAGTGGCTTTACAGGAGCTGTGAGTCTCAGTTCTGGGCCATAAATGAGGAACACACAGCACGGATCTTAGTCCTGCTCTGCACTATGAATTATTTATAAGATATCAGTTTCATGGAAAGTGTTGCAACAGGTTGCATGTATTTGTTAGAAAACATTCTTCCCATGACATCCTATGTTTGAATGGAAACACATTACAATTTGAAACACAGATTTCTGATATCACATCTGCTCTGAGTTCATCGGTCTACATTCTGATGACCTAATATGTCAGTATAGCCATTTGTGATACACGGGGTTTCCATTGATCTAGGAATCTTGACCACTCTGATAGAGGAAATCACAAACTGATTGGGTCCATTACCAGTGCTCACTCTCTAACTTAAGCTGGACCCTTTAATCAAACCACAGCTCAATCATACTCATCTTATGGTCAGACTTTTTAAGGGGAGTTCAGACTTGTAGCCTCCACTTCATCATCACCGCTATACTTCTTAATCCTGTACAGTTTGGCATCTGCTTCCAAAACTCTACTGAAGCTCCTTTTTCAAAGGCCACCAGTGACCTCTAATTACCCAATCCAGCTGCCTTTTATCAGCCCTCATATTTCTTGCACTCTCTGCATATTTGACAGCAACAAATCCTTTCTTGAAAACATGTTTCTCTCAATTACCATCTTAGCTTGGCCCAGACCTGCATTCCCAACCGTTTGCCTTGAATACTGCAGCCTCTTCCTAACCGATGTCCCTGTCCCAGGCTCTCCTGTTTCAGTCTGCCCCACATATTACCGGTAGGTTGATCTCATAAATGCAGCCCTTAATGTACCATTATCTTGCTCAAAAGCTTTTGGTAAGTCCCCACTATTTAAAAAATAGGCACAAACTCCTCACCTAGGCATTCAAGACCTTCATAACCGAGCTCTGACCTCCATTTCCAGCCTTGTCCCCCACGACTCTCTTGTACCTTTTGTTCTAGCCAAACCCAATTTCTCTTCCCTGAACAAGTCCTATACTTTATTCCATTGTACTTTTGCTTATGCTATTCCTTGTGCCTGGAACACCCTGCCCTCTATCTCTGTCTGTCAAAACCCTACTTATCCATCAAGAACCATCTTAATTTCACTTCCTCTTTAACCCTGAAAGCACTGCACTTTGAACACAGTAGGTGCTCAATACCTTTTGTTGTATTAAATCTCTTAACCGCCATTTCCTTTCCCCCCCCCCGCTGACATCTACTTAACTTAGAGATCATGTCCAAATCAATGACTGCCGCCCTTCTTTTTTCCTTCTTCCCTCTCTGTCCTTGCTAAGGAGAAGGCCACAGTTGAGATGGTCATGGAATTAAAGAAGGCCAGGGGAGACACTGTACCCATGCCGTGAAAAATGGAATAAATGGTGAAAAATCACTTCCAGGGGAACAAAGCCAAAGAGACCAAGAGAGATCTGGCAAACAGGGAAGCAAAGATTCAGCTGGTTCTCATAATCCAGTGTGAGGACAAGTGAGCTCAGACTGCCCATCCTAGAAATACATACATCCATGGGGATACATCCTTTGGGATAGATGCATGGGACAGTGCCAAGGATACTAAGGAACCACAGCTACTTAGTAGACAAGGGGCAAAGTACATGAGTCCTCTCACCTCCCCCCACTTCTCCTTGCCCTCCATTCCCCCTGCCAAAAAAACATGAACTTTGAACAACTACAAACCATAGAAAACGTGAAGACAGCAGTGAAGCAACGGACACGACTGAGGGAAGGAATCCTTGCAGAATAAGAGGCAGGAAGTTGGGGTATTACATTTGGAACAGACTTTGGCGGAAAGGTATTGGGATGGTGAGTGAGAGAGGAGTGGATATTGGGGCAGGTCCTGAGGTAGAAGCAGCCACCAGAGCTGAAGACTCGGGAATGGGGATGAATTTAAAAAAAAAACATTATCAGTCTAGAATGAATCACATTCTATTTTCTTCACGTAAGGAATGTGGGAGAGAGTAGCTTGCTTAACTGAAAATATGCTAAGAGTTCTGAGTACTGTTGTAACTATCTTATATTAAACGTATTTGCAAAGTGCTTCTAATATGTACCTAAAAGGATTTATATAACAGTAAGCAGTGGTAAGCAATGGATGTCCTATCTCGATACAGCCAGGCTTTGCCTTTTGAAGTCTGGCATCTCCTAAGTGCCAAAGAAAGGAAACTGTGAGATATGATGCTAGATTTTTACGAATCCCACACTTAAAATATCACCTTTTTTCCTGAAGGAACCTACTGATAAATATGAAAGGTTATCAACAAAAAGACCAAAAAAATGAAATACTGGGGTAAAGCTGTGACTGAAGGCTAGAGACTGGGTTCCAGTCCTAGCTTTGCCACATACTATTGTAATTATATGACTGTGCAAAACACTTTACCCCCACTCTCAAGCCCAGTTCCTCACCTGTACAATGCTGACATCAACTTCATGGGTTGTCATGATTATTCAAAGATTTATGTGAAATTGTTGAGCATCGTGTCTGACAAGTAGTAATTATTTAATGAATTAATAGTTTTCTTAGTCTGCTTATCTGTAAAAGAGAGAATAGTACCTGTTCTCCCTATGTCACAGGGTTACTGTGAGGGC
This sequence comes from Hipposideros armiger, assembly GCF_001890085.2. Taxonomy (NCBI): domain Eukaryota; kingdom Metazoa; phylum Chordata; class Mammalia; order Chiroptera; family Hipposideridae; genus Hipposideros; species Hipposideros armiger. Next base: position 648,280 of record NW_017731727.1, read on the forward strand.
AAAAGGTGGTATTTACTGTGAAATACTTTAAAAAGTTAAAAGTATTATTGAAAACATAATGTCATTAAAGTTCTATATGTACGAAGTCATGACTGTCAGCTTTTCCCTAACAGTGATAGTCTGGAGCAAATAAATGTACAGCATTATTAAGTGGCACCCAGAAGAGTGCTTAGCCCATAACAAATGCCCAATGAATCTTTGAAATATTTGTCTACTGACTGACTGATCTCCACAGGCTTTTGGTTCTCAAGCTCATTGAATGTTCTTTTTTTCCCCTCTTCCTTTTTCCCCTGGCTTCACCTTCTACAATGGCAGCAAACTCTGGAGATGAACCTAACCAACCTGGTTAAGCGTAACAGTGAACTAGAAAATCAAATGGCCAAGCTAATACAGATCTGCCAGCAGGTTGAGGTATGTAAAATAAACGTTTGTGATTCTTTCAGAGGACCTGGATCAATTCTTTGGGGGGACTTGAATTTTGTCAGAATGTAGCTCAGCCATTTGGAATGAAGGACTGAATGGTAGTTCTAGGAAGTCTCATTGCTTTAGGATACTCGGTCCAAGAAAAATGGTAGATAGTTGTTTAAAAAAAAAAAAGATAGGCAGTTGATGATGGGTTTGGGATACAAAAGTCGAAGGGATGATAATCCCCTTCTTCTTTCCAAACAGCAGGCAGTATGAGAACCCAACATGAAGCGTGTGTTGCTTCCTTCATCAAACTGGACAGCATAGCTCCTTAAAGAGATTTCTGGAGTCCCATAGGGAAGTTGGGAATCTGGGTCCTTGGAATAGGGTGAGGCTCATTCAGTGCAGTATTGTTTCTGTAACAGTATGTTCAGGACTGCTGCTCCTCCTCCTGGCCTCTTCTTCCTTCGTCCACAAGCATTTTACCAGGTCCTCACTTACCACTTTCCCACCTATTCTTCTCATCAACAAATGATATCTGTGTTAAAGTTGTCTGTGAATTATAAAGTGTTGCACAAGTAGAAGGTTTTCGAAAATTGTTACCTACATCAAATTTCAGAACATAGCTAAGGAGAGGAGTCAAACTCCTCTTAAGTGGATGCAACAAGAGAAAATGTTATTTCTCTCTCTTTCTTGAAAGCATAAAACTTCAGCTGTAGCATTTGGTTTTCTGTTGGTTTTGTTGAAGAGGCAATGGTAGTGCTTATAGTGTAAACAGAGTCAAGTAAAGCATTATAGGACTCCTCCCTCATGGGCAGTGGCTGGATAAAATGTCTCTAACTCTATGTACAACCTGCTAGTCTAGTTCTAACCTCACTTATATGACAGATAAACGTAATGGTTCCAGTTTGTTTTATTTTAAACAGTAAAATAGTTTTATTACGATCTCATCTCTCAGTCCCACCTGAGGATTCCTATTTAAGTGTGTGTGTGTGTGTGGGGGGGTTGTAAGGCAATAAAATCTTCATTTATGAGTAACCACTCGTGATTTTGGGGCTATCTTAAAGTATTGGGTTTCTTAAAGTAGACTGTGCTTGTATGGTGAGCATACCATAGCAGTTTGATCACTGCTGCATACTCCATTTGTGGAAGAGAGTGGTGCTATACGTAGGGTACATATGTAGGGTACTGGTTAAACGCAGATGCGAGATCGTGCATTGGGGTAGGGGATTTAGGAAGAAGCATAGAGAATAGAAAGAAAGAATACTGGAATGTGAGTTGGAAAACTGAGTTCTAGATTTAATTCTGCCTTTAACTGGTAGTATAAATTTGAGTAAGTCATTTAACCTCTCAGCTTCAGTGTCTTTACCTATAAAATGAGCGGTTAAACTGACTGTATGACCTTTGATGTCTCTCCCAGATTTCACAGGTCATGAGTCTGTGAATGGTTACTTTCTTTATTCTCTTCTTTATCTCTTCAGTCTCATCCTTTCCAAAGGGGGGAGAAAGAAAACAGAAGGCATTTTAGAGTGGTTTTCAGCTAATCAGAATCCCTCTATGTTCCACTGTATCAAAGCTTCTGATTATGCTGTTAGATTATAGTACAAGAAACCCACACTGGTGAAGAGACAAGGAAGTATTGTAAGCAGGAGACAAGATACAGAATCCCTTGGTTTAGAATTTGTGTGATTGAGGGTGTGGTAACAGTTAATAGTGAATAAAACATGGTTAGAAATTCTAATCATCACCTTCCTCATTGTCATCAAAAGACTAGTAAGTATAGAGCAGGTTGTAGTCAAATTAGGAAAGTAAGCAGTTTATTTTCATTACTTGTTCACTTCAGGACCTAACATCTTATCCTACCCCTGGGAAGCTTATCACTCTGGCCAGCCTCACCCAAGCATAACCCTATCCCAACCTTTCCCAGCCCATTGTACTAATCAAACCTTTATATTCAGGGCCCTCCCTACTCTTTTCAGGTGGCAAGGAGCTAGTCTCATAACACAATATATCATTGTGTTAACAGCGGAGGACTCATTCTTGCCCTCTGGGTAACAGGGATGTTTTAACAGTGCCTTTCTGAAGTTAGTATTCCTGCTTAGCCTTCAGGAGATGACACTAGTGCTGCTAAATGTAAGCAAAGCAGGAGGGAAGAGCCGCCACACCATGAACCAGGAAAGGAGGTATTTAAGAGGCTCCCTTAGGGATACTTATTAAATCCATCGTGTAGGCTCCTGTCTGCTCTGGCACATAAAAGCTCACCTCTTACTAATAGCTGTGCGTGACATTGTACCAGGTACAAAGAAATTAGCATAAACACAGTATTTACCGTTGAAGGGCTTACATGCTACCCACATCCACCCTGATGTGAAAACACATGTGCAGGAAATATAGACAATGGAATAAAAATGTTAACAAATGGGAAAAAATCGTGAGATACCACATTACATGTCAAGGGTGAGAGTGTGTTTTGGGAGTTTACTCCATAGTCTATTCAGTTTAAGATTCTGTCTTTGACAGTAGCCCTACAGGATGGCCTATGGAAGACCATGGCTGTCCTCTATGACATCATCCCTTCTGAAAGGTTAGGGATGTGCGCTAAACTTCCCCATAATGATAGGGTGGATCCAGGGTACTTATTATACTCATTCAGCACAGAGCCTGTGTGTCCAGAAGGCTTCAGGACAAGCCCTGACATTAGAAATGCAGTTAAAGAGACTTCATAAAAGCTTATACACACTTTATAAAATGAAATAAATAACAGCACACTGTCCGTCATGAGAGCCAGACATCGAAGGGTGATTTGAAAGTTTTTCAGTTTATCGAATCCATATTTATCTATAGGGAATGACTATATGCACAGTGTAAACCAGGCATTTCACATTGGGTGGGGGTGGAGGATACCAAGTAAGGCACTTCTGAGAAAACTGGAATAGGCTATTTTCCTGTCAAACCTGTTCCCCTTCCTTATTGTCTACAAATGTTTTTGTCACAGATTGACTTTTCATAAAGGGGCCATAAATACCGCCTCCCTCTCCTGGTTCTCTCTCCCTGTTCTCTATTCTCCTCAGAAAGTAAACAAAGCTGCAGTCTTCCTATTATTACAGAAGCAGAGATTAGGATCGCCACAGATTTGTTAACTGAGTTCTTTGGTAATACAGCCTGTTGGAGATGTTGCCCCGCTTTCAGAATTCAGTGGCTAGGCAGCTGGGAATGTTTCTGTTGGAGCTTCAGAGCATGGGAGGGAGGTCGAGGCAGACCCAGGACTCCATTAACCTGGTTAAGGAAAGCATGCTTTGACCTTGCTCCTCTGTCCACTTGATCTCTATATATAGTTCTTTGTCCTGTCTCATCAGGCATCCTTTGTTTATATTTCCAAAGGAAATCTCTGTTTAATGCATAGCTAAAGCAAAATGTATACCAACAGATGACTGTTTCCTCTTGGCTTCCAAGACTGCACAGTTTTGTGAGTAATTAGCATTCCTGAAAATATTGAGGGGAAGAAAAATAGGTAAATACTTCATAATTAGTCAACATTCCTGGAGCAAACACTATGTACTCAGTGTGGTGAGCAATTTCAGGGCTACAAAAGAAGTATTGTTGATGGCCTCCAGGAACTTTGAGTCTAGCTAGGGAAAGCACAGTGTCTAGTGAAAAAGAGGAGTATTTATAAAGCAGCGTGCAGTACAGGGAGTACAAATGAATGCAGTGTAACCCTTCCATTTTTACTTAGTCTTGTTGTTAGCCTTTAGGGCACTGAGCATATTCAAGCACTTTCCTGGATATTTTGTGTGCTACCTCTTTTCCTCCCATCCAGAACTGCTACAGTACAATGAGTTAGCCCATCCCAGAAGCTCTGTGGGCAGATCAGTTTCTTTCTGGCTCTTCTCAAGCCTTTTTAAGAGTTGGGTGTCAATGCTTTTTAGCATTAAGAGAAAGAAGAAAGAAAGGAGATAAGTTGTAAAAGAGGGAGAGGCATTTCCATAGTTTGGGAAATTTCAGATTTCTGTCTTGCTACTTGGTCTTCGTTTCAATAGCTTTTAGAAGTCTTTCTCTTAGAGTTCAAACTGTAGGTGGCTTGGTGTTCTCCCCTTTCTGCTCCTGTTGCTCACTGAAAGGTGATGATTTGGTTTGGGAAGGGCAAGAATCGATGTCTGGCTGCTTCTCCAAGCATAAAAACAGGTGTTTTAACAGAAATTAATTTTTAAAATCACTGCTAATAGATTATTTCAGCAGATGATCCTGAAATGTTTCAGAGTGGTCTAGCTAAAAGAAAGAATGCATTCTAAATCATTGAAGCACAAATATGTTTATTGGAGAAGTCTTCTCCAAGCACTGAGGACATGACAAAATGAAGACGTGTTTAGAGTGAAGTAAATGTAATCAGGAAAAATTTAATGGATAAAATGCATTTTAGCCAAATGTTGAAGGAGGTAAGATAAATTTTCCCTCTGCTGAGACAGAGAACAGAGGTGTTAGTGGAGGTGGAAATGAGCAAAATGTATGGGCAAAATGATACCCTACACTCTGGACATACACTGAATATATGGAGACCAATAGGAAATGGTTTCTGCCCTCAAGAAACTTACCTGACAGGTAAGATATCAAATGTAATAATTATTGTAATGAAAAAAAGTGCAAGATGACAAGCTAGCACAGAGAAAGCAGCACCTAAGTCTGCAAAATGGATATAAAAATTGCGTTATCTTGAAATAAAAGTAGAATTTTGCCAACAAAAATGAGGTAAGGGAGTGAAGGGAGCCACATACAAGAACAAGGGAGGGTAAACAGCATATAGGTGTTTAGGGAACCACAAGAAGTTTGGTTCAGCAAGAATGTGAGATGTGAGAATCATTGCAAGAGGTGAGTGTGGAGAAGTAGTTAGGGTCTAGATAATGAAGAGCCTTGTATGCCGTGCAGAGAGGTATTTGAACTTTATCCTGAAGATTCCAGGGTAGCCATGGAAGGATATGAAGTAGGTGAATAACTGGGTATGATCTGCATTTCAGGATTGTTCTGGCTGTAGTATACAGGATGGAACAAGGGTCAAGGGTCATAAGTAAAGGCAAAGGGACCAGTTAGGTGGGAGAGACCAAGGCCCAGCCTAAGGCAGTGACAGTAGGGTTAGGGAGGAAGGGATAAGTTGAAAACACTTCTAGGAGGTAGACTCGATGTGACTTGGTGATCAGTTAGATGCAATAGGTGAAGGGGTGAGAGAGTAGTGGGATGATCCACAGGTTTCTGGCTTTGGTGACTGAATGGATGTGTCACCTTTAACTAGGTTAGGAAATACAGACAGTTCCTTTCAGACATGTGAGGTTTATTGTGCTGCGGGTCAGAGAGGCAAGTAGGAGATGCCTAGCAGGCAGCTGGCTGGCTGGACCTGGAAGTCAGGAGAGAGGTCTGGGAGAGGGATGAAGACTTGGGAGTCATCAGCATCTAAGTAGCACTTAAAACCACGGAGAATATGTAGACTAAGAAGAAGGCCGAGGACAGAGAAATCCAATTGTGTGTCTCTTGGAATACGACAACAAACTCATCTTCCAAAAATAAATGGGAAGACTGTGGAGCCTTTTATGAGATTAGTAAAGGACAGTGTGTATTTAAACAATTAAATGTCAGAAGTAAATTATTCATTTGTGGAAGTGATCAACATTTTAGATATTACCTTCAAAAAGACTAAGTAACACTTAATGAAGATTTCCCATTTTCCAGGCAAGCAATTTATATGTGTTAACTCATTAAATCCTCACAACAACTTTATGAAGTAAATACCATTATTATTCCTGCTTTACAGATATAAAAACATTGAGATACAGAGAGATTGAAGTGATTTGCCAAGGCAGTGCCACTAATAACAAAGTGGGTGTTTGAATCCAGGCACTTCAGCTCCAGAGCCTGTACCCCTCACCACCCCATTACACTTCCTTTTGTAAGTCAAGGTACACACTTGGAATGTCCCTCGTTCATCACCAGTGGTTCCTGACCCATCCCATGAGGAGTAAGTAGTGAGTAAGGGGTAGGAGACGGGGATGTGAATTCCAGAGGAGAGCAAACAAGAAACAAAGAGCACAAAGGAGGAGGAAAACCAAGCAAAAGAGAGGATTGAGATGGCAAAGGAAGAGAAGCCTTAAAGATGTGGAAGGTTTCACAGAGTCCATTCGAGCAGGGACATCATACAGGAACATATCATTAGTAACTTTTTGAGAGAGAAGGTTCAGTGGAATGATGAGGATGGAAGATAGATTCAGAGAGGTCAAGGAGAAAGTAAGTTCTAAGAAAATGCAGGCTGCGAAATGTGTATTTCATAATAAAAAGAAGGAAAATGCAGGCTGCGAGAAGTTTGATCGTGAAGGTGAAGAGAGAAATAGAGTGGTAGTTATTATCCTTTTGAAGTACAGGACAATCAGGCACACAGACACACATATAATACTCTAGTTGTTTATCCTGCTACTGGATAGCTAACAACGGGAATCATTAGATCCACTGACTCTGACCACACATGCTTCATTTCCCTTACTTGGCTTCCAGCCACCTCTCTAGCCCAGTGTCCTGTTCCCCAGCTCCAAAACCTGTTTCTACAACTCGTTCCTCCTAGAAATGGTATCTCAGCAAGAGGACCCTGTGTAATAACCCACCGATAACTCTGCAAAGGTGGTACACTAAAAAGGGTTATTATGCTCAATAAGCTGCTAGTTTTCAGTGACTAATGCAAACAAATTTTATTCAGTAGGGAAAAGTTCACTGCTCTTCTGCAAGAATATCTAAGGGATTCTTTAAGTTGATACTTAAGTAAACTTGCCTATTCTCTTGCCCAAATTCCTCTTGGTTACTGCCGCTAAGCAAAGGCAGAAGTTTTAGGGAGGGACTCATGCTTTCACCTCTAGTGGCTTTAAAAAGAGAGAGTTCTGTGGAATTTTTTAAATGTTTATTAGCCAAAATGTTCCGTGAGTATTTATGTGAGAGATAGAAGAACAACAGGAGCAGACTTATTAGCTCCTGAGGAGGATTTGGGTTACCAGTGCCTCCTGAGAATGAAATAGCTATTTTGAAACCAGCGTGAAATTATAGGTGGAGAAAATGGTTTTCGTGAATAATAGAAAAGAAATGCATAGTGACCTAGTCAGTCTATTCATTTACACTACTGAAATGACTAATTCAGAGTATTACATTCAATTCTATTAAGTATGTGGCAATTGACATTTAAAATAGATGAAAAACCTAAGTGAATTGCAACCTGAAGTGTGGGCATAGCCTGTTTTTATAACTAGAAAAGAACATGCTTTATAATTTTTCAGACACCTAATGCGTTCACTTATTTTTCAAAAATACTTGGTGAAATAAATTTTTTGAGGACATTAAATGTTGCATTTGAAACATTTGGAGGGTATGGACACATGACAAGGTCGTAAGAATAAAATGAGTTAGGATTAATATTGTTTTCCATCCTCTCCTCCCCCACATCTGTAGGGCGTTTAAGCTTTCCAGTGTGGTCATGTTTTCATGACCATGTAGGCGTGAAATCAGTCCATATAGGCATGCACTCTCTTTGTTGTTGTACTCTCTTTGGTGTGATGAAGCTCATTTTATATAGCACATTTCCTATCTGCTGCCTTCTTCAGTTCTTGTTTCTCAGTGGTCAAATCCAAGGTTACTTACTCAGTGACCAGAACACTTGCCTAATTTCGGCCCCTCTTGCCTGCTCCACTCTTTTCACAATCTGACCAAGTTCCCCATTTCCAATGCGCTCTTGGAAAGTTGGTGGAATTCTAATAATTCAAGCTATTAATAACTCCCTGTCAAGCCTACTCTGTACCTTCACATGTTCCCAGTTCCACACGTACTTCCAATCTGTCTTACCATCAATCCGGGCAAACAAACAAAAACAAAGAAAAAAAAACCCTAAAACTAAAACAACCACCATCACTGTAACAGACATGCACACAGCCGTTGAAATGCTCTTTCTGTCTCTGCCTGTCTAGAGGAATCAGCTGTGTGAGTGACATGGTAAGCAGGGGCGGGGAGTGGGAGACAATCATCTTTGAATCCCGTGTGCTAGGCACTGTTCTAGAGGCTTGCTTGTGTCTGATCTCACTTAGTGTTTATGACAACCCCGTGATACCTCTGGCGATATTCTCATTTTACAAGTGAGGAAGCTGAGAGTGAGAAAAATTAGAGGACTTACTCAAGGTCATACATAGAGTAAGCTGGCACTCAGTCCAGCATCTGTACGACTCTTAAAATCCATATTCTTTCCAGTGCACTGTGCAGCCTACTGGAGATGGATATTTATTTACTTGCCCCACTGAGTCATTTGTGTTCAGATGGAAAGGAGCCAGCTTAGGATACACACTGTTTTTCTCCCTTCAGTAAATAGATCTAGAAGAATAGATGGTATGTTTGGGGGCTTTGCATTTCTGACTCCATGGTAAGCCTCTTATGTACCTATCTCCAGGGAGCAGAGGGAGGACTATTGCTAGAATCGGCAGAAGGAAGCAGTAGTGCCCACCATTGAGGCCCTTTCTCAGATCATTTTTGTGCCATGAGACCCAAGTGAGGGGTGAAAATAGAGTGGGCATCTCCAGGTATCGACACTGACCCCAGACATACAGTTACCTTAGGACCTGTACTTCCTTCCTAAGACTGCCTTACTGGGTAAGGTGACAGTAGTCTGGATGCAACACAAGGTTTTCTTAACAGCCCCAAAAGAGTTTGGCAGTAAACATTGACTCTCAAAAATGTGTGTGATGTTATCGCATTTAAGCAGACTATAAATAATAAACGTAATGCCACAATGACTACAAATATATTTTCTCAGAAAAAAGAGTGGATATGTTGTTACTGCTAACAATGGACCCATGTCCTTTGATTATTGAGGAATGATTATTGAGGAACGCATGTAGGCCCAGGGAACTGGCTATTTACTACCTTAGGACACAAAGAAAAGTCCACACCTCAGGCCATTACCACTACCTCTCCTCTCACCTAAGTCCATCTTGAATCCAAGTTTACCCCCATCTCAGGCAGTTCTAGGAATTCTTGGTACTCCTAAGAGTAGCTCATTTAACCCCCACGATAACCTTATGAGGTTCGTACTATTGTTATTCTTATGTTACAGATGGGGAAACTGAGGCATGGAGCAGGCAGCTAATTTGTACAAAATCACACAGGGACTAAGTGTCAGAGTGAGGGTTTGCATCCAGTTAGAGTCTAGAGTTCATGCTCTTAACCACTGTGCTGCTGCTATAAAAGAGAAGGGCAAAGCTAACAGGATTCATCAAAGCACTTGCAGTGCTTTCCAAGTTGCCGATTATTGAGCCTATGGTCTGGGTCACAACAGACAAATGTCTGTCTGTATAACCAGGCTTGGTGTGTTCTGTAAGGGTGTGTCCATGTGGGAACAGCACGATGTGTATCTAGAGCAGCATTTGGACATGCTTTTCTTTGTGGTGATACACTTGCTATAGAGCATGCATCACAGTGCCTTTGCACATGCTATATGTATGTGTCAATTTCATAGATGGCTGCCTGGGTGTTCATCTCATCTGTGTGTGGTGGGATATATTGTAAAGAGGATATATGTGGAAAAAAAGAATATATGTCCAATGAGACAAGTAGTGTTTAAACTGGATCATATTTAAACTGATTTGACCTCTGGGTTGCTCTTTGTGTTTTTTTCCCTCAGGGGGTTCTTTTCAAACCCTTGGTATTTTCTGCATACAGGAGGAGAAACTGGGACATAACTGGAGGAGGTTGCCTTTTGTTTCTTCTGATTGGAAACATTGTCTGTGTTCAGAGCAGGTTTTCCCCTCTTTTCCATATCCCAGGCCTGTTCCAGCTTCTCCTTAGTAACATCAAAGGTGCAAGACAATTATTGGCTCTGGAATTATTTCTAAACCAGTAAAACTTTAGCTAAAAGTTCATATTGTCCTAATGGGAGTCCGTGTCACATAGAACCACACAGTTCCACCCTTAGCTCCTCCACTCCCAATCTGTATCTGGGTAATTGTGCCCTGGCACAGAACAGCAGGGTTATGAGTGCACATAGATGTCTTCTTAGAAACACACCAGGTGGAGGGGCAGACACAGGGCATGCGGAGGATTAGAGAAGAGGGTGAGAGGGGAGGAAAGACTTACAATGGTAGATGGTGAGAAAGTATGTGAAAAGTAAGGGGAAAACAATCACAAGATGCCAGTTTGCTATATAGTGCACACACAACAAAGTTCCTGCCAAATCTGTGGGATGTTCTAGCATCGGAAGAGCTCTGAATCTCCTAGCCTCCCAGGGCTGTTCTTAGATGCTGATTGCCACCCAGTCATCAGCCAAGAAATCCAAACTATTTCAGGAAGATATCATTGGCTTTCGAGTGAAATGGAATTTATACTATATTGGTAAGCACAGAGGCAACATTTATATTTAAGAAGTAAAAAAATCTGATCTCACAGATGAGTAGGCAGATTGCATATTGTCGGCATGCTGGGGAGTAGAATTAAACATCATCATGCTTTCACACTCCATTTCTGTCAAAACCAGGATATTGGCAGCAAACCACCTGAAAAACAGAACAAAACAAAACAAAACAAAATGAAACAACAAAATCCAAAAATAAAACCACTGACCTACAGTGAGTACTGCCAAGCCCTAAGCTTAATGCTAACCTAGTGACACATCATTAATCCAGGAGGTGAAAGCAAATGGTGTTCCCAGGGTTTGGGGGTTTATTATTTATGTTCTTTAAAAAATAACTACCCTATAGAGAGTCAGTAAAATTTCTGTTGCGGGGGAGGTAGAAGAGGGAAATAGGGATCAAATATGTGGTGATGGAAGGAGAACTGACTCTGGGGTGGTGAACACACAATGTGATATATAGATGATGTATTACAGAATTGTACACTTGAAACCTATGCAACTTTACTAACCATTATCACCCCAATAAATGTAATAAATAAAAAAAAAACCTCTGTGACTTTTTCCTTTGTGAGCCTGTATCAAAAGGTATTTATTAAACTGAATGGATGGGAGAAGTGGATGGAGATAGTCTCAGAGACACAGAGGAAGAACTGAGGGTTGTTAGTTGGGAGGGGGTGGGGATGAAGGAGAAGGGGAAGGGATCAGACAATACAAATTGGTAATTGCAATATGGCCTCGGGGATAGAAAATGACAGTCCGAGGAATATAATCAATAATGTTGTAAATATTTCTTAGGGGGCCAGATGGACCCATGTCCTGTCGGGGAGTCCACTTCATAGTCGATGTAGAGGCCTGACCACCACATTGTATTTCTGAAGCTGATGTTGAATAATACTGTATGTCAACTATAATTATATATACATATAGTCTCGGGACATGGAGTAGAGAGCGGGAATGGATTCAATGGAATTGTAATAGATAAGCATGATATCGGGGGTGGGAGGGCAATAGATGGGGAGGGGGGTTGTTACTTTGTGAGGGTGAAAAGAGTAACTATTGCATTGTTCTGTACACCTGAAACTAACAATAAAAAAATAAATTAAAAAAAGGTGTTTATTAAATTCCATTGTGTGCTTAGCATTATGCTAAGTGCTATAGGGGCCTACAGTAGGTATGTAAGTCACTATCCTTGTCTTCAAGGACATTATAGTCTAGTTAGGGAAGTAGAACTAACAGTGTGAAGCAGTGGTAAGCAATACAAAACAAAATAGTTGAGTGCTAAGTTGTGTGATATCAACTATAAGTGCTGTTAAGAGTTCAGAGGAAAAGGAAATCAAAGAAGACTAACAGTGTCATCGCTATCATCAATAGCTAACATTTATTGACACATAATATGTGACAGGTATTGTGCTAAGTGCATTTACATGTATTATCTCGTTTAATCCTCCTAACTACCTCTGAGATAGGCACTATTATTATCTCCGTTTTTTCAGACAAGGAAACTCAGATAACTTAAGTGACTTATCCAAGGGGAGTGATGAAACAAGAGACTTAGAGATGCAAGGAAGGACCTGATTACAAAGGGCCTAAAGAGCCAAGTTAAGAAGTTTGGAATTTATCCCAAGGTCAGAGGGAAGCCAACTGAAAGTTAATATGAATTTGTTTTAAGCATGGCAGTAGTGTGTTTTTAGAAAGATTATGTTGTCTCACTACTGGATTAAGAAAATATCAGGAGGATACAAGACTGGAGACAGAAGGATCAGTTAGGTGACTGTTGTAGCATAAGTCCTGGTACATAGTAGACATTTAATGCATATTTGTTGGTTGGATGGATAGATGGACAGATTTATTTAAGGAAGAGATTCTAGTGGACAGAACTAGTGAAGTCATAAAGGATATAAAGGGATAGATTTGAATTATATTTAGGAGATAAAGTATATGGGATTTGATGATTAATTGGATGTATGGGAGATGAGAAAGAGAAGTTAAGAACAATGCTCAGGATTTCTGAAGGGGCCAGTGGTGCCATGCGTTCATTTAGGGAACATCAGAGAAGAATGAGATTTAATGGAAAAGGATCTGAAAAGAAGACGAATTCTGGTTTGGAGACAAGGAGTTATTGGTACTTGTAGTTATGCAAATGAAAATGCCCAGTAAGCAGTTACATATGTGAGTCTGAATTTCAGGAGAGGGGTTTAGGATGGAGAGTAAAGGTAAGTGAAGCCAATAGGGATCTTGTGACTCATGGAATTATTCTAGAATTGGATTGTGCTAATTGTCACACAAGTCTATAAATTTACCAAAAGTTATTGAATTATCCACTTAAAACAGATGAATTTTATGATATGTAGATTATATCTCAATAAAGCTCTTAAAAATTAAAAAAAAAGATAAACAAGGCACTGGCCATATAGGTGGTATTGACACCTTAGAAGCAGATCACCTAAGACTGAGTTCATGTGCTAGGACTCTTGGAATACTGGCATTGAAGGTACAGGTTTCTATATAACACACACACACACACACACACGGTGCCAAAAATGTACACACATTTTAAGAAAAAAAACCTATTAAAATTGTAGTACTCAATATATACTGATAACAGAAGATGAATACAAGTCACCTTTGACCTCTGCAATTGCAAGAGGTGCTCAAATTGGTTACCTTCAGTGTCCAGACACCTCTAATGACGGGGAACTACTGCTTGAGCAATGTTGACCGAAGTGTCGACTTGTTTACATTTTTATTGCACCCCCAGTAAAAAACCTACATATATATATATATATATATATTTCCAATATTATATTATTGTATTATTAGTGATATTAACCTTCTATCTGTCACATGGGCTGTGCTTTTTTCCCCAGTTTGTCATTTCTCTTTATTTTTCTGTATGGCACTTGGTTTTTCTGTAGAGGAAAATAGTTTTTTGTAGAGGAGGGTCTCCCCTCCTTAAACTTTCTTTTCATATTTTCATTGGTTTTCTTGTTTGTATTTTAAGTCTTTAATATACCTGGAATTTATTTTACAATATGCAATTTTGAAACTTTTTTAGGATATGTAGTTTTGTTTGCTTCCAGATAAACAGCTACTATGCCAAGACCATTTATTCACACAACAGTCATCCTAGTGAATGGATATGGCAACTTTGCCATATATTGAGTTTCCATATGTATTTGGATCTATTCTAGCCTCTATTCTGTTCTACTGATTTATTTTATTTAGAAAACTGTCTGCGTGTATTCAGAAATGAAATCAATCTATAGTCTTATTGCTGATATATATATATATATACACACACACACACATATATATGATATATATATGCGCCATATATATGTGTGTGTGTGTGTATTTCTCATATTGTAGTTATAATACTAGATTCACTAAATGCATTTGAGATCTGTTTATCTTTTTCTATAGTCTTCAATATTTTAAACAGCATGGGAATGATCTGTTCTCTAAAAAGGTTAGGGAACTCATCTCTAAAACCATCTGAACCTGGAGTCCTAAAAAATATATATGTATTACACATATTGAATCACTTTACCAACCTAACCTAAAGTTATCAGTGTCTCGAGGTTTTGTTACTTTGTTGAGTAAAATTAGGTAGTATTTAATAATTTTTCAATTATGTGACATAAGTTGCACGTAATATTCCCTTATAATTACTTTTATATCTACCCAGTAGTGTGCTGGAGCTGGCTCACCACTTGTGCGCATTTCTTGCTGTCTTTGGGTTTAGTGGCTACATATTGGTGGCTTAAAATCCACCATGGTGGGAGTTTTTACACCATGCAAATCTGCAAGGACTATAAAGAGTGGCTTTTTTGGAGAACCAATTATTAAATGATTACCAGTACGATATTGTCTATATCTATGAGTATATCTCCTTTTCCATTGTTAGCATTGTATTTTTGTTTTGTTTTGCTTTCTCTCGTTTTTCTTAATCAGGATGTTCAAAGAACCTGCTTTTGGTTTTAATTATCATTTGTATGATTGTTTCATTTTGATTTCATTAAGTTCAGCTTTTTAAAAATGAAATCTTTCCTTCTTATTCCCCTTAGTTTATTTTAATATTGTCCTTTGCCAGTTTTTTTAAGTTGAAAAATTAATTGATTTATTTTCAATCTCTAAATGTTTTCCTGAGTAGAGCTTTAAGTGTGGCCTATAGATTTTGTTACTAAGTCTGTGCCTTTTCATTATTTTCTATAAAATTAAGAATTTTTCTTTTAATTTTTTTCTTTGATTCCAAAATTGTTTAGGAGTGTATTTCTTAATTTCCAAGTGATTAAGGATTTAGGGGTTCATATTTTTGCTATTTTCTTCTTATTTTACAGGACTATGAGCAGAGAAGGTAGACACAAATCTCTTCTTTTTTGAGTGTTATCAGTATTATGTTGTTCTTTGTGGCTGATTACATAATCAATTGTCAATGTTCCATGAATAGAACAGAAGAATATATACAGTCGACTCTTGAGCAACATGGGGGTTAGGGGTGCTGACCCCACACCCCACCCCGTGCAGTTGAAAATCCATGTATAGCTCTTGACTCCCCCAAACTTAACTACTAGTAGCCGGAAGCCTTTCCGATAACATAAACTGTCGATTAATGCGTAGTTTGTATGTTATATGTATTATATACTGTATTCTTACAGCAAAGTAAGCTCAAGAGCACAAAATGTTATTTAAAAAATCATGAGAAAGGCAAAATACATTTACAGTATTTATGAAAAAAAATGTGTGTATGTGGACCCGCACAGTTCAAACCCATGTTGTTCAAGGGTCAATTGTATTTTCTACCGTGTAAAAAGTTCTATATGGAACTATTACATTGTTTTATTGACAGTTTTTTTCAAATCCCCTATATCCTTGCTTACTTTTTTAGCGTGAACCCTACTTACATCTGTTGGTTTCAGACTATGACTTTTTTCTTATCATTTCTTCTTCTGTTTTTAAGAGTATTTGTTCCCTAGAAGTGCAACTGACAGTTTAAAGTAAAGGTGTATTTTAAAAGTTATGAATACATATTGTCAACAATCTCTGTTCACCAAGGCAATTTACACTCCTACTGGAAATGTACAAGGGAGCAGATAGGGCTTTCCTATGTTTTTCTTTACCATGCTGTTGCAGAATGCTACTGAATTCAGTCACCTATACCTAGCTTTTTTGATCTTCTCTCTGAGAAAAATTTTGGGATACCAGGCAGTTGTTGAGAGCAGGCACTCCCACTGGATTAGGGTTAGGGTCGACAAAACTGACGGATGTCATCCAGCAGGTCTAGTACTCCTGTTGCGAATAAGATTGTTGAGTCTTTGTAGCTTACATTGCTTCAGTAAAGAAAGAGGTCACAGAAGTCAGAAGCAGTTTTGATTAAGCAATTCAATATTCCCCTATTGATCCTTAAGTAGTTCCCTCCACAATTCCTGCCGCCCCCTCCCCTGCATCCCTTGATTTTCTTACTCTCTTTGTTCTGCCCAGCAATGAGTTTTTCTTCTCTCCAATATTGCCTTCAAAACTTGTTTTCTGGGACACCAAAATCCACAATCCTTCATGAAATTATGAAAACTGCTGTACAGAGAACTGCATTTTTATAAAGGACATACATTTCTGAAGGTAGAATTTCTAGAGTGGAAGGGGTCCATCATGTTAACGGGGTCTTTAATTTTTTTTACTATGAAAGAGCAGTATTTAATTATTCATTGGAAATACACATGGTCTTTGAGAAATCGGTATTAAACCCCTCTTTATAAAGGTTATTTCTAGCTAGCAGAGCTGTTGTGAAGACCAAGTATAGAGATCAAATATATCTGAAAGCACTCTAGTCTAAGCTATAACAACTCTACAGCTGTACAACTGTAATGAATGATTTCTTTGATTAACAATAGCAA
Source organism: Hipposideros armiger (assembly GCF_001890085.2). Classification (NCBI taxonomy): domain Eukaryota; kingdom Metazoa; phylum Chordata; class Mammalia; order Chiroptera; family Hipposideridae; genus Hipposideros; species Hipposideros armiger. Next base: position 664,987 of record NW_017731727.1, read on the forward strand.
CGTATTAAGATGATCAGCTCTTTGGAATTTCCCAGCAAGTCGAGATTCTCCTTTGCTTTATATTTTCTCTAGAAGCTACTGGATTTCCTAAAGGGAGGAACTCAGCCCTGAGCCCTAAACCCTGATCCCTCGGCAGAAAGTAAAGATCCAAAGTAAATCACGCTTGTGTTCCCTCATACTCTCACCATTTATATATAGATGAATCAGGTTACGAGAAACATCAAGGGAAGACCTATAAGGGAATAGAGTCTCCAGACAGGTCATCTTTAGCCTGAGCAAGTGTGGGGGTGGGTTACACAGACCTTCTTGCTTTGCCTTAGTGACAGTGGTGAGATTATCAGTTATAGGCATTAGAGGCACACCAACACTCTCTCACATATATGTGAGCCTCTAGCTTCCTCACCATACGGCAGTGCCCATCAGGATAGAATCCCAGAATGAGCTGGTATAACCTAGGGCCATCTCTGACTCCAGTAATACTTTCCTATTGCTACACACTATTCATATTTTTGACAACTGCCTTTCATTCTTCCTCATCAATACCACAGACAGGCTAACTGGGGGATCCCCTGCTGTGTAGAACAGGAATTATATAAGTATTTAAAATGAGCCTGCAAGGTATAGAGCTCTCTCTACTTGCAGTTCAGCTCAGATGGGGTCCTCTCCCTCAGGAAGCACCACCGAGGAGACTAAAATATAATGCAATGATGGTATTATATTTTTATATGTGAGGGAATGTGTTACATAGCTTTCTTGTTTACACACCTATTCTTGATTCAACCCAACATCTTTTGGGCTCTGGGCCTGGGGTGTTGTGTTAATTATGGGAGAGCTCAGAGCAGAAAAGCAAAGAATAGCAAGCTCAGGCCAGCCAAATTCCTTCCCAGCTAAGTAGGTGAAATGGAATCGATGTTTTGTCAGAAATCAGCAGTTGACCTCCCCTCCTGGCATCAGCTTCTGCTCTGCATGGAGGGAGTAGGTGAAGATGTGGCTCCTGGTAGGAAGAGAAGTCATCTTACCTTCGGAGGCAGGTAGGACCCTGTGCAGCCGTGTGGAGGTAGCTGCATTTGTGAATGAGGTCTAGGTGCTTAGGTGTGGGAAGAAGAATAAGATAAAGACCATGGCAGTCTCAGAGAAAAGTAAATCATGACTCAGTAAGTCGCAGAAAGCAAAACAGACACAAAAACGGAATAAAAGTAAACCGGGTGATAAAACCGTACTTGCTGTTTGTTCTGCAGAAAACCCCAAAAGACATGATGGTTATAGCAATAAGAGTCATCAGCATCGTACTAGTAGTAAAAACAAAACAAAACCAAAAGCAAATATTTGACTACCTATCATATATCATAAAAAAGTGTATTAGATGGTTTATTTCTGTTGTTTAATTTAATAGACATTTTAAAACCCTATGAAGCTAAGTACTGATATTATCCTCATTTATAGAAGAGGAAACTTGGATCACTTGGCCCAGACTAGACAGGTGGTTGGTAAGCAGCAGAATCAGGTTAACTTGGGCCTGTCTGACTTCCAACCCCATTCTTTTAACTACAATATTTCCACCTTTAATTTTGGTTTTTGGTTCAGTAACGATAACCCCCGCCCCCAGGACTTCCAGGGAACCCTTCCCAGAGAGCCCCTGTGCTTTCTCCCTCACCTTCTCTCTCCAAACCCCTTTACAACAAGATAACCTGACCAAGGGCTCTCCTCACAGTCCCCTTCCCCAGCCTGGTATTTCCCCCATAGAAATCCCTTGGCTCTAGTTTCTCCTGATGCATGAGGTAGTTGGGACCCATGGAAATATGTTCTCAGGTTCCTGGTGCTTTATCATCTTTCCCTACCCCGCGCTCCTCCACTCTCTGCAGCTAAAAAGCAATATAGGCTCTTCTTCAGCTGTTTTCACTCTTGCACTTGGGCCCTTCTTCTAGTGACTTTTCTGAACTTGGAGCCAGGTTGTGTATTTTCCTATTGTCATCCGAAGTCCCCTCTCTCAGAAAGAATGTGATTTCTCAGAATGATGCCCTCCCTGACCTTAGCTGTCAGAGTGTGAATTTCCTTGGCCCCCCCCCCATCAAAGATGCCTCGCTCTTTGTGTATCTAGCGGGGATCGGGATGCTGAAGCCACCTTCCAGAAACAAACGTCTGGGGGGAGGGATGCTTCTGTCAGACTTGAGTACAGACGGGCTAAATGCTCCCCACAGTCTAGTCTAATGTGAAAGAAGGCATAATCTTTCAGTGAGCTTGCCCTGCTCTCCTGCCCTTCCATAAGTCTGTGGTTGTGAAAGGCAGTGAGAAGGAGGGCTTGGAGAAAAGCCACGGACTAGGAATCAGGAAACCTGGGTGTTAGTACTGGCTCTGCCACCCCACTAGCTGCATGGACTTGGGCAGAGTAGCTTGTGCACACCTCTATTACACTTTCTGCTCTACTGTAGTGGAACTACCGGATTATGTCTTTTGTTGCCTTCGTTGGACTGGAAACTTCTTGAAGACAGAGGCTGTGACCATGCCACATTCATTTCAGAAACCACAGTTCCTAACTGGTCTCTCTGACTCGTGCTGCCCTCCTCCAATCCATTTTCCACATTTCTGTGAGAATGAGCTTGCTAAAATCCAAAGCCCACCTATCGCTCCCCTACCATAAACCTTTCAATTGTTCCCCCATCACCATTAAGATAAAGATTTTTAAGACCCTTCATGATCTGGACTCGACCTATCTCTCTAGTATGCCCTTTTACCACCTGCACTTTATACTTTGTTAATTCATCCCACAAATATTTAAGCATATTTCTGCCTTGGGCCAGGCATTGGGAATGCAACCTGAACATGGAGCCTGCTCTCACAGAACTTAACGCTCCCCCCCCCGCTTTTCTGCTGGCTGACTACTGCTTGTCCCTTAAGACTCAGCTCAGGCATCACCTCCTCCAGGAAGCCATTATCCATGCTCTATGCTTCTCTCCCCTTCTCTGTAATCCGGTTCACATGTTCCTCCCCTGTGTACCCGGAGCACCAATTTGTCTCCCCACCACACTGTAAACTCTGAGAGCAGGTACTGTGTCTTGCCCACTTTTTTATACCCAGCACAGGCTTGGTACACAGTAGGGATTGAGAAAGGATAATTGAATAAACAGTACCCTCTGGTGGCTAGCTGTTGTAAGTACCATGGTTTATGCATTATAAGGGTGAATAAGGTATAGCCTATTACCCAAGAGAGGTAACTTTTTCTTTCTTTTAACATTGGGTAAGGAACCATTTCAGAATATGTGCTCTCCTCAGACCTAGGTTATTATTCCAACATTTTCCCAAATCTTTCATAATGTGACGAACAATACGTAAAATGACAGAACAAAATTACCATTTTGAGTAGTAATTGTGTAAAAAGAAAATGGAAAGGAAATTGGTCTCGTGTAATGGAGAAATGTAACCTATTGTAGTATATCGTTTTTCATTATGCTTTATTTCAGGGCCAACACACTCACATTCATCCATTCATTCAACAAATATTTGTTGAATATCTACAGTCTGCCCGGCACTATTCTAGGTGTTGGGGATACAGTAGTGAACAAAACAAAGTCCTTAACCTTAAGAAGCTTACATTCTAGCTGGGGAAACACATAATCAACAAATGCATATTTTTATTAAGGGTTATGAGTGCTACGGGTAAAAATAAACTAAGGTACAGAGGGAGGTAGTAGATGAGATGCCATTTGAGCAAAGGCCTGAAGATCTATTAGTCATAGCTTCAGAAAATTACATAAATGTTGGCTCACCAGACCTGCCTAAATTTTATGGGATTTCTAGAGTTTTCTTTCTTTTAAATTTTGAAATAAGTTTATTCTCACATAGAACTTGCTAAAATAATACGAGAGTTCACCCACCTACTCTTCCCCAATGTTAACATCTTACATAACCACATAACTATCACAACCAGGATACTGCCATTGGTACAATATTCTACTAAGCAAACTACGGACCTCATTTGAATTTCACCAGTTTTTACATGCACTCAACCTTTTGGGGGATGGAGGAAGGTGCATAGTTCCATGAATTTTATCACATGTATACATTTGTGTAATCACCACCATAATTAGAACAGTACAGCTTCATCACCCCCCCCCCAAAAAAAAAAGACTCATTTGTGCTACTTGTTTATAGTCACATCTGCCCGCCCCCCACCCGGCAACCACTGGTCTGTTCTTCATCATTATAATTCTGTAATTTGTAGAATGTAATGTCAGTGGAATCATACACTATGTAACATATTGTGATTTACTTATGTCACTCATCATAATGCCCCTGAGATCCATTCAAGTTGTTGTATCAATAGTTTTTTATTCTTTTATTGCTGATGTCCCACAATTTGTTTATCTATGCCCCTACTGAAGAGCATTTCAGTTGTTTCTAGTTTTTCACAAATACAAATAAAGCTATTAATGAACATTCATGTACGCTTTTTGTATAGACATAAATGTTCATATTTCTAGGATAAATACACAAGAGTGAGATCGAGAGAATTTCATATCTTCAGAAGAGTTTATAAGCAAGTGCTGTGCTCTACAAATGAAGCAATCCCATGGAAAGAACACTGGATGGGGAGTCAAAAGATCTGGGTCCAGCCTTGCTCTGTTACTGATCAGTAATATATTGGGTAAGCCCCTCTCTCTAGGCCTCATATTTCTATCTGTAAAGTGAGGGGCTAAAATCAATGATTTCTTCAGTCTTATATAGATCTAACTATTTTGTGGTTCTGAAGAGATAGGGAGGAGGTTTCTGCCTCATTTCCTCCTGTAGGGTTTATAGCTATATAAATAGAACACCAGGTGAAAACCTAAATTATACCCCCCCACACTTTTTTTCTTGCATGTTCTAAGCAGTTATGTAGAAAGAGAAAATGGGGGGAAAACTAACTAACTGCAAGGATACAAAGGCTTGGAGGTCTAATCTCTGAGGAGAAAGGACTCTAAAAACAACAGAGAATTGCCTCGTGGCACAGGGCAATTCCTAAAGCATGTATATGGAGCAAATTGACCTCTCCCTCTGTTGCCAGTATTTTTATTAGTTAGACTCAGAGTAAAATAAACATGGAATATGTTTGTGTGTCCGTACATGTATGTGTGCGTGCATTATATGATTTCTAAATGTTACATTATATGAATTTTTATGCTGTGTATTTTTTGAAAATTCAGGAAGGAACTCCACAAAACGTTTGCAATGGTTAACCCTAAGGAATTTGATTATCTTGAAAGGCAACTCTGTGAGAAGAAGTATGTTTGTGAGCACAGTCTCCCTCTCTCTGTCTCTCTCTGTCTCTATGTCTCTGTCTCTCTCTGTCTCTCTCTCTCTCTCTCTCTGTCACACACACACACACACACACACACAGTGGTTATGAGTCATGGGCAAAAGCCAAACTACCTGGGTGCAAATCCTGGCTCTTCCATTTAGTAGTTATATGACCTTGGGCAAAAATCTGTGTTTCTCCAAAAATAAGACCTAACTGGAAAATAAACCCTAGCATGATTTTTCAGGATATTCGTAATATAAGCCCTACCCCAAACGTAAGCCCCAGTTAAGATCGTCAGCCAGACATGACTGTTTGAGTAAATGAAGATTTTTGTACATGAATAAATGTAGATTGTTGGAGCAAAAATTAATATAAGACCCGGTCTTATTTTGGGGGAAACACGTTACATAACCTCTGTGTTTTTTAGTTTATTCTGTCAAATGGCAATGACAATAATAGTGCCAACTTCATAGGGTTAATGGGAGAAGTAAATGAGTTAAAATATATGAAGCAATTAGACCAGTGCCTAGCACATTGTAAGCACCCACAAGCTGACAGGATCCCTGAGCCCAACATACAAAGATTCTTACACATCTAAGGATGGCCTGCTTGCCACCTCCCCATGCACACTCCTTTATAACTTCAACACCCCCATCCTCCACCTACCTCTGCGGCCCTAACCCCTCACCCCCACCCCTGCCAAAGAAATAAACTTAGGCACTGAGGCACTAAGTTGTTCACTATGCCTCACTAATTTTTTTTGCCTCCTAAGCTGCAGGTACTCCAGTACAAGGGACTAAAAAATCTTATTAAATAGTTTTAAATATCCCCTAGTGCTTTAAGTAACCACCCTCCCCACCCCTCCCAAATCTAAAGAAACATAAAATCCATTAAAAATAACAGCGGAGCTTGATTTAGTTATTTTTAAGTAAAGCTGGCAGGACCATCTTTGAAATGTGCACTGTTTTGCTTTAGAAAACCAAAAGAAGGTTGTCTCATGTCCCTCTTCCTTTTATACATTTGAACTTTGATCCAAAGGGCTGTGGCGGTAGGGTGTGTGTTATTGCCCTTTAAAGTATTATCTGGATTAACACCTTAGCTTAGATGCTGCCACTGTAGGTGATAACATCTGCTTCATAAACATCATGTTTTCTTATTTTTCCAGCTTTGTTGAAATATAATTGACATATAACATTGTATAAGTTTAAGACATTCAATGTAATGACTTGATATATATTTATGGGAAAATGATGACCACAACAACATTAGTTAATGCATCCATCACCACACATAGCTACCTTTTTTGTGATGAGGACATTTAAGATTTACTCTCCTAGTTGCAGCATTCAAGTATACAATGCAGTATTGTTAATTAACTGTAATTAAGGAATCTGAAAAACCCAAAACTATAGAAAGAGAACATTGTGTTTTCTTGAATGTGTTGTTATAAGAGAGTAATGAACTCGTTGCAGCTCAGTAAGGTGACAAAGCTGTTGGTAAGATCTCCTTGATAATCCCTTAGCTGTTCAATTTACCTCTCACTTCTCCATCTCATCTCCTATGCACTGAAACTGACTGCAGGTTGAATGAAGCCAACCTCAGTCTCTTTTCTCTGATGTTGTGGAGTCTGAGAAAGTGGGGTAATAGTCACCTGAGTGGTCCTGGGCCATAATGGGAAGTCAGAAGTTTGTTCTGCCTTTCTACTTCTTTTAGTACCATGCCTACTCTTTCTCTCCACCTTGTTCTCAACGAAGGTGTTAGTTAACAATGGTTAAAGTGTTATTACAGTGGTAAGATCCTGATATTTTATCCAGATACACTCAAAGACACAAAAGGACAGTGCAGCTCTCCATAACATGTCCGCAACCTCCGTTTCTAGCCTTACTTCCCTCCCTTGCATCTGTCAGGCAGATTTGCTTTACCCAAACGCCTTCTCAACTTGCCTGCCTGTGCCTTTGCTCATGCTATACATATCATTCTCTTTGCCTGGAATTCTATCCCCTTAAACCTCATTTCTGTGTGCCCAAGACTTTGCTCATTCTACAACACCAGCTCAGCTACATGAAACCTTCCCCAATCCTCTGATTGTCTCTCTTTGCACACACAAAATTTGTCTTCCCTTTTCTGTGCTTTCATTGAGCTTTGTTTGTATTGTATTACATTACTTGTTCTACTGTTCCTTAAATTGTAATTAGCTGAATTCATACTCTTCTTCTCCACTAGACTGTAAGTGCCTTGAAGTCAGAAGCTGAGTCTTTTTCATCATTCTGTCCCACTTAGGAACCTGCATAGTGCCTTGTATGTGGTGTAGGCTCTCAATAAATGTTTGCTGAAATAAAAACTCCCCAAAATGATCTTTTAAAGTGGCATTTCAAAATATTCTAGGTGGAAGGGGAAGATCAATTTCAGCAGATTTCAGGGAATAAACTAGGCTGGCATTGACTGTGTAGAGTGGAGGGCATTGGGATGGAGATGCCAATGAGGAGTTGCATTACCCTATAAATGAATTTCACTTGAGTTTGGGTATAGGGCCTATCCACTACTTCATATATATTGTTCCACCTGAACAGGAAATCTAAGTTCCTTCTGAACGCCAGTGCAGGGCTCTGCGTGACTGATGGGAGTGACTGAGCTGAGGGGATGGGAAGAATGGGGACATTTCTCATGGGGGTGGGTAAGAGGGAAGGCTGATAAACTTTAAACCCAGGAATAAAAGACTTATAGAATGAGTGTGTGGGAGATTTCCCAAGAAACTATCAAATGAGCTCTCTGAAAAAAAACAATGGTATAAAGGTCTAGTCCATTTGCATTTCAATACGGAATAGTAACAACTACCAAAATAACTTTTTTGTTGTCTCTTAAACCTTTTTGCAACCTGTGGCTTTTGTAAACTCCCACATATTTATTTTCTTGTAGTAACCAGCAGAAAAATCCTTCAAACGGTGCATGTATATTTGTGTTCGGGAAGGGTGAAAACTGGAGAAGACTAGGTCTGACTCTGGGTTAAATCTTTGGGCTGTGAGATAAGAGAGACCTTCGGGAAACAGAGTAGGGTGAGAAGTTGGAAAGAAATGAGCAAGTCAAATTCGTTCCATCTTTTGGAAGAAAAGAACACACAGCAGAGAAGAAGACCTGGACATTGAACAGGAAGGCCTGTGTTATCTGGTGCTTAGGCTTTGGAACATTGGTGCTGAGACTCGGTCTTACACATCAGAAACTGCCCAAAAGTCTTTTCGGGGTGGCTAGATTTACAGAAGTAGGTTGCCAAGATTACCCTAGTGATATTTTCAGGGAGGATAGATTTTTCCACAGACGTAAAGCCATTTAGTCAAACCCACTGACCCACACCAACAAGCAAAGGGCGAAGAAAGAGTTGGAGTCTTCCACAAATCAACCAACCAGCTAACCAACCAAGAATACTTATCAAGATAACCCCTGTTGTTTTCAACTAAGGGTTAAAAAGCCAGTGAAATACTGTACTGTGTTTTCAAAGAAAACTGCAGACAAGGAAAATACCAGGGCTTTCAAATGCCTTCCAGCAATTTGAGATGTTTTATTCACATCATGAAGACAGTTTTTTCCCCCTGGAGTATTTCCTGTTCAGAAAACACATAAGGATCCTGCTCCTTTGGGCTGCTTCTTGACATGGAAAGATTTTAATGTCACTGCTTTACCTTTAGTTTGGGATTTTTGCCTCTTTAGCCAACTTTCTGCACTGTTAGTTGTGCCTGGCTGTTATATCTCTCCCGATGCAACTGTCCAAACCCCACCCCAGATCCCTCACCTCAATCTACATTTTCTCCACAAAATGCACTTACTATAGTATATTTACTAAATTTTGCCATTCTTATCTTGATTTTTCACTTTGCTAAATCAATCAGTAGAAGTTTCTTAAGTGTTTGTTGTGTGTAAGGCATTGTGCCTGTTACAGTGGGAGAAATAAAATGGCATAAGAAGTTTCGTCTAGGAGCTTGCTGTCCAGTTGAGGATTTTCAGGCAAAGAAGTGCTTCTCATATTGGACCTTTCCTTTCTATTCCTGTTACCCGTCTTGAATAGCCTCTGTTCACATCACAATAGCTTCATAAATCATCCCCAAGCTTGCGATTACCCCCAATCAAATCAATCCCAGTTCATCTTAATACTAAATAAAGTTAACAAAGTTAACTCCCACCATCTTATCTTCCTTTTCCCAAAAATACTTCCCAAAGATACCATATTGTCTAAAGAACAAGGTTCAATCTCATTAGATTGGCTCAAAATGTCCCTCCTTCTTGGGCCGGCCGAGTGGCGCGTTGGTTAAGAGTTGGCTTGGGACGCCAGCTCTGAGCAGCAAGGCCCCGGTTCAGATCCCACATGAGGGCCAGTGACACTGCCCTCTACAGCTAAGATGCTGAACAACAGCTCAACCTGGAGCTGGGCTACCGTGTGTCGCCGGCGATGGCGTAGGCTTCAGTGAAGCTGCAGTGGGCTGCCATAAGCAGCCGGCGTGAGTGGCTGGCAGCCAGTGTGAGCTGCCAAGAGCTGCCATGAGTGGCAGTCCAGTGGCCAGTGACCAATCTGCCTCAGCCGGGAAGAGCGCAATGATAATACCAACACGGGCCAGTGAAGCAATGTCCTCCACAACTAGACTGAAGAACAAAAGGACAGCAGCTTGTCTGTTCCCCTTCCCCGTTTCCTCAACACTGTTCCCCTCCCCTAATTCCCCAATAAAATCTTTAAAAAATTGTTTTCTCCTTTTGACCTTTTTTTTCTTAAAAAAAAGATTTTATTGGGGAATTAGGGAAGGGGAACAGTGTTGGGGAATTGGGGAAGGGGAACAGCCAAGTTGTTGTCCTTCAGTCTTAGTTGTGGAGGGCGCAGCTAGCTCAGCTCCAAGTCCAGTCGCCATCCGGCCACCCATCGGCAGCTCACGGCCGGTCAGCTCAAGGTGCCATGTTCAATCTTAGTTGCGGGTGGGCAGCCCACCATCCCATGCAGGGAGTCGAACCGGCAACCTTGTTGTTAGGAGCACGTACTCTCACCAGCTGAGCCATCCTGCCACCTGTTAGCAGCTCAGCGGCAGCTCAGCTCGGGCGCAGCTCACTGGCCCATGTGGGAATTGAACCGGCGACCCTGTTACTCAGAGCTCATGCTCTTAACCACCTGAGCCACTCAGCTGGCCACTTCTGACCTTTTACATCTATGTAAGTCCTATCCATTTTTAAGACTCAGTTCAAGTCCCATTTCATTCAGGTATCTTTTCTCCACTTCCCCACCAACAGTGATCTTTCCCTTCAATTTCTGTAGATTATATATAGTCTACATCACTCACTGGTATTTAGTTTATGCTACCTTTACTTTTTTTGTTTTATATTTAGGTAGCTTTTGCCCATCCAGATTGCAAATTCATTGAGGGCAGGGCCTGAGCATAATGCATCATGCACAAGAGATGTTTAATACATGTTTGATGATAAAGATGGTGCTGATTTTTCCTGATTTCAGGGTATGGAATGGATTATGAGGGTGGGCAGCAAAGGAAATATTCTGGAGCTAGGGGGTGAATTAGTGAGGCTTTTACAATAATAGCCCAAGAGGCTATTATTATAAGGGCTTCAACTTCTTGGTCCCTTGGCTCAGAGCCTCACTGTATTACCAGAAGAACTTCAGTGAAATTGAAAAGAAAAGGAGGGCAGGTCTTTGGGACTGCTGTGGATTTATGTGAGGGATGAGGGAGAAGTAGTAGTCACAGGTAACTGCAATAATGACAGCAACATTAACAAGAAAGAGGAAATCAGGGGTGGAAGCCAGATTTAGAGGGAAGATGATGAGTTTGTTTTTAGGCATACTGAGTTTAGGGTAACTGGAGTAATTACGTGGACATGCCTAGCAAGCAGTGAGATAATTCCCCCCACCATTCAATTCAATGCAACAAGTATTTACTGAGCATCTATCATATGCCACTCCCCATGCTGGAGATAGAGTCAAATAAGACACAATCCCTGGCCTCCAGAATTCATGTTTCAGCAGGAAAGGCAAACTAATAAATTCCTGTGATATGAGGCACTAAATGGTATAATTGAATTATATATATAAAGTGTCATAGGAATGTACATAAGGGAAGATTTTGTCCAAGCAGGTGACAAAAAGTTTCAGAGGTCATGATCTTTGAGTAGGGTCTGGAAAAGTAAGTAGAAGTTTGCTCAATAAACAAATAGATAAACGAATTTCCAAGTGCTTAAAATATATAAGTTGATTTCCCCTTCCTTTCCCTTTGTACTTAACTAGCCCAAAGATCCCCTGCTCTCATTTCTGCCTTCCTGGAGGCTTTTAGCCTGGAAACTGAAGAATACCATCTAATATTGGTAGTAGTAGGGATGGGAAGAAACATAAATCAGTACATGGAAAAATAATGAAGAATGGTGACTTTTTTTTTCGAACCCCACCCTGATTTTTGCAGTAGAGATATTTTCATGTAGCTAGCCAGTATTCCAAAATAGGGAAGGCATTCCAATACTGGACAACCCAAGCTGAGAATTATCTACTAAGACATGATGACAACTATGTGAAAATGTATCTATGCATGCACATATTTAATGTGAAGATACAGCTGCACATTTATATATTTTAAAATTAGAAGGGAACAAGGAAAGCTGCAAACATTTTTGTTAGGATGGTAGAAATATTGGGTTGTCAGAAAAGTCATGATGCAGTTTTGCAACGAAAAACGTAGAAAAAGTACATCATGACTTTTCTGACAACCCAATATGTTGTTGTTATGTTATCTTAATATTATTGTGCCTGTGAAGAGGGATCCTCTTTCCCTGGCATACTTATATCTCCTTACCCTCTTTCCAAAAGAACAACAGGAGGACAGGGTGCTGGAGTAAAGGGAATTGCACAATGGCAATAACATGCCCCCATCTCATCTGTCCTTCTGCCCAGCCTTCCATTAACCATCATGATCTACCAGAGGCCGGAGAGCTTCCTATCTGTGATGCTTCAATGCCCTTGCATCATTAATATCATCACCTCCACCCTTCTTCTAGGAGTGGATCTTATGAGGGAGGTATGGAAGAAGTTGTGCATGCTTAGCTGTCAGTCCGAACCTTTGAAGCTAGCAGGGGACAAAGGCAGCAATCACTTTGTAATATTTTGGACTTTCTTGGCAGGTGAATACTGCTATGCATGAGGCAAAACTTATGGAAGAATGTGACGAGTTGGTAGAGATCATCCAGCAGAGGAAGCAAATGATTGCTGTGAAAATCAAAGAAACAAAGGTAAAGCACAGCACTCCAGGGAGGTCAAGGCAGAGTTGACTTTACAAATGCCCCAAGTTTCATCCTGATGATTCCAGTTTGAACTTGGATCGTGAAAGCAAGAAGAAATGAGTTTTTATGGAGGGAGGCAAAGAAGCAGCAATGTTTGGCCTAGTGTTATGAGCCCAATTAAAGTGATGGCTGTTCTGGTGTTCGAAACGTTCTTGACCTGGCTGGTGGTTACAGGGGTGTATGTACATGCAAAACATCATTGAGTGGTACACTTCACATTTGGATGCTTTACTATGTGTATGTTATAAGTCAATACAAAAAGAAAAAAAGTAATGGTACAAATGTGGGCCAGAATAATGGAAGAACCATAAATGCAGGATAGAGACTTTGAGTTTAATTTGAAAGACATTGCTAAACCATTCTAGTTTCTTAGGAAGGGAGAAAACTGATTGATATGACACAGGTGTGCAGGGTTCATCAGAATGGGACGATACTGAAGCCAGGGAAGTAAGTTAGGATGCTTATGGAATGATTCTTGGTATGAATTGATGAAGACCTAAACTGGGGAGGTGACAGCATAAATAGAATGGAAGTACATAACAGGCATCGCTAGCAAGGAAATGGTGGGAATCACTGACTAATTAAACAGAAAAGAAGAAGGAGAAAGAGCGTACTTCCAGGCTTTTAGCCTGGGAACTGAAGAATCCTCATCAAGGTCCGGTGTGAGCCTCCATGCATCTACATGGTTTTAGGCTTATTGGTCTGCTGGCAGTGTTGTGATTATAAGCTCATGCTGTGTGTACAGTGTGAGAAGTTATGAGAGCCTGTGGTGATGACTAATACTTGTGCCATGCTGGGTGGTTCCAACTAACATAGGAATTGAAGCTTTCAAGAACACAGATCTGTGAACACACAGGTATGTGTAAAGATACTTAGAGAAATATATACATAGAAATGTAGATACTCATAAAGAAAAGGTGCTTTTTATTAAATATATATATGAAAATATATTGACAATAAAATGTAAGCAATGATGATCTCTGGGTGGTAAGGTTTCTTTTTATACTTTTTATTTTCTATATGAGCATGCATTGTGTTTATGATCAGAAAATTAATGTTATCCATAAAAAGAGGAGGTAGATCGCCTACAGTATATGACTGAGTGTGCTGCAGGGTAAGTAAGCGGCCTGTAGGTGGGAGGAGAGGTTGGCCCGACAGACATAAAGGATAGGGTGAGGAGGTGAGTGGTTAGTAGAGGGGCCATTGGATATTAATATTCATAGGCCTTATTTTTAGAATCTATGCAGCAGATTCCCTTCATGTTGTTTTATTGTTTTTAATTATCCCTGGATGTTTTCTCCTATTTTTCTGTTACTAATTCCTTTAAGGTTATGAAACTGAGAAAGTTGGCACAGCAGGTTGCTAATTGCCGCCAGTGTCTTGAAAGGTCAACAGTCCTCATCAATCAAGCTGAGCATATCCTGAAGGAAAATGACCAAGCACGGTTTCTCCAGTCTGCAAAAAATATTGCTGAGAGGTGGGTGCTTACAGTCTTTTGACATGCCTGCTCTTATAAAAAGGGTCCAGTTTAAAGTCACTTAATTCTGTTCAGGCACATGTAGCAGCTGCCACCTGAAGATTTTACTAAGCTTCAGTGGTAGATTGCCCTGTGGATTCCTGGCACGAGTCTCTGTCTCTGCAGCCTACCAAGTTCTTCATTTGCAAAGAATCTGAGGTCTAAAAGTAAAACATTATTCGGTATAGTCACCAAGGCTTCAAGGGACTACAGGGGTTCATGAGGCCAGATTTGACCTTCCTTATATCCCAGTCTTGTGCACTGAAGGCTTGGGCTCCAGGTTCACAATATTCCTTTTTATTGCTTCTGTCATCATTTTCGGCGACCTTAGCAGCATTCCCGTGGCCAACCCATCTAATCATACTCTAGCCACCTAGTTTCCTGGCTCCTTGCCATCTCCTCCTTCAGTGACCCACACTTCTGCCCCTCTTCATCCACCCACTTCCATGGTCCACACGTTGAACCTCAGCCATCACTCAGAATTACAATTAAATCATAAATTAAAACATCCCACTTTCTGACTACAACCTCTGTAATTATGGTTGTCTGTTTTTCTTCCAGTCCATTTATTCTTCCACCTCATTGGGACCTCTAAGTCCTGACTCCTGCCTACCAGCTACCTACTGTCTTCACTTCTTTCTTTGGTCTATTTAGGGTCTGTGATTTCTCACTTCAGCTACTCTCTTTTCAATATCCCCAGGTCCCTCGCCCCACAGTCCTTTCACACCAACCTGGTAAAACACCAACCCTGAGTCAGCTCAACTATTTCCAACTTGTTCATGCCCATATCTGAGTTGCAGAACCCTGCTGCAGAAAATCACATAACCAAAGAAGCTGGTACTACTACACCACAAATGTATGGCTTCTAATCTCACCTGGCCCTTTGGTAATGACCTGAAATCCTTCTGTGTTACTTTGGTCAGCTTCCTTTTTCCCTTGTTTCAATAATGGCTATTTCAAATTTTCTGTACTAAACTCAAAATTCCAACCCTGAAACCTTCCTGCTCATGCTCAGCAAATGACTTTACCTACTATTTTACAGACAGAGTGATAGGTATGAAATGATAAATTCCCTAACTTCTCATCCCAAGCTTCTGGGCATGCCTACATCCACATCCATCACTTAACACCTTCCTTCTGGTTATAATGGAAGAGCTTTCCCTTCATTTGTGATTTGGTCACATGCCTTCTTTTTTCTATAGCTTCAATTTCTTTCCCTCTCTAGTTGACCTCACATCTACTTTTTTTTAATGTTACAGTTGGCATTCAATATTATTTTATATTAATTTCAGGTGTGCAGCATAGTGGTTAGACATTTATATAATTTATGCAGTGATCCCCCCGATTATTCCAGTACACCTGGCATTATACATAGTTGTTGTAACATTATTGACTATATTCTCTATGCTTTACTTTACATCCCCATGACTTTCTGTAACTACCAATTTGTACTTCTTAATCCCCTCACCTTTTGCACCCAGCTCCCAAACCCCCTCCTCGCTGACAACCATCAACTTGTTCTCTGTATCTAAGGGTCCATTTCTGTTTTGTGGCTTTTGTTGTTGTTGTTGTTTATTTTGTTCTTTAGGTTCCACATATAAGTGAGGTCATATGGTATTTGTCTCTCTATATCTGACTTATTTCATTTAATATAATACCCTTTAGGTCCATCCATGTTGTTGCACATGGTATTTCATTCTTTTTTATGGCCGAGTAATGTTCCATTGTGTATGTGCACCACAATTTATTTATCCAGTCGTCTATTGATGGGCACTTGGGTTGCTTCCATATCTTGGCTATTGTAAATAGTGTTGCAGTAAACATAGGGGTGCATATATCTTTTTGAATTAGTGTTTTGGATTTCTTCAAGTAAATACCAGAAGTGGAGTGGCTAAGTCATAAGGTAGTTTCCTTTTTAACTTTTTGAGGAACCTCCAAATCATTTTCCATAGTGGCTGCACCAGTTGGTAATCCCACCAACAGTGTACAAGGGTTCCCTTTTCTCCACATCCTCACCAACACCTGTTGTTTGTTGATTTATTGATGATGACCTTTCTGACCGGTATGAGATAATATCTCATGGTCATTTTAATTTGTATTTCTCTAATGAATAGTGATGTTGATCATCTTTTCATATGTCTATTGGTCATGTGTATGTCCCCTTTGGAGAAATGTCTATTCAGGTCTTCTGCTCATGTTTTAATTGAACTGTTCATTATTTTATTTTGTTTGATGTTGAGTTGTATGAGTTTTTAAATAAATTTTGCGTATTAACCCCTTATGAGATATATCATTGGCAAATATCTTCTCCCATTCTACAGGATGTCTTTTGGTTTTGTTGATGGTTTGCTTTGCTGTGCAAAAACTTTTCAGTTTGGTGTAGTCCCATTTGATTATTTTTATCTTTTGTTTCCCTTGCCTGAGGAGATATTTCAGTAAAAATATTACTAAGTGTGATGTCTGAGAGTTTACTGCCTATGTATTCTTCTGGGAGTTTTATAGATCCCACATAAAAGCGAAATCACATTGCATCTGTCTTTCTCTCTGACTTACTCCACTCAGCACAATACCCTCCAGGTCCGTCCGTGCCACTGCAGATGGCAAGAACCCATTGCTTTCCGTGGCCAATCAATATTCCATTGTATATATGTACCACCTACTCTTTATCCATTCATCCATCACTGGACACCCAGGCTGCCTCCACATCTTTGCCATTGTAAACAATGCTGTAATGAATATATGGATGCACACGTCCCATTGAACTAGCATTTTGGGTTTCTTCTGAAGTCCTGGGCTGGGAAGAGGCTGGAGACCTCTTGTTCTTCAGGGGAGGACATCCATCCGCAGCCGAGCTATCTCGCCCAATTTTTAGCAGTCATACATTGGTGTGGGACCAGTCCTTTCCGCATTTCTGCCCCTCCTACCAGTCTTGAGGTGGCTTCTTCTGTATATCTGTAGTTGAAGGGCTGCGATTCAGCTACAATTCAGGTGATTCTCAATAATGATTGTTCTGTGGTTTAGGTGTAATTGATGTGGTCCTGAGAGGAGGTGAGCATAGCGTTTACTTACTCTGCCATCTTGACTGGAAATCCTACAACCCATTTCTGAATATTAATTTTGTATGCATCTACTTTACTGAATTTATTTATTAGTTCTAATAGACTTTTTGGTAGAATCTTTGGGGTTCTCTCTCTATAGTAACATGTCATCCCCAAATAATGACAATTTTACTTCTTCCTTTTCCATTTGGATGATTTTCATTTCTTTTTCTTGTCTAATTGCTGGGACTAGGACTTCCAATACAATGTTGAATAAAAGTGGTGAAAGTGGGCATTCTTGTATTATTCCTTCTCTTAAGGAGAATGCTTTTAGTTTTTCCCCATTGAGTATGATGTTTGCAGTGGGTTTGTGGTATATGGCTTGTATTAGGTTGAGGTATGTTCACTCTTCCCATCTCGCTGAGAGTTTTTATCATAATTGAATGCTGGATTTTGTCAAACACTTTTTTGGCATCAATTGATACGTCCACATGATTTTTATTTTTCATTTTGATTGCTCGATCCCTTTATCATTATGTAATGTCCCTCTTGGTCTCTTATTATAGCCTTTTTTTTAAAGTCTATTTTGTTACCCCAGCTTTTTTTTTTCATTTCCGTTCTCATGAAACATTTTTTTCATCCCTTTACTTTCAGTCTGTGTGTGTCTTTCCATCTGAAGTGGTTCTCTTGTAGACAGCATATGTATGGGTCTTGTTTTCTTATCCATTCAGCTACACTATGTCTTTTGATTGGAGCATTTAATTCATTTATTCATTTACATTTAAAGTGATTATTGATAGGTACATAGTTATTACCATTTTATTATTCACCTTTATGTTCTTTTTAAAATTTTTCTGCTTCTTTTTCTTAAAGAAGCCCCTTTAATATTTCTTGTAATACTCATTTGGTGGTGATGAACTCCTTTAGCTTTTTCTTGTCTGGGAAGCGCTTTATCTCTCCTTTAATTTTAAATGATAGCCTTACTGGGTAGAGTAGTTTTGGTTGTTGGTTCCTGCCTTTTTTTTTTCATCACTTTGAATATTTCATGTCAATCCCTTTTTTTTCCTGCAAAGTTTCTGTTGAGGAATCAGCTGATAATCTTATGGAAGCTCCCCTGTAAGTAACTAGTTGCCTTTCTCTTGCTGCATTTAGGGTTCTCTCTTTGCCTTTAAACTTTCCCATTTTAATTATAATGTGTCTTGATGTGAGCCTGTTGGGGTTTATTTTGTTTGGGACTCTCTGTGCTTGCTGGGCTTGTATGTCTGTTTCCTTTGCCAGGTTAGGGAAATTTTCCATCATAATTTCTTCAAATAGGTTCTCAATCCCTTGTTTCCCCTCTTCTCCTTATGATACCCCTATAATGTGAATGTTGTTATGCTTGATGTTGTCCCAGAGGTCTCTTAACATATCCTCATTTAAATTTTTTTTCCCTTTTTACTGTTCCAATTAGGTGTTTTCTGCTACTTTGTCTTCTAAATTGCTGATTCGGTCCTCTGCTTCATCTAGCCTGCTGGTGATTTCTTCTAATGCATTCTTCATGTCAGTTATTGTCTTCTTCACTTCTGACTGGTTCTTTTTTATGGTTTTTATGTCTTTTTTTATGCTTTCTATCTCTTTGTTGAAGTTCTCACTAAGTTTGTTGAGCATCCTGATAACCATGGTTTTGAACTCTACATCTGGTAGGTTGCTTGCCTGTATTTCGTTGCATTCTTTTCCTGAAGTTGTTTTTCCTGTTCTTTCTTTTGGGATGTATTTCCTTGTTTCCTCATTTTGGCTGCCTCTCTGTGTTTGTTCCTACATGGATCTGCTATGTCTCCCAGTCTTGGCCACTGTGGTCTTATGTAGTAGGTGCCCTGTGGGGCCCTGGCACAGTCTTTCTGGTCACCTGCTCTGGGTGCTCCAGGAGTGACCCTTGTTTGGGTTGTCTATGCCCTCCCGTTATAGTTGAGCCTTGGTTGTGCTTGGAATCCCAGTAGGTGGGATTGACTCTCAGGCTGACTGGTTGTGGGGTTTGTCCATGTCCACAACTTGCAGGCTGCTGTGTGTGTGTGTGTGAGGGGGGGGCTTACCCCATGGAGCGGGATTTCCCCCAGTGGGCTCTGGTGCCTGCTGAGACCACCCTTTGGGTGTGCTGCTTGTGGGGCTAATTGGGTGGTACTCTGCTGTGATCTGAAGCGTACCTCCAAGTATGTTGGTTCTGGGGCCTCTTGGGAGGGGCTTTGGTGCAGGCCAAGGTCAACCACTGTTTGTGGGTGGGGACTACCTGGTTGAAGCTACAAATTGATCTATGGTTGGTCGCTGCCTGTGCTGGACTTGGAGGCGCGTAGGAAAAGCCACACTGCGGACCAAGGATGGCTGCCATTAGTACCAGGCCTGAGGTACATCCACAAAAAGCCCAGGACATCCTGAGGCTTCTGCTGACTGCCAGCTCCCGTAAGACTCAGCTGCTGATAGAGCTTCCTGTGATATGTGAGTTTGATGAGGCAGGGTCTCAGGGAGTCACCTGGTTGGGATGAGTGTTCACCAGGTTAATGTAGATTCTTGTTGGTGCTGAGCCTAGAGCTACTCAACAAAAGTCTCAGAGCATACTGAGGCCAACTGCCACCCACCTGGGGCCTGTGGATCCCCAAGAGTTGTCCAAGAAAGAGTGTAATGTGGGCAAGGCTAGCAGCTTGCCGAGAAAGTCTCACATCTACTTTTAAACTCGTTCATGTCTCTCCAATCTAAAAAAATATATAACACCCACAACTTTCCTCTATGTCATACTTCCTCTAGCTATTGTCCTATTCCTCTTTCTCTTCACAGCAAACTTCTTGAAAGACTTTCCATTTCCTCACCTCTAATTTACAGTTCTTAAACATTTAAAATATGAATATTAAAGTAATACTCGTATATTAAAAAGTCAAATATTACTAATAGTTATATTGTAAGAAAGAATCTCCTCAACTCGATTTTTGCTCTCCAACAATAATAATATAGAGCATTTATTTGTGCTGGGCATTATTCTAAGCCTTTATAAATATCAACTCAATCCTTACAATAATCTTATGAGATAGACACTATTATTATACCCATTTTACACATGAGAGAATGAAGCTCAGAGAGGATGCATGACTTGCCTAAGGTCACTCAAGTAGTAAGGGGAAGAAGCAGGATTCAAACCTAGGACATTTAGTGCCATAGTCTACACTTTTTCAATAGCCAAGCAATTTCAGCTCTATTAGGTGTTTCTTTTGGCATAATCTTTATGTTTCTAAATAACATCCATATATTGCTATTTTTGCTTACCCCCCCCCCTCAGTTTTGGATATCAACAACTGCTGCAAATTTGGAAATTTTTCAGCCTTCATTTTTTCAGATGTTTTTTATGCTGCCTCCTTCCTCTCTTATGGGGACTCCAATTACGTGTCTATTAGGCTGCTTTAAGTTGTCCTCAGCTCACTGATGCTCTGTTCATGTATTTTTAGTCTTTTTTTCTCTGCATGTTTCATGTTGATGGTTTCTAATGATATGTCTTCAAATTTACTAACATTCTGTAATGGCTAATCTGTAGTTAACCTCTCCAGTGTATTTTTGATCTCGGATATTGTAGTTTTCATCTCCAGAAGTTCAATTTGGGTCTTTTTATAGCTTCAATATCTCTGCTTAACATATATAGCCTTTTTTCTAGCTTTCTGAACATATGGAATACAGTTATAATAACTCTTTTAGTGTCTAATTCTAACATCTGTGTCAGTTCTGGGTTAGTTTCAACTGATTGCTTTTTCTCCTCATTATGGCTTATATTTTCTTGCTTCTTCACATGTCTGGTAATATTTGATTGGATGCTAGACATTGAGAATTTTATCTTATTGGGTGCCATCTATTTTTGTATTCCCATAAATACTCTCAAGGTTTGTTCTGGGACACAGTTACTTGAAAATAGCTTGATTCTTTTAGGCCTTGATTTCAAGATTTATTAGGTGGGATCAGAGTAGTGTTTAGTTTAGGGGAAATTTTCCCCCACTACTGAAGCAAATCCTTCTGAGTACTCTAACAAGTGCCCCAGGAATCATGAGATTTTCCAGTATGGCTGGTAGGAACATACATTATTCATGGCCCCGTGTGAGTGAGCACCAGGGATTCTTCCCTCTAATCTTTTTGGGTGGCTCTTTCCCTGGCATTAGTCAGTTCCCTCACATGTATGTGTTGATCAGTATTTTGTTGAATACTGGGGAACCCTCTGTAAGTCTCCAAAATTCTCTCCGTGCAGCTTTCTCCTCTCTGGTACTCTGCCCTATGAACTCCAGCCAATTTAGTCTCCCTGGACTCTTAGCTCTGTGTTCCTAATTAGGAACTCCACTGGGCTCTGCCTGATATCCCCTTCATGTAGCATTTTACTGCCTTAGTTTTGTTGGGAGAAATTTTCTCATAGTTTCCTAAGAAAGAGTACAAGGGAAGTAAATATTTGAGAACTTTCTGTTTAAAAATATTTAAAATTTAGGGCAGCCGATTAGCTCAGTTGGTTAGAGCGCAGTGCTCATAACACCAGGGCTGCTGGTTTGATTCCCACATGGGCCTCTGAGTTGCGCCCTCCAAAACTAGAATGAAGCAGCTAGTTGACTTGAAGCTGATGGATCCTGGAAAAACACACTCTTCCCCAATAAAAAAAATAAAAAATAAAATATTTAAAGTTTATTTTCACATTTCATAGGTTGAAAATAAATTTCCCTTGTAATTTTGAAGGCATGGCTGCATTGTCTCCTAATTTCTAGTATTGTCTTCAGAAGTCCACGGCTATTTTAATTCTTTATCTTTCAAATGTGACTATTTTAAAATCTGAAGCTCTTAAGGTCTTGTCTTTAGTCCATTTTTTCTGAAATTTTACTGAGATATGCCTTGGTGTGTGTCTTTTATCATCCATTTTTGATGGGCACTAAGTGGGTTTTTCCCATCTGAAGATTAGTGACTTTTACTTCTGGGAATTTTCTTGTATTATTCACTAATAATTTCCTCCCCTTTATTTTCTCCATTCTCTCTTTCTGGGACTCTAATTAGTCAGATGTTGGACATCCTAGATTTTTCCCTCTAACTTTTAAAATCTTTGTTTCTTATTTTCCATGACTTTGTCTTGTTCTGTTATCTAAGATGGTTCCTTAATTCTTTATCCAGTCTATTAAAATTTTAATATCAGCATTTATATTTTTATTTATTAGAACTCTTTCTTGACCTTTGCTTGTTTTTTTTAGCATTCTGCCCTTGTTTCGTGGGCACAAATTATTTGTCTATCTTCCTAAGGATATTAGTGATTATTATAAAAGTTTTCTTCTAAATTCTGCATTGTTTCATTTCTTCCAGGTTCCTTTTCTCTGTTAGTTTATTTTCGTTTCTGTCGTTCTCTAAAGTTCTGGTAAGGTTTTGGCTGCCTGTTTAATTTAACCACTTAAAAGTGACTGGAACATCTGAGGTGGTGGGAACAGTTTGTTGCTTGGTGTACTTTGCTATAGGATTATAAGGCAGGATGCCACATTTTTATTAAGGGAACCCCAAGTGTCATTTCTGTAGGTGTCTTCTCTTGGGTCAGTTTCCACTGGAAGTAATCCACCAATCTTCTGCTTCTGGTGACGTGTGAAGGGTATAAGCCTGGTTGCCATCATTCTGGGAGGCAAGCAGGGAAAGAGAACTGAGGGTTTTAAAACTGCCTTTAGTATAGTGTCAAAGTCTGCAGAAGTAAACCTCAGGTATTCTGCCAAGAAGAGGGAGGGGTAGTCTCTGGTTCATTGAATCTTGAGGTCTAGCTGTTCCTCACACAAACTTTCAACTGTCTGTGGCACTAAGTCAGCTTGATGTTGTTGGCTTCCTGGTCCAGCTTCCTCTGGTCTGTTGTTGGTTACCACTCATCCATCCCTTTCTAGCTTCCAAACATTTGTTGAAAATCTCTTAGTTGCTGACATCTCTTTTTCCATTCTCTATGTCTTTGTGGGTTTATAATGTTTTATTCTTTGACTGTCATTTCAGTGGGATATCACAAGAGCAGAGATAAAACATATTTAAGCCACTGTATTTAATCAACCCCATTCACTCTTTAACTCTCTGAAATATCTCCTGCCACTACCACACTATTGAAAGTGTTCTTTCCAAAGTCACCAAATGAATATCTTGCTGCTAAATGTAATATACATCCCTTTGTTTGTTTGTTTTTTTAAAGATTTTCATTGGAGTATTGGGGGGAAGGGAACAGTGCTGGGGAATTGGGGGAAGGGGAACAGTCACATTGCTGTCGTTTTGTTCTTCAGTCTAGCTGTGGAGGACGTTGCTTCACTGGCCCAAGTTGGCACCATTATTGCGCTCTTCCCGGGAGAAGCAGATCAGTCGCTGGCTTCTGGACGGCCACTCACTGCGGCTGCTGGCCGCTCACGCTGGCTGCTGGCTACATACGGTAGCCCATGGCAACCCACTGCCACAGGGGCTGCAGCCTACGCTGTTACCGGCGTCTCACAGCAGCCCAGCTCCAGGTTGAGCTGTTGTTCAGCATCTTAGCTGAAGAGGGCAGTGTCACTGGCCCTCATATGTGGGATCCGAACCGGGCCCTTTGGCGTCCCAAGCCAGTTCTTAAACATCGCGCCACTCGCCCGGCCCCACATCCCTTTGTTTTATGTTACTGTTTCATCTTACTGATCCCTCAATAGCATTTGTCCCCACTGACCAATTTACTTGAACTGTCTCTGCCATTAGCTTCCATGGACACTCCTTGTTTTCTTTCTACCTATTTGGTTTCTTTTGCCTTTGTGGACAACTCTTCCTAGACATAGCACTTTAGTACTATAGTTCTTTGTGATTCTGTATCAGGTTATTCTTTTCTCTCACTGCACATTCTCCTCTTGCAAACTTACAGTTCCTAGGGTTTCAGTTACCATCTAGACGTTGAGAATTCCCAACTCTATCTAAATCTTCTTTTCATAGGCTCAGGTATAGCCTATGGGGTAGATGGAATAAATGGCTATCTATGTGGTATGGTTTGAGAATCATCTACCTTACCTAAATATCTTTCTCACTCGTCTCTCATAGGGTCTGAAATTCTTCCCCACCATTATTCATTGTAGTGTATTAATGACCAAAATCTTAGTTAAAATGAAATTGTAGCTGGGAGGTTTATTCCTCCCTCTTTACAAATGACACTTATTGTATAACACTAATAGAGATAGCTAATGTGTTTTGCTTAAACGTTCTCTCTCTCTCTCTCTCTCTCTCTCTCTCTCTCTCTCTCTCTCTTACATACACCTCAATGCTGTTTTAACTGATCCATAACTTTCCAGCCACTGTTAACATGTAGAAGTATAGTATCCAAATATATACTCGTATATATTTCACAAACATAAGTTTATGCTCTATATACTGCATTAAACCCTACATTTGAACTTAACAATATAGCATAACTGTTTCCCTATCATTGGGTATTATTATGTAACCTGATTTCCAGTAGCTTCATAGTATTTCATCTTTTAACATATAACACATTACTTAGCTTAGTCACCATTGTTACACAATTAGGTTACATATGATGTGTTGAGTGTCCTTGTAGTTCTATCTTTACATACATCTCAGTTTTATCCTTAGTAAAAAAATTATGAAGCAGAACTGTCAGGTAAAAAAGTATTTAAATTTTAAACTAACTTGATTTTAATGCTAAATTGGCCTCCAAAATTTACATCCATTTCAGTCCTACTGAAAATATGTAGGCATTTTTAATATAGGCATGAAAGCTCCTATATTGTCATTATTTATAACCTTAAATGCTATCTCATTTTAATTTACATTTCTTTGATTTGTCATGTAATTGGGATTTTTATTATATTTTTGGCTATTTGTTTTCATGTTTGGAGAATTAACTTTCTGTTTTATGTATTTATACTTGTGTCACCACTTTATTTTTTGCTCATTCCTAAACACCTTAAAATCTGATCTGCTTCCAATTTTGACCCCTTCCAGTCCAACCACTGTAGCCGGAGTACTCGTCCTAGAACATAATTTTGTGTATATCGCTCCTTTGACTAAACTGCTTCAGCGGTTCCCATTGCTCTTTGGATAAAGTGCAAACTTTATAACGTTGCCTACAAGGTTCCCTGTGTGACTTTGCCAATTGTCCAGCCTTCAGGCAAGAGAAAACACACACATCCACATGGTCTTTTGCTTAGCTAATTTCTACTCATCATGTAGGTCATTGCTTAAAATTAACTTCCTCTGGGGACATTTCCTTTAGTGCCCAAGTCCCTGCCAGGTAGATCTTGTGTATGTTCCACTCCCTTTGTAGCAGCACTTCTATTGCCTATTTAATGTCTTACTCCTCCATGATCTGTGAGCTTTGTGAGGGCAAAGACCACAATTAGCTTGTTCTCCCAGTATATCTCCACTGTCTGGCATAGTTCTTGGCACATTGGTTGAGCTCAGTAAGTGGCGGATGTATGGAAGGAAGGAAGGAAGGAGGAAGGAAGGGAGGGAGGGAGGGGATTGGGGAGGTTGGGAAAACATTTCATGAGCCAATTTTCTGCCTTAACTCTTGCCCTAAAGAGGTTGTTGTCTTCTTACTTATCAAATCCTGGAAGATTAGCTATTCAATATGAGACCTTAAGATTGTACTGAGTTAGGCTTTCATTTGTTTTTCTTGGCCTGCAGTTTATTCCTGAAAGCTCTCTATTATATCATAAACAGCCAAGAGCTGTTGTTAGTAAATTTCTAGCAGGATAGACATGCATGAGCGTATATATTTGTTTAACTCTTCATCCCCTTATAACTAGTTCACCATGAAAGTTTCCTCTCTGGTCTCCCTACATTCAATGTCTCTTCCCTCCACTCCAACCTGCATATTGTTGCCAAGTTAATGTGTCTTTCCATTCTTTCATTTGCATGCTCAAGGATTTTTACTGGCTCTGATTCAGAGGGCTGGTGCAGGCCCTAAACATGTATGTTTTGGTCAAAGTTCCATAAGATAATTATCATGTGTAACCACGGTTAAGATTTACGAAAGCATGTAAAAATATACCTAAATTTTAAAAAATAAGGACTGTCTAAATGGTTAAGGGTATAGAGTTTAGAAGCCAATGAACATTGATTCAGTCATATTTCTTTTTTTCCCCTTGATCATTACTGGTTGTGTGACCTTGGACAAATTACCTACCATTCTATTTGTCAACTTTCTAATTTACGGAATGAAAATAACATTTGTCACACAGGGTAATGTGTAAGGAATAAATTAGATTATATATATATATATATATATATATATAACTGTGCATGTACGAGGTCTGACAATTAAGTTTGGGAACTTGCTACCATACACTTTCATTGGCAGCACTGTACAAACAGCTCGGTGCGGTTTCATAACCTTGGTATATCAGTGTCTCACAGCTGAGTTCATATCAATGTGTGGCGGTGTCTTGGTGAGTGGTATTCATTATTGTTGTTACGTGTTTTTTTGTGCCGTTGCAAGAATGTCTGAGCTTGAAGTAGAGCAGTGAACAAACATTAAACTTCTTGTTAAACTTGGCAAGAATGGAAGTGAAATCAGGGACATGTTAGTCCAAGTTTATGGGGATAATGCCATGAAGAAAAAAGCAGTATACAAATGGATTAAACAGTTTTCTGAGAGGAGAGAATGCATCACTGATGAACAGAGGTTAGGGCAGGCAATAATGAGCAGAACTGATGAAAACATTGCAAAAATTCATCAAATTGTGCGTTAAAACTGTCAGCTGACTGTGAGAAGCATAGCAGACCAAGTAAACATTGATAGAGAAACAGTTAGGAAAATCTTAACTGAAAATCTCAGCATGAGAAAGGTGTGTGTAAAAATGGTCCTGAAGGAGCTCACCGATAAACAAAAGCAAAGGAGAGTCGAAGTTTACCAAGACCTTTTGGAGAGGCAAGACGATGTTTTAGGCCATGTTATCACTGGTGATGAAACATGGGTGTACCAATATGACTCTGAAACAAAGCGTCAAAGTGCACCATGGAAAGGTCAGCCAAGTGGCTCAGTTGGTTAAGAGCTCGCTCAAGAGTGCGAGCTCTGAGCAACAGTGGGTCGATGCTCAGCCCGAGCTGAGCTGCTGCCGAGCTGACAACAGGTGGCAGGATGGCTCAGCTAAAAAAAGAAAAAAAAGTGCACCATGGAAGTCAGCCAATTTTTCACGACCAAAAAAGTTCTGTCAGTCTAACTCAAGAGTCAAAACGATGTTGCTAACCTTTTTTGATATCAGAGGGATTATTCATTTTGAATTTGTGCCAACTGGATGAGCAATTAACCAAGTTTACTGTTTGGAAGTGCTGAAAAGGCTGCATAAAAAAGTTAGATGAAGGGTCTTCCGAGTGGCGCGTTGTTTAAGAGTTGGCTTGGGACGCCAGCTCTGAGCAGCACGGCCCCAGTTTGGATCCCACATGAGGGCCAGAGACACTGCACCCTCTACAGCTAAGATGGTGAATAACAGCTCGGCCTGGAGCTGGGCTACCGTGAGTTACCGGCGATGGCGTAGGCTGCAGCCCCTGCTGCAGTGGGCTTCCGTGAGCTACGGTGAGTGGCCAGCAGCCAGCATGAGCTGCCATGAGCCGCTGTGAGCGGCTGTCCAGTGGCAGGCGAGCGACTGCCTCACTCGGGAAGAGAGCTCAGTGGTAATACCAACATGGGCCAGTGAAGTGATGTCCTCCACAACTAGACTGAAGAACAAAAGGACAACAACTTGTCTGTTCCCCTTCCTCAATCCCCCAGTAAAATCTTTAAAAGAAAAAGTTAGATGGAAACGATCTGAACTTTTCACCAATAATTCATGGCTCACACGGCACTGTATGTGAGGGAGTTTTTAACTGAATTGGCACACCCTCCCTACTCACCTGATCTGGCCCCCAGTTACTTCTTTACCCAAAGATAAAGGAAATATTGAAAGGAAGACATTTTGATGACGTTCAGGACATCAAGGGTAATATGACGACGGCTCTGATGGCCATTCCAGAAAAAGAGCAATTCCAGAATTGCTTTGAAGGGTGGACTAGGTGCTGGCATCGGTGCATAGCTTCCCAAGGGGAGGACTTTGAAGGTGACCACAGTGATGTTCAGCAATGAGGTACATATCACTTTTTCTAGGATGAGTTCATGAACTTAATTGTCAGTCCTCATATCTATCTATCTATCTATCTATCTATATAATTGCCAGTCCTCATATATATATATATATATATATATGACATATATGTAAAAGACATATATGTAAAATATGTCTGTAAAAATACTAAATGCCCAATTAGCAGTTGTGTTGTTATTGTTTGTCATTCAGTTATTCGTTCAAAAATTATTTATTCACTAGGTGTCTAACACTGTTAGGGACCATGGAAGACATGAGGTACAAAATACGAACCTTGCTCTTGAGAAGCTTAGAATTAGTCGAGGAGATAAAACTCACATAGTATACAATTAAAGAACAATAAAATTAAATGTAAATATTATAAAAGATCAACTAAAGTACAGTATTTAGGGGAAGGGTTTAAATCAGCTCCAGTGTGCTAGCTTGTTGTTTAGCATAAAAAAATAGAGGGGGAGAAAAAAAATCTCTCAAACTGCTCTTACCAAACCTTCAGAGGTCTACTTTTGATGCTGCCTGCCAGATGGAAAATGATGCAGGGGGGAAAAAATCCTGTATTTATTTCTCAAAATTAAAACAGGATGGGGGAGTGTGTTCGAGGGGTGAACATATGTGAATAAATATGGTGTAACCTTTAATTGGTTCTGGATGATTAACATTTAAACGGTTTCCATTGGAAAATCAGAGACGTGGTATTTTTCACTTAATGAATCAAGCCCTACAAGTCATTTATTTTCACCTTTTTAAATCAGAAATCAAACACTGGATAGAGGTTGCAAACCTATTTTGATGTATATTGATGTACTTTTCTCTTTTGCAGGGTCGCTATGGCAACTGCATCTTCTCAAGTTCTGATTCCAGACATCAATTTTAATGATGCCTTTGAAAACTTTGCTTTAGACTTTTCCAGAGAAAAGAAACTGCTGGAGGGGCTAGATTATTTAACAGGTGTGAAAATACTGTGCTTTCCTTCTCATTCTAATCCTTTTCTTTTGGTGTGCATTTACTTTTAAGTAATCTGAAAAAGACAATATTTATAATGAAAATGCTTTTATAACCTATAAAATGATACATGTATCCTTTTATATAAAACACATTTTAGTTCATATAACAGAAAAGAAAGATGATTTGTCAAATATTTCTGGGGGCAGAATGTGTATAACATCCGTACTTAAATGTAAAAAACAAGCAGTTGCTGATGGATTTCTCCTTATGAGCCTATCAGTAATATATACATTGCTTGTTATGGGGCTGGAACTAAGGTGGCGATTATGGAACATTAGAGAATGTTCCACATGGCTACAGGTACTACTCAAATGGTTTTAAGGAAAATTAAGAATGAACAGATGAGGAAGAAAAATTTAAGAAATATCTGACTTGCATGCAGTTTTAGAGAATGAGGAATGCAACCAGCCTTTTAAAAATGCTAGCTACATTCAGCATTATTTGAATGATCTATTTCATGAGAAAAATACATACATACAATAACTTTGTGTTTGTAGTTATTTTTGTTAATATATTAAAATAGCTGTCATTTATTGAACATCTACTTATTGCCAGATGCTGTATATTAATTGTATATCATGAGTCCTTGCAACAAATCTGAGGTAATTATCATCCCCATTTTACAGATGAGGGAACGCATATTATTTTGTACTCGGCTACATTGCCAAAAATATGTAGTAAAACTTACTTTGAAATAAAAAGAAATAGGTTGAAGGTTATATAATAAGAAAACCATGTGACCACTTTGCTCTAATACTTTCATGTGTGTTTATACAGGCAGAGTAGACAACTGGACAGTCATCTCAATACTTTAGGCTTATATTTTTTGCCTAAAATATCTTTATTGTTGAAGCAAAAGTGGTTTGGGGGAGCTTGAAGTCTCAGCACTTTGCTTCAGGTTGTATGTTATGTGCAATATAAAGCTTCTTATTAAGAAAATCTCCTCTCTATGACATGCTGGGTTGGGCAGCGTAACGATTGCAAACTTGCAGAACAGAGAGTGTGCTTTCCTTACCTTCTTTTCCACCTTTCCTTACAGCCCCCAACCCACCATCTATCCGAGAGGAACTCTGTACTGCTTCCCATGACACCATTACAGTCCACTGGATCTCGGATGATGAGTTCAGCATCAGCTCCTATGAGCTTCAGTACACCATATTCACTGGCCAGGCTAACTTCATCAGTAAGTCATGGTGTAGTTGGGGCCTGTGGCCAGAGATAAGGAAATGTAAGGAAGCAGTAAGCTGCTCAAGATTGGCCGGGGCGCCACGAGGCAAGTGTTTGTAAGACATGTTAGGTTGTTTAGAATAGTGTTTTGTAAACAGTTTAAGCTCCCCCAGGGCATTAAAAAGATCTTACGGATGTGTCACCCATCAGCAAGTTGTGTATTTCCTTGCTGGGCAGTCACTGGGGCCACTCCCATTTGTTGATGTAATCCTTAGCCTTTCCTCAGTTAATCCATGTCACTCCACTCTCCCAAGTCAGAACACAGCTCAGAATTCGTTCCTGGGTAGCTAAGTCACCATCATTGCTGATTCTATGTGTGTGACCATCTTGTTCCTTGACTTTTCTTCCACTTCATTACCATGGTCAAATGAATTATGTTCAAAGACTACTACTTCCTTTACTGTACCGATTTGTATCAGTGACTATAGTGACAAGCCTCCTGTCTCCGTCACTCTTCCCTTTATCGTCCTTTCCCCCCTTTCCTCCAGTAAATACACCAAATATAAAAACGTGTCAGTGGGCCACACAACGAAAGATGTTCAAAAAGCAATCTTTTAGCTCACATGTTATAGCTTCACCTTCTGATGAACTGCAGCACGACAAGGCATAGTAAGAACTTAACTCAGTGATTGTCAGACAAGAGGGGTTGAGCTGCAAGTTCCCCCCAATGCCGTGGGGAAAAATGGAAATGAAAGCAGTATTGAAGCTGGTTTCCAGACTGGAACTGATTCCCACCCTAAGGTTGCATCTGCATAGCTGCAAATTAGTGTTTTCTTTTACCTGTGTATTTGTGCTTCTATATCTCACTTCACAGGCTTGCATGAAAGGAGTTTTTCCAATAAAACCCTCCTGGTAGTCTTCCTTTTCCTGTTTTGTGACAATTATGAGCCACATGGTGAGGTGGGGAGGTGAGAGGACATTTGGCGTCAAACTCTAAAAAACACTTGCCTCGTGCAGCTCCAACCTAAGCCACTTGGCCTGGGTAGCTGTGTTCTTGGGTGTTCCTGGGTGTTTCTTCAGTTTGTGAAGTCACAAACTCTTAAGGCCTCCCTGACATGCATTCCTGCACTTGTCTCTCCTGTTCTGGGAAGTTTTAGAGCCAGCAACTCTGCTTCTTCTTCTGATATGGGGGGAGCAGTGGTCTCTAGGGCGGGGTGAGAATAAGTCCAAGAAGTAACAAAAATCTAAAGGCTGTCACCTTTATTTTCAAGGATATATAGTTCTTTGTAAAGAAAAACTTAAAGAATAATTCTTAATAGTGATAGGATTATAGCATCTTAGAATTGGAGGGGACCTTAGAGGTCATCTAGTCTAATCTATTTTCCTTCTACCAGACACCCAGTAGATGATCGTCCTGTCTCTGCTTGAACATTTCCAGTGATGGATAGCTCACTTCTAACAAAAGAGCCCATTCAAGTGTGTAGCTATAAATTATTGTCAGTGCTTCCTTATGAAAGGCCTAACTCTCCTAGTAAATAATGACAATAACAATCTACATGTTATTGTATTTTGCCATCTACAAATGTTCCCCACATACATTGTCCCATTTAGTTCTCATGAGTTCTTACTTAGCCTTATGAAATAGATCATTTTAATTCTGTTTTATAGATGAAGAAACTGAAGTTCAATGAATTGCCCAAGGTCACAGAGCTACAAACTGACAGAGCCAAGATTTGAACCCAAGCCTGTCAGACGTCAAGCTTAATGCTCCTTGTATTAAACCACAGCTACCAATCAGTCCTAGCCCCGCCCTTTTATGCCTAACAAACCCAATCCATCTTTCACATGACAGTTCTTTAGATAATTTCAGATAGCTCTCATGTCCTTTCTACATTTTCTCTTTTCCAGGCTAAACATCCTCAGTTCTTTGGGTTGCTTCTCATGTGACATCATTTCAGACCCGTTACCATCCTGCTATCCTTTTTATGAAAGTGACTTATAAAATGTGCTATCCAAAAAGTGAACATAGTACTCCAGAAGTGGTCCGACCACTGCCGCGGATAGCTGGGTTATTTCTCTTGTACAATAGCTGAGCACATGGTCAGGTAAAATCCCTGGGAATTTCAAATCCTATTCCTGTTCATGCCATTGTCTAAATGGAAACACAACATCTTTTTTTTTTTTTTTTTTTTTTAGCTGAGCCATCCTGCTACCTGTTGGCAGTTCAGTGGCTGCTCAGCTCGGGCTGGACTCGAACCGCTGTTGCTCAGAGCTCAAACTCTTGAGCGAGCTCTTAACCAACTGAGCCACTCGGCCGGCCCTAGGAAACACAACATCTTGAATTCATCCCTATTACATTTTATCTGGTTAGTTTTGATTCCTCATTCCAGCCTGCTAAACTCCTTTTGAATCCAGTTTCTGACTTCCAGTACATTTACTTCCCTTCCCAGCCCTTCCATGTTCTCCTCTGATCATTGATAGAAAAGAGGAATAGGACTGGGACAAGGGCAGACCCTGAAGCAAAAATTTTGTTTGCAGTGGCAATGGGCAGATGAGATCAAACTGTTTTATGAGGAATAAATATTCGTGAAGATTCAAGGTCCCAGTCCTACCTTCTCTGAGAGCTACTTAACCTTGAGGTTTTCCTACATTTTCTCTTTTTTTAAACCACTTTACTTAGGTATACTTGACATACAAAAAGTTGTCTATCAACAAATGAATGCATAAAGAAAATGTGGTATATACACGCAATGGAATGTTATTTAGCCTTTAAAAAGAAGGAAATTCTGCCACTTGTGAGAACATGGATGAACCTAGAGGGCATGATGATGAGTGAAATAAGCCAGTCACAGAAGGACAAATAATATGATACAATGCATGTGGGGAATCTTAAAATAGTCAAACCCCATATCTGGTTAAAGAATAACCAGAAATTTCATCCTTGTTGGTTAAATTTTGAAAAGTAGTTCCCTTTATTTTTTCCAACTTTCTTCCTTCATTTTTAACTTTATCTCCACCTTGTCTAAAATATGAAATAGTCACAAGTCAATAACGTTTTATATGATGCCGTTAGCTGAATGAGAATTCCAACAGGTGTTTGGATGCTTGTCTTCCCCATTACTGTGTATTTTTCCTCTGTTTCAATTTTGTGTTTTGCATTCTGAAAGCTCTGGCTATAACCTCTGTCTGGCCAGAAAGTCTGTAACATACTGCCACAAAAATATAACTTCTATTTCCCCTCCTTTTCATTCTCATGCACGTGCTTTCCACCACACATTTATGCTCAGGTTCATGGATTTCCATATTGTAGTCTTTCCCTTTTGAATAAGGTGTATACTTCCATTACCATAATTCAATCATAAACCCCATCTCACCAAGTCTCAGTGATACCCCAAACATCACATATATATACACCTTTTTAAAATTTAGAAATGATTTCAAAATTACAGAAAAGTTGCCAGACTAGCACAAAGGACGTCCAGATACTGTTTATGCAGATTCGCCCCATTAATATTTTGCCCCATTTGCTTTATTCTCTTTCTCTCTTTTTTACTTCCATTTGAGAGTAAATTGCATATATCATAGCCTTTCACCCCTAAATTCTTCAGCGTATGTTTCCTAAGATACATATCCACAATACAATTATCGACTTTAAGCGATTTAAGTTTGATGTAATATTTTTATCTAACCCACCATTCATATTCCAATCTTTATAGCTGACCCGATAATATCCTTTATAATATATAAAGGACCCAATATTGTCCTTTATAGTCTAGCATCAGGTATTGCATTTAATTGTCATATCTCTAGTCTCCTTTAATCTGAAATATTTCCTTAGCCTTCCTTTGTCTTTAATGACGTTGACATTTTAAGAGTGCCATTTTTATTTCTTTATTATACTATTCCTTATTTTGGATTTTTCTGATGTTTCCTCATGATTATATTCATATTTTCCATTCATGGCTGGAATACTACAGAAGAGATGCTGTGTCCTCCTTAGGACACAACATCTGGAGGCACACGCTGCCCTCTGGTCCTTCATTGGTGAATTGGTCCTTCATTGGCTAATTTTGATCACCTGGTCAAAGGTGTTGCCTGATTTCTTCACTGTGTAGTTACTGTTTTTCCTTTTGCAACCAATAAGCAATCTGTACAGTGATGCTTTAAGACCATGAAAATATCCAGCTTCCTCATCAAACCTGTCCCACCCACCCCCTTCCTGTTTTAACATCAATAAATAATTCTTTACAATGATGATTGCAAAATGATCCCCCCCCCACATTTGCAAGCTGGCACTCTGCATTCTACTGTGAGCAAAAGCCCCACCCTCCATTTGTTTATTTAATCTACTTATTGGTATGGACCGCTGAACTCTCTTTTTTCAATGGTTTATAATTTTTTACTGCCCTTACCTTGGTGCTCAAATTTCCTAGATTTAGCCAATGGAAGCCTTTGAAGCTGATTCCTGGGTCCTACATTTTCCCATCACTTTCTTGATTACTTTTTAAAAAAATTTTATTGGGGAACAGTCAGGGTCATTGGTTACACATTGCTTTAATGCTACAATAGTATAGTTGACTCTTTTTTTTTTTTACGAAAGGCGCAGCTCACAGTGGCCCATGCGAGGATCGAACTGGCAACCTTGGTGTTATCAGCGCCACGCTCTAACCAACTGAGCTAACCCGTCACCCATCTTGAGTACTTTCTTACTTTCCAGCATAACAAGAGGTTCTAGGCTCATTTTGAGCCTGCCTCAACTTTTAAATCAGCCATTTTCCCAAGGAACCCTGGTTCCTTTTAGGGGGAGAATCGTGTTAGAGACCAAGACCTGGAGACTAGAAATACACATGTAACACCAATGTAGGTATACATATGCACACAGATAATATGTATACACTTAGGCTTAACATGGGTGCATATATGCATGCACATACATATACATATATAGTGTATTTTAGAAATCATGAATTTATACCAATACTTCCAATTCCAGTCCATCTCTACAGGTTCTTTCTTTCCTTCCCCCATTCCATATTTGTATGTTCCTACTTCCATGATGAGACCACTGACTCCCAACAACGTTAACACATGTACTCATTTGCTCATTCCCAAATAGATCTACAATAGTTTCAGAATTGTTTTGCCCATACCACTACAAAAACAAACAGTAGTTCAAGACTTGTTTGCAATTTTCCTCTTGCCCCATGTTTTTGGTGTGGTTGTTTTTCATTGCAAATGCAATTGGATTCATTGTTTGGGTTTGCCTTTAGTTTTAGTCCCCACCCTGCTCAATGATATTGGTTTCGTTTTAATTTTGGAATTTGTAAAACAGCAACATGTTTTCAAAACGCAAAACTGGACAAAACAAGTTATAATCAGAGAAGTGTCATTTTCTCCCATATACTTTTTTTAAATTAAATTTTATTGGAGAACAGCCATGGTCATTGGTTACACATTGCTTTCATGCTACAATGGCATAGTTGACTCTTTAAAGGAGTGTGCAGCTCACAGTGGCCCATGTGGGGATCGAACCAGCAACCGTGGTGTTATCAGCACCATGCTCTAACCAACTGAGCTAACTTGTCACCCCCCTGTCTCACATACTTTTAATCACCCCATCCCTTGTAGGTAACCAACTTCATTATTGTCTGTTTTTTTTTCTTTCCTGTTGTTATTATTGTTTTGTAACTCCAAACAAATATATGTATGTCCTCTTACGTGCCTTTCTTTCTTGCATAAATACTTAGCATACTATATATGCTCTTTTGTAATTTGCTTTCTTCAATTAACAATATATCCTGAAAATCACTTCATATCAGTCCATGGAGATCATCCTCATTTTTTTTTCCAGCTGCAAAATACTTCATTGTGAAGTTTGTTTAGTTTTTTGTTTTGTATTGTTGGAAGTATGTGTGGAAGATCGTGTATTTCCCTCCCCGAATTCAAATTTCATGTGCAGTTTACGATTCATACTGTGCATTGGTATATAGACAACCAAACCCTCAAACATTGTTCCTGGGTCTTATCCTTTATTGTCTTTTCATAAGAGTCACTGAACATGTCTACCAATTATTCTTTCTAGAGCATATCTTTTTGCCCTCCATTATGCTTCTTTTTCTAGTTTTAATTTAGACCTTTTCTACCTCTCCCCAAATTAATTATAAAACCCCCCTGATCAGATCTCTTTCAAAAGTCTCATTATTATTTTCAGTTTTTAACCTCACTTAAGCCCTTTACTATGGCTGCATAGCAGTGACTAAATTCACCACTCATTTTCCTTGCCCTTTTCTTTTCATCCTGTTAGAATTGTGTTTAAAAATCAGTAAACTGGCTGAAAAGCAGATAACAAAAGAGAAACCTAGATAATCCACAGACTAGAAAGTCAATCTCTCTTTTACTAAAAGTCAGCCAAATACATGTTTTAATTATGTACAGTTTTTTCTCTGTTTAAGTCAGTGTTTATGGTCTAAAGAGTTTCAAGAGCAGAAGCCTGCTTGTGATCTCTTTCCCTACTTGGAAGGGAAGAAGGTTCCAGACAACAATGTGTTCCTGGACCACCCAACACCAAATGAGTATTGGAATCAGAGCCAGGAAGGAGTAAAACTGGATAGTGTCCAGTGAGGCGATGATATTTCATTTTGGTTATCATGTCACCTCCTTGGTCCCTATGATAACTTAGAGCCCAACTAGTCTTGGAAGTAAGGGTAAGGGTAGGTGGGAAAGTTGTGTCATAAGCCCTGAAAGCTTCAAACCTCATGGAGACAAAAGAGCATTGGTGTTCACCCCATGAATTGTGATAATAGTAGGATAACGAGACAAGGTGTGTACTCCCAGCACTATCACCAGCTATCTGTGGCCTTGGGCAAGTCACTTCTCTCCATCTTAATTTCCCATTTGTAAATTGAGGGAAATATGGTGCCTAGGTGTCCTCTTGGCTCTGAGAGTCCCTGTTCCTGTGCTCTGCAAGGACTGCTCCATCCATACAAGGCCAAACTCAGCTCTCAGAGGATTGGAACTTTAGAGTAAAGATCTAGACACTCCATAAAAGAGATGATTCTATAATTTTTGTAAAGTAGCTTTTCCTGTGTTAGTTGGCAGAAAATTGCAATAACCTAACTTTCACCAGTGGTTACAGTCAATTACCAGATGAAAAGGAGCTCGGCATAGGCATAAAGGAGCATAAGCCTAGCTCCATGGGAGAAAAGCAGCAGAGAAGGTTCATCTTACTCTGTCTTCCAGGACTCACAAGAAAACAAAATGAAATTTACTTTTGGGGGGCCTGTGACTTTTCAGTGTGCTTCTCATCCTATTTCTATTACCTGCTGGTTAATGTCCTTGTCTTTCCCCATGTTACAGGCCTGTATAATTCAGTGGATAGCTGGATGATTGTGCCCAATATTAAGCAGAACCATTACACAGTGCATGGACTCCAGAGTGGGACACGCTACATCTTCATTGTTAAAGCCATAAACCAAGCAGGCAGCCGGAACAGTGAACCTACCCGACTAAAAACAAACAGTACGTTATGGTGCTTCTGAAAGGCGACATCAATTTTCCCTTCCATGCTAGGGAGTAAACTTAGCCTGAATAGGCACCCACAGCCATGCAAGAGAGCAGAAGCTCTGGGTAGAGGAGGAGCGTTACTGTTGTATATAGTTGGCGCTCTGGGCAAGGGGTTTGTTCGTGCCCCTGAGAGATATGTGGACACAGATAGACATACAATAGCTGATAGCTTGGGAGGGTGTTAGTGAAGAGGTTTTCTCCGCATCCCACCCTCATGCTTGGGGGACAGTTGAATAAAAGAGTACTACAGACATACACTGCTTAACAATGGGGAAACATTCTGAGAAATGTGTCCTTAGGTGATTTCATCCTTGTGTGAACATCATAGAATGTACTTACACAAACCCAGATGGTATAGCCTACTGCACACCTAGGCTGTGTGGTATATACCACCATCATATATGTGGTTGGTCATTGACTGAAACATTGTTATGTGGAACATGACTACATTTGTGATAGTCTGGTAACATCATAGTGCAGAGAAGCCATACCTGTTAGGAATGCTTTTGACTGCAAGTGACAGGAAATTCAACTAACTTGGCTTAACAAATAGTATCTGTTACCAGCTTAAAGAAAGTACCTTTTTCTCTCTCACATAGCAAGAAGTTTGAAGGTAGGCAGTTCAGGGCTGGTGCAGCAGCTCTGTGAATTTGTAAAACACTCAGGCGCTTTCACTTTTTGTGTATTGGATTTTTGCCACATGGTCACAACATGGCCGTTGCAACCTCTCGGTTGTCATGTTTACTTTCAAGATAGGATGAAGGGGGGAAGGCTTGGTTTACATGGTGGCTCTCCCTTTTATCGAGGAAACAGGCACTTTCCCAGAAGGTTCTCTCACCCTGTCTCACTTTTGCTTCCAACTACTTCCATCTTATTAGCCACCTCTAACAGCAAGGGAGGCTAGGTATAGAGTATTTAGCTTTTCTGGCCTCAATATTGAAAGTGGGTAAGAGAGAAAAAGTAGGGAAAGGGTGTTGTGTTGACCAGCAGTGTCTGCCACAGACGAATTTTGTATAATAAAGCTCTTGTCATACCCAGCAACTGGCTCCTAGTAATTGGTTTTGTCATATGACTATAAGGAGTTCTCTGTTGTGAGTGATCCTACACAATAAATACTTTCTCTGATCATTGATGATGCAGTAGTCACTCCAACAAAGTTACCTGATTATATGTCATTTACATCCCAGTTGTAAGAGGGCAAACAAAATTGCCCTGTTGCTGACTTATTTTAAGTTTTATACTGCCACCAAGCAGCAATTATCTCATCAGTTCCCTCACTTTGTCTCACCTCAAATACTCCTTCCCTTAAAATCCACTCAAATCTCAAACCACCCACTGAAATAAAGCAAAGTACAAAGTATATTTGAGAACATGAGACCCTGAGCATCCCCTTTTAATTTGATCATATATGAAGAGAGGGAGCATATTCTTATTTTATTGAAAACGGTGGCTTTTGGCTTGTTTCCTTAATATAACCCAAATAGCAGCCAACTTGAACTCACCCAAGAATGATTATCATATCGAGGCTCCTCTAGTAGTGATGGTCCTGGAGGACAAAGAATTCTTAAATACATCCTCATGCATTTTCTTTTTCTGACCTTTTGCAGGCCAACCCTTTAAACTGGATCCCAAAATGACTCACAAGAAGTTGAAGATCTCCAATGACGGCTTGCAGATGGAAAAGGATGAAAGCTCTCTGAAGAAGAGCCACACCCCAGAGAGGTTTAGTGGCACAGGGTGCTATGGGGCAGCAGGAAACATATTCATTGACAGTGGCTGCCACTACTGGGAGGTGGTCATGAGTTCCTCAACATGGTGAGCAGATCCTACTTTTCTTTTCCTCTTTTCTCCCCTGTTGTTGGATTCCTGGGAGATCCAGTTCTATAACACAGACATAATACCAGTCAGTCAAGGTCAAAAGGCATGTGATGAAAACCACTCCTAGAAAAATGTGCCAGCTTTTTAAAATAAAACCATGGAAAATATACTGCGCTAGGAGTTGGAAATTACTATACCACTCTAATTGCAAACATTTTCAAGTTCTAGTGGTATCAACATTATGGATATAAATATAAACTAGTTAAGGGAGAAGCATATACTCTAGTTCGTATATATCCTGTATAGTGTCAAGTCCAACTCAAATCGCTAACTTTTTCTTTCTCTTTCCTGTCCACTGTCTCACAGGTATGCAATTGGCATTGCCTACAAATCAGCTCCCAAGAATGAATGGATTGGCAAGAATGCCTCCTCGTGGGTCTTCTCTCGATGCAATAGTAACTTTGTAGTGAGACATAACAACAAGGAAATGCTGGTGGATGTGCCCCCGCAGCTGAAGCGTCTGGGTGTCCTTTTGGATTATGACAACAACATGCTGTCTTTCTATGACCCAGCTAACTCTCTCCATCTTCATACTTTTGATGTGACCTTCATTCTACCAGTTTGTCCAACATTCACAATCTGGAACAAATCCCTAATGATCCTGTCTGGCTTGCCCGCCCCGGATTTTATTGATTACCCTGAGCGGCAGGAATGCAACTGCAGGCCGCAAGAATCCCCTTATGTTTCTGGGATGAAAGCTTGCCATTAAGTTTCAAGAGAGCATATAATTCACTGGCTCTCTAGTTCAGCAGTTCTTCCCCTCCTAAACCTCAGTTAGTGTCCAATATACAAAATACAAAATAAAGTTCATTTGAAGCATCCGAACCAACTAGATATTATAGATTTAATTTTTTTGCATTAAAGCTTGTATTTGAATTAAGGTTTTGAGTTTCTCAGAACAAATTTTCTGAGTAGTCTGAACTCAAGCCATTGGAGAAGAAATTTAGAGAATGCCTCTTTTCTCATTGGAGAATTTAAAATTCCCAATGATTTGGAGTATAAATGATATTGGGAGGGAATAGGGTAATTCTAGGTAAATAATGTAGAAAGATGCTCTGAACAAGGAGCTAGCCAGCCAGAAAGGGGGGATGTCAGCTTTTCTAGTACTGACCAATTTAGCCCGGTAGAATTTTGACATGTCAAATGATTGCTTATTATATGTAGCTTTTAATAAAAACCTACAATCACAGATTTATTATAAAGAAAATATGTATATGTATATATAATTTATATAAAATGAATAAATAATATATGTCATTTATTCATTTTATAATTACATATACATAAGAAACTGTTTAACTTGATCATTTGAGTGAGAAATATACTGGAAGGGAAAATAAATTATGCCATTTATTTTTGTCCCCTAAAAGAAACAGTTGACATCAAAATCAGCCAACATTTCTCTCCTGCCTGCCTCCATCCCTTTTTTCCTCCCTGTTGTCACACACACATGCAATAATGACATAGATGGTGGGAAGAGTTCTGGGTTGGATTAGGAGAGATTGAGGGACAAGATTGCACAACAGAGCTATTGCTGGATACAAAATTGACTGAGGTAGAAGTGTTTCATGTAGCACAATTTCACTGATGTTACCTTAATGGAGGAGGTTCTGAATCGTTAAAAATTCTGTCACAGAATATTTCCAAAAAAAAATACAGTTCTGTTTCTTTTTTGTGTGTCTTTTTTTTTTTAATTCTCAAGTACATAGTTACTAGAATTAGGCTAAAAATAGAGTTGCAAAATGGAAGTTCTTTAGGAACCTGCTTCATTACATTCATCAGTAAGAGTGGAGTGATACAACTATTTGCATATAAATGGACTTGTATTTATTTTCTTAAGAATGACTGAGAACAGTTTGTTTTCTTAAACAGGCTAAATAATCATTCTTCTTGCCATCTTGTTTACACTCTTCATCTGCTTAGCCAACCCTTCATGGCAAATGCAGATGTCAGCTTCATCCCAGTACTCATCATTATGGTTGAAAGGAACCAAGTTTTATGGTCTGTGCTTATGTCAATTCCACTGCAGGGACCAGGGATGTCAGAGCCAGAGCTGTCTCCTTTCTAGGATCTGAGTCTGCTTGAAGGAGTCTACTTTTTGGGAGTTGTGAAAATATCACTGTTGTACAAAGCAGTAGCTGGAACCAGCCCCCAGATTGCAGCCTTGAAACAATGCCAAAACTTCTCCCCTCTTCCTTTCCACCGCCTTGGTAGACGTTCATTCATTAATTCATTCAACAAACTTCTAGATGTCAGGTACCACACTGTTGCTGACATACTGATAAAACAGTCCCTGCTGTCAAATGGCTTACTATTTTGTAGGAGAGACAAAGCATCTACATAAATCCCTAAATAATACTTTTGTATTGTTTGTTTACCCAACACAGAAAGCAACAATGAGGCAGATACAGATGGCAGCCTCCAATTTACACATCTAGTGGCAAAGTCAGTTTTTTGGTTTTAAAAAAACCATATGTACTTAATTGCTAATCAGGAAATGAGCAACCTGAGTAAGATTTCTGCAGTGCTGGGAAGTAGCTTGCTCTGATGGAAAGCTCATAGCCTTTGGACTAAAATAATGCTAGTTCCTCTGCCATTTAGTAGCAGTATGACCTAGGACAAGTACTTCATTTCTCTGAGCCCCTGTTTCCTCTTTCGTAAAATACCTACCTCAGAAGGCTGTTGCAAAGATTAAAAAATATAGCACATGTAAACTGCTTAGCGCAGTGCCTGGTGTTTAGGGAAGTATGCTACAAATATTAAGCTCCTCCCTCAGCCCCAGCCCCAGTAGAGTGCAGTGGTGCTTTAAAATGTATGCCTTTCATTTCTAAGTTACTCTGGTCTCTCCTCTATGGCCTGTCCCAAAATTCTTAAAACAAATGATTTTTCCACCTTCATAAAACCTTTCACTGCCCTACCCCGCCCCCCAGAATTCAGTAGAAGGTCCTAACTACTTAGGGTTTGGTTTTTCGGGTCCCTGTGTGCTTTTCCAGCTTCATCTTGTCACTTGCCCCACCCCCACCCCCACAGTGGTTACTCTAGCAAAGCTTAACTATATTACCAAGTTGTTCTCTGGGCCTGGAACAGAGGCATTATTTACAATTTTGATGCCCATGGTAAGTAAACAGTAGGAATCGTTTTTAAGAGAACAGCGTAAAAATACTAAAAGTACAAAACACTCCACGTCCACCCGAGTCTAATTTCCTTTACCTTATCCTTGGGTCTCCCGTGCCATTCATTATTTGTGCCCTTTAGATTTTAGTGCCCTGAGAAAAAGCTTCAATTTCCCTACCCTACTTTTGACTCTGGACTGGACTCCCTTTCCTCACTCTCACCCCTCTCAATCAGATTAACTCCTGATCCCTAGACTGGGTTATGTTCTCCTCTTCCAAGCTCCCAAGATACCCTGAACGTCCTCACCTCGTCCCCTCAATGATAATCACATTAGATAGCAATGTTTTTCAGTGTGGTCTTTAGACCATCTGTTAGAACCACTTTTGGGGTTAAAACAATTGATTCCTAGACCCCTCCCCTGATCTACTTAATTACAATATCTGGACACGAGTGGAATTTTAAATTTTTAATAAATTTTATATTTTTAACAAGCTCCCCAGGTATTTCTGATGCACGAAAAAGTTTAATAATCATCTTCCCCACTAGACTATGACTACCTTGAGGGCAGGGACTGTATCTTTTGTTTTTCTTGTTGTATTTTTAACACCTAACATAATGTGTGGAACAGAGTAGTTGCCTGGCTACTGTTTATTGAAAAAATATATGAATGAACAAATGAATTATCAAAGTTTCCCTGTTGAACTCTGATATCCGTACTGGTGTTTATTGTTTCCTGGGCCAAAAAGCTTGGCTACTTCTCCATTTGGGCTATATTGATATTATTTTGCAGATGTCCCAGGACTCGTTTACATAAATGAATATTGTCCTTCTCAAAAGCTCTTTGGCTATTGACTTGGGAATTGTCTGGAGCATGTGACACCATTCTTTTCAATAACTATGGTATTTGAAGGTGGATTTAACTTTTGGTTATAGCCAAAAATCACTGAGCTAAGCCTGAGACAAAGAACTGGGTTTAGGGTAAGCAATGAAATTTCTGAGCCAAATAATGAAAAGTGCTTTCCAAGAAACAACATGGTGGCAAAGTACTCAATGGGGGAATGGTGAGTCCCAGACACTTACTTCAGTAAACTTAAGACTTTCATAGGATACTGTCAATGCCAGGGACCTTGAAAGGAGTCATTGACTACCTTTAGCTAAACCCAGTTGGACAAAGGGATTAGGACCTGTATTTAACATCTGTAAGGAAGGTAACACCATACGTTTTCATTGTTGTTGCTCTACTCAATTTATTTTCCTACAATCCTTTCTGCTAGCTAATTGTTCTTTGTCTGCAATTTATGTTTATTTCCACTTTTTATACTGTCATATTGAAGAAAGCACAAAAATAATAAGAAATAAAGTTAAACCTGTTTTGAGAATATGAAAGAAATTGTAATGCCACATTGGAGTTCAGGCTACTTGTAAGTAAGAGTAACAGCATCTGTATGTGTTTTATCATGTAATTCCATTGTGTAACTGGATGCAGTGCCATTCAGATTGCAGCAAAACATTTACATATTCTCTTCAGCTATAATGCACTAGGTGAATTTTCTAAGCTTCCATGGTTTACATATTTATATATGACTACCTGGATGGAGCAATCCATGGATGTACTTTTTAATAAGCTCAAATATTTGATACCCTTTCCTCTATAGAACAGAGAAAGTGTGGCTGACAGATAAGAGCCACTTGCACACTTATTTGAATTCCTGAAGTCAGTTGCAGCCTCGGAGCCACTGGACTGTATTTGGCTGTGTGTT
This sequence comes from Hipposideros armiger, assembly GCF_001890085.2. Lineage (NCBI taxonomy): Eukaryota > Metazoa > Chordata > Mammalia > Chiroptera > Hipposideridae > Hipposideros > Hipposideros armiger. Next base: position 709,716 of record NW_017731727.1, read on the forward strand.
ACAAGTTGGCCAGGTTGGTCACCATCAGGTCAGGTAAAACTGCCTTTTATAGTCTTGATTTGCCAGCTGCAAACATATGCTGTTGTTGTTGTTGGCTAGAATACTTACTAGACTATTGTTGGACTCCTTTTATCAAACATTTTACCCCGGGTTTGTTTGTACTGGGAGCTCTGGGCCAATAGTGTCTCTCCTAGTAACAGAACTCTGAGCATCTGCAGATTACACAGCCTTGTCCCTCTAAAACATCCCAGCCCATCCAAAATGCTATATTATGAAAAAAATAAATATATATGTATTAATAATGAGTTATTGATTGTCTCTCACTGGAGTTTAAATTGGGGAAGATTAAAAGGGAGACAACCATGAATTACTGGGATTGTCTAAATGACTTGTGTGGGAATAAATTATAATAGGTAGTGATTTGGGCAGAGAGGACCCAGGGCAATGGAAACTGAGATTCAGTCGTGTCTCCTTCAAAGGAAACAGAAGAATTAATAAATTAGCTATCAGTACTGTGCTAATGAAGGTGTGTGGGCAAAATTCAGTCACTACCAACTTCTCAATCTACCTCTTCCTTTTCAGACAACAAGGAAATGTTAACAAGGACCTTCTAGAGGTAATGCTTATATTGTCTAACCTGGAGGTGACACGGTAGGGAGGGCAAGCTTCAGACTTTCAGGTTTGGAAGGGTCAGTTGGCAATGCTCTGGCAAGCTTGTATGGGACATGCTCGGGGCCAAGAGGGACCTTTCAAATAACAGAATATAAATGTCAATTCTACTTTCTGTCAGGAGAGCCTTGTACACAGAAATGCAAAGAGGACCTTCTACCCCTTCAGCCAGATTGGAAGTCCCAGAAAATAGAATTTGGACTGATTTTCTCTTGATGTACAGTGGCAGTAAAAAGCCATTATGAGCTACATATCGGTTTGTCAAGCTCAACTCCCTCAGTGATAACGGAGGGTGCTTTGATTACCAGAAGTGTGAAATTCATAGCAAGCATCTGTTAAGCACACAAGACAAGGCAGAGTCCAAAGCCTAATTGATTCAGGAGGTAAAGATAAAAGGATCAATTTCAGATTCAAACAGTTTATTATTTACACAGTGAAAGAAAAAGTAGTCAAAAATTCCTGTTCCTAGTAGTCACTGTCCCAGATGGCAAAAAGGAACACTGAAACAAAAGGGGCCAGAGGACTGCAATAGTAGTTGTGGGCTATCCCCTAACTAAGAAGCCAATTCTAGATTGAGCTAAGTGGCTTTATAGTCTGTAGCTCTATTCTGAGGGGATAAGTCAGAAAGACTCTTATCTCATCAGATTCCAGCAGGTGAGAGGCAATAAAAAAACTGTTTCTACACAGCCTCCCAGGGGAGAGGGAGGATAAGGAGGGGAATGAGACATGGCTTTGAAACAGCTTCCTGCAGGGCTCTCATCCTCCTGTGCTCTTGAAGGATCAAAGATATTCTACCAAGACTCAGATTGGCTGGCTGCACTTCAATCCTTCGCCTGTGGGGTTTATGTGGAGAGTGCAAGGCGGCCAGCGTACCATAGTGAAGATGTTCTACAGCAGCTAGCTGAAAGCCTAGGTGACTTTCCTGGGGGTAGAAAAAGGAAGTGAAGTCAAGGTCTGTTGTGGAACTTCCTCTCTCCCTCTCTTCTGTTGACCTATTCATATCCTTTCATGTTCAGTCTCTTTGGGGTTGGGATGGGGTAGGGCAGGGATTGAAGGAATAATGGGACACACAACTAATTCAGGCGCTGCAAGATTCAGTACCAAGGCCAGAGAATCCCAAAGACCAAGTCCTTTGCTATCTCTGGTTCTTAGTTTTTCAGTTATGAATTGAAATGTATGAGTAATGTCTAAGATCCCTTCTAGCTCTAACAGCATGAATTTCCATAAATGCAAATTTATTTAATACAGTGGTAAGAGCTTAATTTGCATACCTACCCTCAAATGTTGTGACATTAGGGCAGATCATCAGAAACCCTATGACTACAACAGAGAGGTGGATAACATTACTGTTACTTTAGGACCTCCATCAGATTCCCTTTTGGGGTGACTATACTCCTCCAAACACATTTCGATTCACTCAGAGCTGCCCTGCCAGTCTCCTCCACCTACATTTGCCAATATTAATTTTGAGCTTTCTACTTCAGCCCTCTCCCCTATGTAAAAGATGCAAAGACTGCTCTAGCTGGCCATGTCTCAGTTTCAAATTTCAGGTCAGCTGTCTGACAATCTTCCATGTGTCCACATAGGAAATTGCTACAGACATTCCATTTTCCAAGGGCAGAGCAGGTCACTTGACATAGCAACTAACAGGGGTCCTATGTGCCACCTTTCCCAATCATAACCTTTCTTCCTCAATTCTCCAAAAATGAACTACCTATATGGCAGAAGACAGGGTCTCAGCATAGCCACTAGTCCAAGTTATCATTCATTCACTTATTTATCCGTTCATTCAACAAGTCATTTATTGGTAGCCTTTTTGTGTCAGGTACCATAGTTCAGTGATGAATGAAATACATTCTCTCTCACCTCATGAGACTCATAATCTAGAGGGAAAACAGATTATCAACAAATGAACACCTTTGTAATAATAGGAGCTATCATTGTTTGTTTACACTGTCCCTGATACTATTCTAAGCACTTAAAATGTAGTAACTAATTTAATCCTCCCAGCAACCCTATGAGGTAAAGGCTATTATTGGCTCCATAGGACATGAATTGTTAATCCCTGTGCCCCAACCCCCAGACCAGTAGATTCCTTGGTGCCTGGTGAGCTGCTAGCAAGGGTCTTGGCCATGGCTGCCTTTGGCGCGGGATAAATGAGTTTCAGGCCAGCACCAAGGAAATGACCCAACCCAGGGGCTCCTGGATTCGGGGTCGATCAGGCAGGATTCCCATAACTGTTAAGTCACTCTCAGAACAGCACCTGCAGCGGTTTTTCTCACCTCTTTCTCCTGCCCCATAACCCCCCACCCCTGCCCCTTTCCAGGCTAGTCCCCCTTCTGAGCTGCCTATTCGCTGAGTCATTTCCCCTTCCCCGACCCTAAAGACTTTGGCTTTCTCTCCAAATCTCTTTCCTCTGGCAGGAAGCCGAGAAAGGGCAAACTGGCTTTGGGAGCCATGTGAGCGTTTTACCCAGCGAGGGTGAGCAATCCCACCCTCGCCCCTCCATTCGGAGGGGCAGGAAAATCGAGCGAGTTCCCTCCGGCTGAGCGGCTGGTTTCCCTGTCATCTGAATGCCCTAGTGGCCCAGCGTGGGAGGTGCCACACCCCGCCCGGTGTCGCCTGGGATGTGAGAAGGGAAGTGGGGGCCCAGTAAGAAAGGACTGCGGGGCTGCCAGGGCTTGGGCGGGGTGAGCTCAGCGCCTTCTGGGAGGGACCTCGCTGCCTACGACGCTGGTGATGCGGAGGGGGGGCCGGGGCCTGGCCCCGGACCCAGCCCTGGAGAAAGGAGGGGGTGAGGGGGAGGGGAGCGGCCCCCCGGGATTCGCACGTGGAGGGGTGTATAGAAAAGCGTATGTGGGGTGGAGCGTGTGTGCGGAGGCTGGGGGAGGAGGAGTGGGGGGGGCGGGCAGAGGGAGATGCATCTGCAGCGATTCATAGCGGTGCATATGCGTAGGGGTGCGTGCACGGGGGAACGTGTGGGTGGGGTCTCATGCGCGTAGGCCTGCACATGGGGGGAGGTGAGACCAGAAAGGGATGCTGAGAGACGGTGGGCGCTGCCGTTGAGTGCCTGCGGGATTGAGGTATAGATGTTTTTAAGGCTCTGGCTGACGGCCTGGAAGTCGTGAATATTAACTTTTTAGTTTTGAGGTGGCGGGGGGGGGGCGGACATGATCCCTTTGAAAATCTGAGGGAAACTATGTACCACCTCCCCACCCCCCACCCCAAAAAAAAGAAAGAAAAAAAGCGCAGACGGTTTGCATGAAAGCACAGAGGGGTCTAGGGCTGGCCATCCGTGGACCCCAAATTGAGGCTTAAAGTCGGGAGAAAACCCAAGTAGGCTACTTTGCTACTTGCCATTGTGTGGTTTGATTCTGTGAGAGGAGAAAATAAACAGGTGACTGAGCTGTTGCCTGCTCTTACTGTGGGCTCGTTCTGGGCTTGGTGTGGCTTCCAGCCTAGGTTTGCTGCTCCTCCGGGACACGGTGCCCACAGGGTGGGAATATAAAATGGGATCACTCCTCAGTGTACGACCTCATGGCCTTACCCATAAAGCCAGGTGCTGGGCATTGCAACAAGGTCCCTTCCTGAGCCAGAAGTTGGAAATGGAAATAAGACTGATCAATTCCCAGCACACGGAAGCATTTAACAAATGGTAGCATACCTATCTACCTACCTACCTGTATATCTACTTCCAGATAAAGTAACAATTTTATTCTTACAAATGTATCGGGTTGTCGGAAAAGTCATGATGTGTTTTTTCTATGTTTTTCGTTTCAAAAATGCATCATGACTTTTCTGATAACCCAATAGAATGTATTAAACTGCTGATTTCTTTTTGATCTCTTCTAGGCACACTTGGCTGTGCTGTCCTCAATCAGAGTCCACCAAGTCCATCTTGTAAAATCACATGCGTAAGGTAAGTGGGACTTTAGTTTGAATTATTTGCAGTGTTCAGGTATTTGATGACTCGTCTGCCATCAACTCTTGCCTGGATTGCTGTCTTGCTCTCCAAGACTTCACACTTGCCTGCTTCCCTCCCATTCATTCTCCACTTTGAGTCAAGAGTTATTTTTCTCTCTGAGCCACAGAATAACCTACCAGTTCAGAGCACAGAACTTGGTGTCAGACAGAGCTCATTCAGATCCCGACTCCACCCTGCCCCACCACTTTCTATTGTAGTTGTATGACTTTGGACAAGTTACTTCACCTCTTTAAAGAATTATTTTCATTATCTGTAAAAGGGGATAATGGTGATCTTTACCTCATATAGGTGTTGTGAGATATTACAGAGGTAGTGCATGTGGAGGGACCTATAGTAACTGCTCAGTAAATGGTACATTCAAATTGGTAAGAGCAGTGAGGCTGCTAAAAAGAGTGGCTGAAGTGATGATGTACCATGGCGCTTAGGCTGGATAGGGAGTAAAGCACTGAGAAGTCACAGGATGGGAGACCTTGATGACAATGAGAATTGGGTACTCTGAGAATCAAGAAGTAATAGGGGTAGGAGGTTGTAGTCACAGATCGGGATAATGGGGTTCAGGAATTCTGAAGTGGAGCAGCTCCATGTTTATGGGGTGGTCGAGGATACTCATTGCTAGAAATGACATGTGGTCAGAGGATGTAGAATGAGAGGAGATCCAGGGACAGTGAGGTGAAGAGTGTTGGGTGAGTCATCTATAGTCATTGAGGTTGCTTATATGATGGCAGGGGTGGGAGTGGAGTGGAACATGGAGCTAGCACCAGAGAAAAGGTCCACCCTGAAGAACAGGGAGCATTTTTTTCACAAATATTTCCTGAGCTCTTACTAGATGTGGGGATATAACAAGAAAGACAAAAGTCCTGCTGTCATAGAGCTTGCAGTCTAGTAGGAGTGATAACAGATACAAATAATCTCACTTATAAATAAAAAAACCCCACAAACTGTGGTAAGAGCTATGAAGGAAAAGTAAGGTTTCTGTGAGTGCTTATAACAGGAGGACATAACCCTGCCTGGAATGTCCGGGAAGGCTTCCGTGAAGAAGTGATGAAAACTGAAGGATAAATTGAGGTCGATGGAGGTGGATGAGGGGTGGGTGGAGGAAGTGTTGTAGGTAGAGTAAATGAACTGCATGTGCAGAGACCTAAAGCTAGAACATGCTAGAACTGAGAGGCGTCTCCTACGACTAAAGCATATTAAGCAAGGGGGAGATTATTGTGAGCTGAGGCTGGATGTCAGTCCCACAGTTTTAGTTGTTTTGTGCTTTATCTTAGGAGCAATGGGGATACTCCTATGAAAGTGTTTTGACTAAGTGAATGACATGGTCAGATTTCTATGTATTTGAATGTTTATTTCTTTTTCCCCAGTTTTATTGAATTGTAATTGATATATAAGATTGCATAAGTTTAAGACATACAACATAATTTGATAGATGACATGTGATCAAAACATGGTGAATGTTTAAATTTAAAAAAATATTACACTAAAAGACACATTGTCATTAATCCCCCTCAAAATACTCCCTCTCGCTTTGAACATACTTATCCCATCGTTCTTGCCAGTTTCTGAAGAGGTTCTGGATGTCCTCTTTCATGAGTCTTTAGTTGCACTGTAGTGGCTGCCTCCATGTCTTGAATCCATTCAAAACCTTTACCTTTTATGGTCATTTTGACTTTGGGGAAGAGCCAGAAGTCGCATGGTACTCAATCCAGTGAATAAGATAGATGAGGACACACCATAATGTTTTTATTGACAGAAATTGCCGTACCAGAAGTGATGTGTGACATGGAACCTTTCTGTTGTAATAAAAAAAATACAGTGAATTCTGCTGCCAAGTGCCATCCAGTGGAAAGGCAGGGATCTTCAATATGGGAAGCAGCGCGTGGAGCCTTAGTAGTAACAGTGTGTGACAAGTTTCAACTTGATTGATGCAGTCAGTCGGGTGTAAGCTATTGTTGAGAGAAGGTGTGTTTTAAAGTGTGCCCTAAGTCATCCTCCATTACAACAATGCTCCGTGTCACAGTTCGCTTCTGGTATAGGGCACTTTCCATCAATAAAAACATTACAGTGTGTCCTCATCCGCCTATTCGCTGGATCTGGCACCGTGCAACTTCTGCCTCTTCCCCAAAGTCAAAATGATTCAGGACATCGAGGCAGCCACGACACTGCAACTAAAGACACTCACGAAAGAGAACTTCCAGAACCACTTCAGAAACTGGCAAGAACAATGGGATAAGCATGTTCAAAGCGAGGGGAAATATTTTGAGGGGGATTAATAGCAATGTGTCTTTTACTGTAGTAATTTTAAAAATTTAAACATTCACCATATTTTTTATCACACCTCATATGTATGTATTGCAAAATGATTAATACAATATTTCTTAAATAATGCACAACTATATGCTCATTATAGAAAAATAAACAACACAAGTATATAAATTGTGAAAGTCCAGTTTGTGTTTTTAGTTGTGTATGTTAGAATGCATATGTACACACACACATATAATTCATAGATGTATACAGTATTATATATGTATACAATATGATTATATATACATATAATATAGCAACTAGCTTTTTCCACTTAACAACGTGTCTTTGACTTTTTCCATGTCTTGGGCAAGATCTTAACCAACTGAGCCACTTGGCTGGCCCTCATGTCTTTATTTCTTAATTACGTAGTAATATATAAGTATATTTTAATGGTAAATGATTGAAACAATACACAGGTATAGAGAGTAAATCTTTTTTTTTCAATTTCTTTCTTTATTTTTATTTTTTATTTTTTAAATTAAATTCAGGTGTACAAAACAATGTAATAGACATTTCACCCCTCACAAAGTGATAACCTCCTCCCCCAGTCTAGTGCCCTTCTGACACCATATATATCTATTACAATTCCATTGACTCTATTCCCTATGCAGTACTCCATATCCCATGACTATATATATCTATATCTATATCTAAATATTAAATTATAGTCAATATACAGTATTATACAGCTTAGAGAGTAAATCTTGAAACTTCCCTTTCCTGCTCCCTCCCTATCTGCCATTCTATCAAAAAAATATTTTACATAACTTGACTTTCATATTGTTATGCAGACTTACAATTTCTTACTTATTTATCTATTGCACATGTGACACATAAATACATTTTTCTTTCAAAGGATTAGAATGTTTCAGGGAAGGCTAAAACCTCCTTTGGCCATCATTGATTTCCTCCCTGCCTCTCCCACTTCCTGCTCACTGTTTAGCTTAACTTCTCCCAGACCTTTTCACCTTTTCCTCATCATTTGCAAACACTGACCTCTCCCTCCCTCCCACTGGTGATTCCTCTCTCTCTCTCTCTCTCTTTCTCTCTCTCTCTCTCTCTCTCTCTCTCTCTCTCTCTCTCTCCCTCTCTCTCCCTCTCCCTCTCCCGCTCCCTCTCTCTCTCTCTCTTTCTCTCTCTCACAAACACACACACACACACAAAAACGGAGAATATATAGTAGTATTTAGTGTTATTAAACGTACAAATTTACCTTTTTCACCCAGCTGTACACCTGAAACTAATATAAAATAATATTGAATATCAACTGTAATTGAAAAATAAAAATTAATTCAAAATAAAAAGTATAAATTGTGTCCTGCTCATATGTATTGTTCTGCTACTTGCTACTTTCACCCAACATTATGTCTGAGACCTTTTCATGTTAGTACATATAAATCTAACTTGTTTTTTCACTGTTGTATAGTATTCTACAAAATAGATAGACTGTAATTTGTGTAGCCATCTCCCCATTGACATAGTTATTTACAAGTATTTGCTAATAAAAAACATCCTGCAATATATATCGTACAAGCCTCCCCCTTGCCTTTTTCTCCTGATTTCTAAATGCTACAGGCTTCTCTGTTTGGTTCTGCTGATCCATTTATTTATACCTGCCTTCACACCACACATTTAATTTCTATAGTTTTATAATATGTTTAATATCTGGCACAGAAAGAGTCTTTTTTTCTTCAGTTTTTTGTTATTCTTGCGTATTTACTTTTTTATATGGGTTTTAGTATCAGATTACCATACCCATATAGAATCTTATTCGCATTGCGTTGAGTTTACAGATTTCACTGGGGAGAATTGCATATTTAATTAGCCTTTTATATGACTAAACATGGTATGTTTCTTCATTTAGTCAAATTTTAAGTCCTTTAGTAATGTTTCATAATTTTCTCCATAAATGACTTGAATGTACCTTTTTGTGTGTTATTTTTAGATACTTTATAGTTTATGTTGTTACTATTAATAGGATTTTTGCTTTCATTTTATAATTATTAAAGGTGTATAAGAAAGCTATTGTTTTTTTATGAAATAGTGTGTCCAACAACTTTACTGAATTATCTTTTCTATATAATAGTTTGCCCACTGATTCAATTGGATTTCATAGGTAGGCAAACAGGTTATGTGCAAATATTGATAGTTTAGTCTCTTTGTCTTCAATCTGTATACCACATGTATTTTTCTTGTCAGAGTGCATTGGCTAGGACCTCCAGTATAAGACTAAGTAGTAGTTATGATATCAGGCATCCTTATTTTATCCCACTATTTAATGGGAATGCTTCTAAAATTTCATCAAGTATGATGCTTACTGTGGGTTTCTGGCAGTTGCACTTTATTAAGTTAAATATGTTTTCTTTAATTCCTACTTTTTTTAGACTTTAAAAACAAGAAAGAGTATGAAATTTTCATCAATTGCTTTTTCACCTGCAAGTCGGACGTATAGTGGTTTTCCCTTTTAAATTTCATGTATTGATAGCTTTTTAAACACTTTTGGTTATGAAACTGTCTAAAAATAAATGACAGTAGAGAGAACAATAAATCCCCATGTACGCATGACTCAGCTTCAGTAGCCATCAACATTTAGCCATACTTGTTGCAGCTACCCTTCTCCATTTTTTTTGCTGAGATATTTTAAGCTAAGCAACATCATATGATTTCATTCCTAAATATTTGAGTATGCATCACAAAACATTATAGCAAAAAGAACATCTCACAAAATCATAATTCCATTATCACACTAATGCCCAGCAAATATTCAAATTTTTCCAATTGTCTAAAAAATGTTTCTACCATTGGGGTTTGTTCTAGACAGGATCCAAGCGATGTCAACTCATTGTATTAGGATATATCTCTTAAGTTACTTTTGAGTTTTTAAAAAACTAAAACAGAAAACTCCCTCCCTTTTATTTTAATACCATTGGCTTGTTGAAGAAACCAGGCATTTGTCTTATAGACTCTCCCACATTATGGATTTGGCTAACTACCGCATTTTGCCCTGTATAATGCACACTTTTTTGCTCAGACTTGTGAGGGCAACATAAGGATGTGCATTATACATGGGTAGTACTAATTCCGTATCTATCTAAATGTTTTTAATTCTTTTACTTTATTTTATTTATTCTTTTTTTTAAAAAGTGTAACTCTAGAAATCAATAACGATATCCATATGCAAAGTAATAGCCTAGAATACAGTAATCGGTTTTGTTGAACTTACCACGAACTTGCAATGACGAAGAGTTCTTGGCCTTCTATGATGCATAAATATCATAAATTTTTTACCAGTACATAAAATTTCTTGTACCTTTTTTATCTGATTTTGTGTTTTGTAATTATTCATTACATAAAATTTCTTGTAGCATAATAAGTTAAAAAATGCTAAAATTCATTTATAACACAAAAAACAAGTACCTAAATATAAACAAATAAAAATTTGAATTAAAAAATTAAAACTAAAGATTTTTTTTTCCCTGAAAGTTTGGGCCAAAAACGTGGGAGCGCATTATACATAGCAAAATACGGTACTTGCTTGACATGCTTCTTTTTGTTTGTTTGTTTTTTTCATTTTCTAAAAAATTAGTTTCGGATGTGCAAAACAATGTCATATGTAGACATTTACACTGCTCACCTCACAAAGTGATAAGCCCCTTCCCTCAATCTACTACCCCTCTGACACTGTATATAGCTGTTAGGTTTCACTGACTCTGTTCCTTATGCTGTACTCCATATCCCGTGACCACATATATATATATATATATATATATATATATATATATATATATATAAAATTATAGTTGACATTCATTATTATTCAGCTTCAGGTGTACACTGCAGTGGTCATGAATCTACATCGTTCATGAAGTGGTCTCCCTAATAAGACAAGTGTCCATCTAATACCTTACAAAATCTTTACAACATTATTGATTATATTCCCCAAACAGTCTTTCATATCCCCGTGGCAATCTTGTGGTTACCGATCTTTCTAACCCACTCACCTCCTTCATCCCCACCCCCCTCCCATCTAGCAACCCTCAGGTTTCTCTCTAGATCCCTGAGACTGCTTCTGATTATTTTGTTCATTTCTTCTATTCTTTACATTCCACATATAAGTGAAATCATAGGGTATTTGTCTTTCTCCGTATGACTTATCACACTTAGCATAATGTTCTCTAGGTCCATCCACATCATTGCAAATAGTACGATTTCCTTCTTTATAGCTGAGTAATACTCCATTGTGTAAATGTACCACAGTTTCTTAATCCAGTCATCTACCGATGGGCATTTTGATTGTTTCCAAGTCTTGGCTATTGTGAATGGTGCTCCAGTGAACAAAGGGGTGCATATATTTTTTCGCATTAGTGCCTTGGTATTTTCTGGATAAAGATCTAAGAGTGGAATTGCTGGGTCATAAGGTAGTTCCATTCCCAGTTTCTTGAGATACCTCCATACTTATTTCCATAGTGGCTGCACCAATCTGCAATCCCACCAACAGTGCACCACAACCTCGCCAGCACTTGTTGTTTGTTGATTTATTGATGATAGCCATTCTGACTGGGGTAAGGTGGTATCTCATTGTGGTTTAAATTTGCATTTTCCTAATGACTAGTGAGTTTAAACATTTTTTCATATGCCTGTTGGCCATCTGTATGTCCTCATTAGAGAAATGTCTCTTCATATCCTCTGCCCATTTTTTAATTGGGTTGTTTGTTTTTTTCGTGTTGAGTTGCATGAGTGTTTTATAAATTTTGGATATTAACCCATTATCAGATAAAATCATTGACAATACCTTCTCACATTCAGTAGGCTTCCTTTTTTTGTTTGTTTGTTTGGTTTTGTTTTTTTTAATATTTCTTTTTTTTAAGATTTTTTTTTTAATTGAGGAATTGGGGGAAGGGGAACAGACAAGTTGCTGTCCTTTTGTTCTTCAGTCTAGTTGTGGAGGACGTTGCTTCACTGGCCCAAGTTGGCACCATCATTGCGCTCTTCCCGTGTGAGGCAGATCAGTCACCGGGTTCTGGACGGCCGCTCACTGCGGTTGCTGGCCCATCACTTTGGCTGCTGGCTACACACAGTAGCCCATGGTAACCCACTGCCACAGGGGCTGCAGCCTGCGCCATCGCCAGCGACTCACAGCAGCCCAGCTCCAGGTTGAGCTGTTGTTCAACATCTTAGCTGTAGAGGGCAGTGTCACTGGCCCTCATATATGGGATCCGAACCGGGGGCCCTCTGGCGTCCCAAGCCAGCTCTTAACCAACGTGCCACTCGGCCGGCCCTCCTTTTTGTTTTATTGATGGTTTCCTTTGTTGTGAAAAAACTTTTAAGTTTGATGTAGTCCCATATGTTCATTTTTTCTTTTACTTCCCTTGCCTGCAGGGATGTATCAGTAAAATTATTGCTCATGGTCATGTCTGCAGATTTACTCCCTGTATTTTCTTCTCGGAGTTCAATGGTTTCAGGTCTTACATTTAAGTCTTTAATCCATTTTGAATTTGTTCTTGTATATGGCGTAAGGAGGTGGTCCAGTTTCATTTTTTTGCATGTGTCAGTCCAATTTTCCCAGTACCATTTATTAAATAGACTATCTTTACCCCAATGTAAATTCTTGCTTCCATTGTCATAGAATGACTGTCCGTATATGCATGGATTTATTTCTGGGTTCTCTATTCTGTTCCATTGATCTGTGTGCCTGTTTTTATGCCAGTGCCATACTGGTTTGATTACTGTAACCTTGTAGTATGCTTTGATGTCTGGTAGCATGATACCCCCAACTTTGTTCTTATTTCTCCAGATTGCCGTGGCTCTTTGGGGTCTTTTATGGTTCATATACATTTTAGGATTATATTTTCTATTTCTGTGAAAAATGCCCTAGGTAGTTTGATAGGAATTGCATTGAATCTATATATTGCTTTGGGCAGTATTGACATTTTAACTATATTAATTCTTCCTATCCATGAGCATGGTAGGTGTTTCCATTTATGTGTATCTTGTTTTATTTCTTCAGTGTCTTATAATTTTCTAAGTACAGGTCTTTTACTTCTTTGGTTAAATATATTCCTAAGTATTTTATAGTTCTTAAAGCAATTGTAAATAGGACTTTTTTCTCAATTTCTCCTTCCACTAGTTTATTATTGGTATATACAAATGCAACTGATTTCTGAATATTGATTTTGTATTCTGCTACCTTACTGAATTCGTCTATGAGTTCTAATAGTTTTTTGATGGAGTCTTTGGGGTTCTCTATGTATAGTATCATGTCATCTGCATATAATGACAATTTTACTTCCTCCTTACTGATTTGGATGGCTTTTATTTCCTTTTCTTGTCTGATTGCTGTGGCTAGAACTTCCAGAACTATGCTGAATAAAAGTGGAGAAAGTGGACAGCCTTGTCTTGTTCCTGATCTTAAAGGAAATGGTTTTAGCTTTTCCCCATTGAGTATGATGTTAGCTGTGGGTTTATCATATATGGCCTTTATTAAGTTGAGATATGATCCCTCTATTCCCACTTTGCTAAGAGTTTTTATCATAAATGGCTGCTGGATTTGTCAAATGCTCTTTCTGCATCTATTGATATGATCATATGATTTTTATTTTCCATTTTGTTGATGTGGTGTATCACATTAATTGATTTGCAGATGTTGAACCAACCTTGTGTACTAGGGATGAAACCCATTTGATTATGGTGTATGATCCTCTTAATATAGTGCTGAATTGTTTGCCAATATATATATTTTAAAGATTTTATTGGGAATTGGGGGAGGGGAACAGTGTTGGGGAATTGGGGAAGGGGTCCAGCCAAGCTGTTGTTCTTCAGTCTTCGTTGTGGAGGGTGCCAGTCGCCATCTGGATTCCCGTCGGCAGCTCATGGCCTCTAAGCTTAAGGTGCTGTGTTCAATTTTAGTTGCAGGTGGGCGGAGCCACCATCCCATGCGGGAGTCGAACCAGCAGCCTTGTTGTTCAGAGCGCACGGTCTGTCCACTTGAGCCATCCAGGCAGCAGCTCAGCTCAAGGTGCCAAGTTCAGTCTTAGTTGTGAGTGGGCGTAGCCCACCATCAGACAGACAATTTTGTTTTTACATCAGCTGAGCTATCCTGCCACCTGTTGGCAGCTCAGTGACAGCTCAGCTCGGGCCAAGCATCACTGGCTCATGTGGGAATCGAACCAGCAGCCCCGTTGCTCAGAACCTGCGTTCTTAAGCCAAATCTTAACCAACAGAGCCACTCGGCCAGCCCCTGTTTGCCAATATTTTTTTGAGGATTTTTGCATCTATGTTCTTTAGGGATATCGGCCTGTAGTTTTCCTTTTTTCTACTGTCTTTGTCTGGTTTTGGAATCAGGGTGATATTGGCCTCATAGAACGAGTTTGGGAGCCTTCCCTCCTGGATTTTTTGGAATAGTTTGAGAAGAATAGGTGATAATTCTTTTTTGAACGTTTGGTAAAATTCACTTGTGAACCCATCTGGTCCAGGGATTTTGTTTGTTGGGAGCTTGTGGATTAGTGATTCAATTTGCTTGGTAGTAATAAGTCTACTCAGATTTTCCGTTTTTTCTTGAGTTAGTTTTGGAAGGTTGTGTGCTTCTAGGAAACTATCCATTTCTTCCAGATTGTCAAATTTGTTGCATATAGTTGCTCAAAGTAATTTCTTAATTTTTTTTTAATTTCTGTGGTGTCTGTTGTCACTTCATCTCTTTCATTCCTGATTTTTCTAGTTGGAGTCCTCTCTCATGTTTTTTTTTTTATGAGTCTGGCTAGAGGTTTATCAATTTTATCTTCTCAAAAAACCAGCTCTTGCTGTTCTTTTCCAGTTCCCTGAGGTGTAAGGATAACCTGTTGATTTGAGATTTTTCTTGCTTGTTTAGGTAGGCCTGCACTGCTATGAACTTCCCTCTTAGGACTGCTTTTGCTGTATCCCAGAGATTTTGAGTCATGCTGTTTTCATTTTCATTGGTCTCGAAATCTTTTGATTTCCTCCTTGATCTCATTTTTGACCCACTCGCTATTTAGTAGCATGTTATTCAGCCTCCATGTATTTGTGTGCTTTCCAGGTTTCTTCTTGTACCTGATTTCTAGTTTCATAGCCTTGTTGTCGGAGAAGACCCTTGATATGATTTCAGTCTTCTTACATTTATTGAGGCTTGTTTTATGACCTAGCATTTGGTCCATCTTGGAAAATGTTCCATGTGCACTTGAAAAGAATGTATATCCTGTAACTTTGGGGTGAAATGCTCTGAAAGTATCAATTAAATCCAGCTGGTCTAATGTATCATTTAAGGCCGCTGTTTTCACATTGATTTTCTGTCTGGAGGATCTGTCCATTGGTGACAGGGGGGTGTTGAAGTCTCCTACTACGATAGTGCTACTGTTGATCTCCATCTTTATGTCTGTCAATATCTGTTTTATATATTTAAGGGCTCCCATGTTAGGTGCATACATGTTTACTAGGGTTATGTCCTCTTGTTGGATCGATCCCTTTATTATTATGACGTGCCCTTCTTTGTCCTTTATTATATTCTTCAATTTAAAGTCCATTTTACCTGACATAAGTATTGCTGCTCCACCTTTTATCTCAGTTCCATTTGCATGACATATTTTACTCCATCCCTTTATTTTCAGCGTGTATGTGTCTTTTGGTCTGAGGTGAGTTTCTTGTATACAGCATATGCAAGGGTCTTGCTTTCTTATCCATTCGGCCACCCTCTATCTTTTGATTGAAGCATTTAATCCATTTACATTTAATGTGATTATTGATAGGTGCATAATTATTGCCATTTTGTTATTTGTGTTTCTGGTCTTCATTAGTTAGACTGTTTTTCACTTTCTTCTGCTTAAAGAAGCCCTTTTAACATTTCCTGCAATGCTGGCTTGGTGGTAATGCATTCCTTTAGCTTATTCTTTTCTGGGAAGCTCTTCTTGAATTTTAAATGATAACCTTGCTGAAGGAAGCAATCTAGGTTGTAGGCCTTTGTTTTTCATCACTTTGAAGCCCTCCTGCCACTCCCTTCTGGCCTGCAGAGTTTCTGTAGAAAAGTCAGCTTATAATCTTATGGGGGTGCCCTTGTAAGTAACTTGCTGCCTGTCCCTTGCTGCTTTTAAGATTCTGTCTTTGTCTTTAACCCTTCCCATTTTCACTATAATGTGTCTTGGTGTGGGCCTGTTTGGGATCATCTTGGTTGGAACTCTCTGCACTTCCTGTGCTTGTATGTCAATTTCCTTTGCCCGTTTAGGGAAGTTTTCAGACATTATTACTTCAAATATGTTCTCAATCCCTTGTTCCCTCTCTTCTCCTTCTGGTATTCCTATGATGCCTATGTTGTTGCGCTTGATGTGGTTGTCCAGCTCTCTTAAACTATTTTCAATGTTTTTTATTCTTTTTTCTTTCTGTTGTACTGATACATCCTACAACATGGGTGAACCTTGAAAATATGCAAAGTGACAGAAGCCAGACACAAAAGGCCACATATTGTATTACTCCATTTATATGAAATGTCCAGAATAGGCCAATTGTTAAGAATGGAAAGTACAATTATGGTTACCAGGGGCTGGGGGCAGGCAGATAATGGGGAGTGTGCTTAATAGGTACCACATTTCTTTTGAGGTGATGGCAACGTTCTGGAGTTACATAGTAGTGATTGTTGCAAAACTCTGTGAAGATAACTGCAAAGCATTGGATTATACTTTAAAAGGTGAGTTTTATGAAAAGGTGAGTTTTATGATAAGTGAATTATATCTCAATTTAAAAGCACAGTCTCATTGTAGGCTTGGAGATGAGATTTTATATTTAAAGTTGTAGTATTTCTCTCCACTATTTATGACAACATGCATACCATGTAGCCTCACCATGAGAAGTTGCACAGTTTGTTGACTGAAAAGGCACACAGCGAAAGATGTGAATGAGGACTGAAATTAGCCCATGCCCTGCTCTCTGACTTGTGTTTCCTAGTTCGATGCAGCCCCAGCCCAGAAGAGAAAGCACCATTTTACCATTTGGTAATTCAGCTGCACAGAGGAGATACCTAACTTCCATTTGTTTTCTTGGAGAGGGCACCTTTTAGTACTTTGCATGAAGATTTCATAGGTTCTGGTGGATATCCTAGTACAGTGGCTACTATTTTTCCATCTTGTAATTTGGGCCATCTTCACAGCCATTTTCTTTAACTGGGTCTCATAACCAGTTATAAAAGAACCCTATAATTCCACAAAGGTCTATTGGTTTTAACTCACTCTCTGGTATAATTTCTATGTCAGGGTTCTTTAGGTGCAGGTAACAGAAATTGATTCTGAGTAACTTAAGGAAAAAATAAGGATTTTTGGAAGGACACTGGAGTTGCTCAAAACCAAATGAAGTGCTGAAAAACAAGGCCTCAAGGAGCTCAGGAACTGAGGAAGCTTAGGGCCTTTGGGTAGCAGAACCTCGGTCTCTATAGTCTCCACTCAGGTTTAAAACTCCGGGCACAGAGAATCTGATTATTTCACCCAGAAAAATAAAATCTCTCATTAAAACAAAAATCAGTGAAAGAATGCTGGACAATCTAAACAATAGCTACCAAAGGAGGTAAGAAAAAGAGGGGCATCGACATCCAAGTGGAGATGTTGAGTAAGCCTTTAGATGGATGAATCTGGATCTTAGAGGAGAGGGCCAGACTGGAATAAACAATTAAAAATTGTAAGGATGATTGAAAGAAGGGACATGGTTGAGATTGCCCAGGAAGAGAGTGAGTGGCCATGCTCCCCACCCCTCAGCTCCATTGCCTGAAGGCAGGAGTGCTTACTGGGGTAATTTATAATTGGAGGATTGTTTCTGCTTTTTGAAGGATATGATATTCCTAGTGATTGGGAAAAGAGTCCACGGTATGGGAATATAACACTGTGCTGGGAACATTCCATCTCCTAAGAATGAAGTTGGTATGTGGAGATTTTAATGGAATGTAACTTCTTTCTATTAATTATAGTAAATGCTATCTAATTGTTTCTCTAAAATGTATTATTTATATTGTACTTGGTCCTGTGCTAAGTGTTTTATGTACATCATCTTATTTAAGTCACAACAAATTAGTGAAGTAGCTATTATTGTCACCATATTTTACAGATGGGTTACTATGGTCTCGGAGAGTTTAAGTCATTTATTCAAAGTCATATGCTAGAAAACAGTGGAAATGGGATTTAAGTAAGGACTATCTGAGTTCAAAAACGTTTCTACTCCATAGCAAATGATACAGCAACGCCAACATTAGCTATAGTTTAGGATTATTGAGCCCTTACTGGGTCCATGTAGCATACTGATACTTTATATGCATCATTTCACTTAATCCTCTTAATAACCTTATAAGGAAAGTACTGTTGTTATCCCTATTGAAAAGTTGAGGAATCTGAGGCTTAGAGATGTTAATTTCATGGTTGTCACATTGTAAGTGGTAGAGTCAGGGCTTGAACACATCTTATTCCAAAGCCTGTGTGCTTCATCAATACACTCCCTTCTATCAAAAATAATTAAATTTTAGAACAGTGGCTCTCTTCCCTCGCTGTGTATTAGAATCACCTGGGGAGCTTAAAAAAATCCATGCAAAAGCTCATCATCCAAAGTTCTGTTTTAATTTATCAAGAATGCGGACTAGGCATTGGATGTTTTTAAAAAGCTTTTATTTATTCATTCAATAAAAATTTAATGAATGCCTTCTCTATGCCAAACACTCTCTAGGCATTTACTTTCTAGCAAGATGTATCAGTTAGGTATTGCCACAACAATATATAACAACAACCACAAAATCTCAGTGGCATGAAAAATTAAGAATTGATTAAGCACTTATTCTCACAGATCTGGAGGCCAGCTGGGGTTCACCTGATTAGATAGGGCTCTGTAGGGCAGGTCTGATTCAGGCTGGGGTGACTTGTCTTTTCTTGCTGCAGGGCAGTGAGTAAACTAGGGTAGCTCTGCTTCATGTATGTCTCATCCTCAGACCAGTGAACTAGTGGGGCTTGTTTCTCTCATGGCTTGTCTCATGGCAGTGGCAGAATCACCAGAGGGGACATGTCTAACTGTGCAAGCGTGTTTCAGACCCCTGCTTCAGTCACATCTGTGTACACCTGTTACCGAAAGCAAGTCTCAAGGCTAAGCTCAAAGACACACGGTAGGGAAATAAGCTCCACGTTTTTTTAAGATTTTTATTGGGGAATTGGGGGATGGGAACAGCGCTGGGGAATCAGGGAAGTGGAACAAACAAGTTGCTGTCGTTTTGTTCTTCAGTGTAGTTGTGGAGGATGTTGCTTCACTTGTCCAAGTTGGCACCATCATTGCGCTCTTCCCGGGCAAGGCAGATCAATCGCCGGCTTCCGGACGGCTGCTCACTGCGGCTGCTGGCCGCTCACACTGGCTGCTGGCTACACACGGTAGCCCATGACAACCACTGCCACAGGGGCTGCAGCCTACACTGTTGCCGGTGACTCACAGCTTCCCAGCTCCAGGTCGAGCTGTTGTTCAGCATCTTAGCTGTGGAGGGCAGTGTCACTGGCCCTCATATGTGGGATCCGAACCAGGGCCCTCTGGCGTCCCACGCCAGCTATTAACCACCGTGCCTCTCAGCCAGCACAAGCTCCACTTTTTTTGTGTGGACCTGAAAGCTCATGGCAAGACTGAGAATTGGGGCTGATAATTCAGTTTAGGTGGGGAAGACTGAAAATTAACAATAAGCACAATAAATAAGAAAATTATCCAGTGTATTAGAAAGTGATAAGTAACATTGAAAAAAAAAAAGAGAAAAAAATCTAGAGGGTGATGTGAAGGTGATTCTAATGTGTAGCTAGGACTGAGAACCACGGACCATACGTGTTCAACCTGGAAAGAAACCTAGGCTAACATTTCCTCAACCATTTTGAAAACAATAAAATAGACCCAGAAAGTAGAAGAATCAGCCTATAGACTCAAGGTCCATAGGTAGATAGTTACAGAAATGGAACTAGGGCCTAGGGCTTCTGACTTTCTAGACGGTTTCTATAGCATATTATTCCACTTTATGGTCTTAGAATTCTACCTTTACCTGTGGCATCAAAACTATGTTGTGGAAGGACACATTCGTTCTCTCTTACATTAACCCCAGATGTGAGAGGTATACTCCCTAAATCCTATACTTCCTGTACTAACCCAATTCAGAGCCCAAGCTGACATTATCTGTATTTATACTCTTTAAAAGTTTGCCAAGGGCCGGCCGAGTGGCGCGATGGTTAAGAACTCGCTTGGGATGCCAGAGGGGCCCGGTTCGGATCCCACATATGAGGGCCAGTGACACTGCCCTCCACAGCTAAGATGCTGAATGACAGCTCAACCTGGAGCTGAGCTGCCATGAGTC